>NC_056747.1:615038149-615350649 GCF_019279795.1 Protopterus annectens
ATTTCTATAGAGGACAAACTTGACAAAACAGGCATTCAAAACCAAAAGCCTAGATTTTACATACATGCAAACATACACTTCCGTAATTAAATAAATATACTCACATACTGCTATATAACAGGTGTATGAATAACTTTGGTTTACTGTCATTGAACATACCAGTGTTTGTCTGATCTCAATGGCTCACCACCCATAGAACAATAGATACTGAAAAGACAGAAAATGATTTTTTGCGAGGGGCTGTGACTCCCTGCATCCCATTGGCTCTCCCACACCACCAAATTTTAAATAAACTACTTTTAAGGCTACACCAGCACAGAGAAGAGGGCAATGCAGTTACTCCCTTTTTTCAGAATTGGTACAACCTCAGACATAATACATTTAGACTAGGTGTGTGGGGTGGGCCTGAAAGGGGGCACAGCCCTCTGCAAAAACCCAGTTCAGTTAAAAGGCTACTCTTGCAATGGTATAAAAGGAAAAGGGACAGTTAAACTGAAGCAGCAAAGCAAGGCCGACAACAGTATATCACAGTAAGCTGTGAGCACACACACACACACACATGCTCCAATAAATGTGTTTATGCACCTAAAAAACAAAACAAAACCAAAAAAAAAACACATTCACAAATATACACGTACATATGTATGTACACATATACACACACAAATATATGTATATGTATATATATATATATATATATATATATATATATATATATATATATATATATATAAATAATCTAGAAAAATATTTCTGCACATGCCTATGTATATGGTTATATGCAAGCTAAATATATATTTTTTCACACACATATCATTATGAGCCCTATCACTACAGCTTGAAACACTTTTTCTGTGTTCGTCTTTAATCTAATATGACCGAAACATGTTTTTGTCAGCTTATGCTTCAAAATGTGATATGTAAAACCCAGTTCCACAGTTTACCATTTATACTATTACATGCCACTAAGTATTTGCCCCACTGCTCTTGTATGCTACCACAACTCAGTCTGTCTTCTCTAAGTCTATGCAATACAATTTCCTCAGTACAAGACTTGAGCACTGGTCTTACTTAGTACCACCAGCTTACATAATTATGAGGGTTCAGCTGCTGTTGGTTTGGATGCTACAATCCCTCAAGTTTTCACATCCTGAATCTTACATATCAACATACTTTGTGTGAATTTTCAGCTCGTGAACCCATATGCCATCATAAGACCACTGTGTGAGCTTCCATTTACTATAATTACATGCCATTAGTAGTTTTAATGTTAAGTGAATATGCTAGTGAATTTGTACAAAATATCACTAAAGTATATCTAAACATGTAAGGGATTAAGCTTTTATTTATTGGACCATTATATCTGCATATTTTAAGTATTTCACTTTGTATGAAGCTGCACACCTTTTTATTTGTCAAACCTCTAACATTAGTTTGTGTCTGGCAAGAGATTTCATTCCCTTCATTACTGCTTGCCAGTTACTCTACACTAGTTTTCATTTCTATTGTTCTATTCTGGCATATGCCACTGTAAGTTTTTATGTTCTGCATTCTTACAAATCATCATATCCCAGCTTGAATTTTCACCTCTCTGCTGCTGTGTACTAGCATCCTGCAGAGAATTTTCACTTCCTACATACACAACAGTGCCTGATGTGATGCCTGCTCCCAAAGGAACTGTTGTGACAGAAAACTGCAAATTTCAGATTATAGTTGCTGGCATCTTATAGCAGTAATACTGCATTACACTAATGGGATTCTGGTTTTGTATTAATGGTAAACTTTACTGTTAACTTCCCTCTGTCTGAAAACAAATACTAAATTTGATTAGCAGAAGTGTTTTTGTTTTGTTTTGTTTATCATCACTGGCCTCTACTGAGATACTGTAGTACTGCAAGCAAAATCTGGTTTTGTTTCCTTTCTTAACTTTCCAGACACACAAGACTCACTTTCATTCTTTCCATAAACCTTTACTTTTATGTCTGCCAACAGCCTCTACGCCACTAAATTAGAAACTGAAACCATAAAACCTGCTGTAAATGCACTTCGACTGAAATGTCCACCAGCCTCAGTTCATTCAAAAGAGAAATTTAAACTGAAGCATGAAAACTGATAACTCCTGCCTAACCTGGACTGGGATTTTATTCCAGAGTGAAGGGAGCCTCTGGGTCATGAATCCGTCCCTCCAGCATGTCCTATTTATTTCAGTGCTGAGGTTCAAGTCTCTCGAGCGCGTAGCTCGATGGGATTTGGATTTTCTGAGGTGCAGCATGTCCATTAATTCCGGGTTGGACATGGCCTTATACGTCAGGCACAGATCGCCTCTGAACAGGCGGTATGCCACTGAGTAGAGCTGGAGTTTCTTTAACTGGGCAGCATATGGCATCTGTTTGAGCCCTTTGATCCTCTCGGTGAGGTACTTCTGGGGTCTTTCCAGTTGCTGCAGGTGTCTGGTAAGGTACATCCCAAAAGGGGCATTGTACTCAATTATGAGCCTAATGAGGGATGAGTAAAGAGGCACGATGACCTCCCCTGATCTAGATGTGAATCCCTTCATGATTAGGTGGGCTATATAAAATGATTTTCTAACGACTTTGGCCACGTGGTTGTCAAATGAGAGATTGCTATTAACTTGGGTCCCCAGGTCCCTAATTACTTCTTCTGTACTTAATGGATTACCACCTATGTGGTAATTTGTGGGCACTTTGTTTTTGCCAAAGGGGATGACTATACACTTTTTGGCATTTAGCTTGAGGCCATGGCTCTGGCACCAGTTGTCTGTTTCTATAAGACCCTTTTGGAGGATGCTTGTGTCGGCTGGAGAGTCGATTATGGCGCACAGTTTGCAGTCATCTGCGAACTTGGTCAGCCACAGTCCGTCCGTGTTGGCCTGTACCTCCGAGAAATATATACTGAACAAGAGAGGTCCCAGGACTGAGCCTTGTGGGACACCACTTGTAACTGGTTTGGAGTCTGACATGGCTCCAGCAATTCTAACCATGTGGGTTCTGTCCTTGAGCCAGTTTGCAATCCATCTAGTGACATAGGGGTTTGTATTTAAGCTGGTGAGCTTATCTATAATGCCAGAGTGGGGTATTGTATCGAAGGCTTTTGCGAGGTCCAGGTAGGCTGTGTGGACCACCTTCCCCTCGTCAATGGCCTTGGTGACTGTTTCAAAGAAATCAACCAGGTTTAAGAGGCAGGATCTGCCCTTAAAGCCGAACTGGGTAGAATCCAGTGTTTGTAGGTCCCCAATATCTTTATTTATGAGGTCCATGATGATCCTTTCCATAGCTTTGCAGACCAAGCTAGTCAGGCTTATGGGTTGATAGTTTCCAGGATCCGTTGAGGCACCACCTTTATGGAGAGGGACCACTGTTGCTGTACGCCACTCTTTGGGCACATATCCTGTAGTAAGGCTGAGACTGAACAGTAGTTTTATGTTTGGGTTTAGCTCTTCTTGGAGTTCATGTAGGACGCAGCCCGGGGCACCATCTGGTCCCACTGATGCTGTGTTTTTTTGCTTTGGAGAGGGCGGCTCTTACCTGAGCATCTGAGATGTCAGGGGGGCAGCACTCTGATGGGATAGATTGTTGCCCTTTGGGGGGGGAGGGGGGGAGTTTGCGCTGAACCTGTCAGCTAGGATGTTGGCAATGTCTGTGGGTTCGGTGTATTTTTTGTCATTTTGGACCAATTCTGAGCATATCTGGGAATTACCACCCAGGTTCCTAACATAACTAAAGAAAGCCTTGTGATTATCCTTAGTGTCCTGTGCAATTTTTCTCTCGAAGCTGGCCTTAGACAATTTTGTGTGCCCCCGTAGTTTTTTGCTAATACTGATCAGTGATACCTTCCCTTTTTGCGATTTTGTTCTATCATTTAGTAGCTTCCTCCTTCTATTGTATAGTTTGTTTATGGCTGGGGTCCACCAGACAGGACGTTTGCCTTTGGAGGATTGGATCTTGGTTTTATTTGGGATCGCATGATCCATGCATTCCTGAAGGTGTTCATAGAATGCATTTATAAAGGATTCTGCGGTCTGGGCCGTATTTTCCACAGGCCCGGGGGCTTTGAAGGATTCCACCTCGGTTTTGAGGAGTGTGAAATTTGCTTTAGAGAAGTTTTTCACTGTGGTTTTCTGGGCAGGGGGTGGGGTCGGGATGTGAATATCCAGTGAGATTAGTTTATGGTCTGATCTTACCAGTGAGGGATACACTTCTGGTCTGGAGCATAGAGTCCCCATGTTGGTGATGATTAGGTCCAGTATGTTTTCCCCTCTTGTGGGAGTGGTAACAAGTTGTTCCATAGCATTTGAGTTTATAAATTCTAGGAACCTTTGGGCTAGGGTGTTGGAGCTAGAGTAATGCTCCCAGTCTATGTTTGGGTAGTTGAAGTCGCCCAATATAATGGTGTTTGGAGAGACCTTCATATTTTCCAGTGTTCTCAGGAAGGCCGACTGGGGTTCCTGGGTTTGGGAGGGTGGTCTGTAGCAGGCTATAAACTGGAAGGCTGTTTTACCCACTGTTAGTTGCACATGGATAGTCTCTGATGCTTGTGCTTTGCCACCAACCTGGAGGTGTGGGTATCTTTGATGAATATCGATACTCCCCTCCTTTTGTGGTTCGGTCCAAGTTTTGGGGCCGAAAAGCATGGTATGAGGTATAATCTGGTAGTGCTGGGGTGCTCTCGGGAGCCCTGAACCAGGTTTCTGTTACTGCACAGATATCGATGTTCTCCATGCTAAGGAGAGTTTCGAGTGCGTGCATCTTGAGGTTTAGACTTCTGGCGTTGAGTAGCATTACTCTTAGTTTCTTACCCCTTGTGATACCTATGGAGGTGGGTTTGTCTTTTGAGCCTTGCCTAAAAAAGGCACTATGGGGGTAGCAATAGCCTTTGCCAATATCCAAAAGCCCAGGGGTGACAGGTGCAAGCCATCCCTAGCGAAGCATCATGGGTTGTCGAGCATATCATCCCAAGCTGACAGGCATTGCATCCCCTTTGAATGACACCAGTACTTAAGCCAGTTGTTGAAATTGATCATCTTGTCTTCATACTGTGGCATCATTCTTGGCGAGGGTAAGATGCTACTCAAGGTCAGGGTCATACCGGCCTGGGCTACTTGCTCAGAGAGCTCCTTTATGTCTCTTTTCATGTAGTCCAGGGAGGTACGTCTCAGGTCATTCACACCAGCATGGACAATGACAGAGTCATATTTGTACTTGCCTTGGAGTGACCCGAGTGCTTGTGTTATGTGGCGGATCCTAGCGCCCGACAGGCTGCTCACCGTGACCCTCTCCTTGTTCAGCCTGGTGAGCGGGACGTCAGTGTGCCTGACGATAGAGTCACCTATTACAAGTGTATCAGGTGTGTTGTTTAGTCTTAAGGGCTGTGACTGTTTGGCTCACTGGCTTTGTGAGATATGTGTTGCACGTGTTTTGTTTTGGGGTAGCGGCTGCTTGGGTGTCTGCTTTGGAGGTCTCTGCTGCTTCGGCAGATTTTTATTTAGAGCCTCCGAGTATGTTTTTGTGTGATTATGTGTTTGATTTGCTGTCGTGGTAGGTCTATGTGAGACTGGAATTGTAGTGAGTGTGGTTTCCTTCTCCTCCTGACTGGTTATGCCAGTACTGAGTTGAGAGAGTTTAGCCTTGTTGCTATTTCTCCAGTTCTCTATTTTGTTATTAACATGTATGTAACAAAGTATGATATTATAAGCCCAGTATAAAGGTTAAGAAAAGAAACTAGTGTCTGATCAGGCTATGATGATGCTGATAAAGAACATTAAAGTTACTAAATTAAGCATGTCATACTTACAACCATACATTGAGTACTCTGAATTCTCCTGGTAATTCAGCTACCTGTGGTATACAGAGATAGAAACCGGATTGTGACCTAGGTAAATTAGGGTTCACTTAGCTGCCCCAGCACTGAAAGAGATGATCAGAATGAGAAAGGAATGAAGGAGTAGAGCCCACTTGCTTCTTGGGAGGGGGGGGGTGTGGACAGTTTGTGTCCATGCATAATTTCAGTGGCTGAAATCTTGATGGGTGCCAGGGATCATAATGAGGTATAGCTTACCAAGGGGGGCTTGGCTTGTACACAACATGGGGAGACATGAACAGCAATTGCATATCCCACTGCATTAAATCCCTGTGAACATCTTCTGGGCATACATAGTGGGAGATCAGGGCACAAAAAACTCTACATAAATTATGGTTTAACTCTACATAAATTATGGTTTAACTCCTGATTCACCCAACCATGGTCCCAGGAAACAATGTGCTGGGCTCTTACCAAGGAGTAATGAATGATTCAATGGGGCGGCTAGTAGAGAGCGCTGAAGATCAACAGAGGATGGAGCCAGAAAAAAAAAAAAACACCTCTCTCCTGGATTCTACAATCTTGAATGTCTATTTATCTATTGCAGGGCAAGAGATGAGGATTTTTTCACAAAGTATGTTACAGATGTTCTGGCATAAGCCTGACCCTCACCCCCCAACAAAGAAATAAATATAGAAAGATAATCCAAAAGGCAAAGCCTTCAATAGAGACTATCCCTTTTCACAAATACTACATGTCCTTTGTAATGGCAAAGGCAGTATTGCATAAACTATAACTCAGGCCATTTGCCTTATTTTATACTTTGGCAGAATGAGTGCCTGAACAATCATCAGTTTATACACCGGCAGAACACTATTTCTCCCACTAAACACACAGGTGCCAGCTGCTTCTTCTTCCCCATTTTCTGCTGAAGACCAGCACATAAAGAGTATTTCATCTCTGTTGCCTTAGACAAAAGGTAAATCCTCCACCCCAGTGCCCATTATACATTTAGTTCCTCTCTTCTCAGCATCCATTCTTATACCTGGGTCCACTCACAAGACATGTCTGATCTCCGTATTGCTGAAATAATTTCTCACCAGATCAGCCTGGCCATCTGAATGAACCTTATATGAAGAAAGCATTATCTTAAATGACTTCAAGCAAGGAGAACACATGTGCCAGTTGGGGACTTTGCAGACTGCAAATACAAACAATTAGGTGGTTAACATGCTCTTAAGAGGGTTTGGAAGGAAACAACACAGCTGCACTCTTACACAGCCAATCTACTACAGCATCACTGTAACACAGCCATCACAGCACTAATCTGGGAGGAATTTATCACACTTTCTTCACAATGGTTAGCCCATTGGCAAAAAGACACTACTGTTTGCAATGTCAGCAAACTGGATTCAAAACTGCATCTTGGAAATAAAAGGGTTAGCCAAAAGAAAGAATGATTACTCACTGCAAAACTGCCCTCTAGCGGAGACTGCGAGGTAGCATGCAAGACAAAACTACAAGTGGCTATGTGCAGTCAAGCAGATTGTCTGGTGGAGCACATGAACAACATAACCCAGTGACACCAAGCAAAAGCAGCTGTCCTGGATAGGATGATGACAGTTACCTGACCCTCTTGTCCCACATAGTGCAGAAGAAAGGCATTATGCTACTGACAAGTGGAAGTGTAGAAAATTGAGAATACTTGACAGTCCTGAAACCATGGCTGAGATGCAGAACATACTGGTGTAAACATTTTTTTAATCAAAGGAACATTCTTTCCCAAAATTGAATATATATATTGATAGCTTTTTGACATTTTTCAAGGGTTCTTGTCTTCCTCCCAGGATGTAGCTTAGGACCTTATAATATGACAATGTCAGGACATCATACATAAGGGGAAGTTACAAGGATACCAATGTTAAGTCACTGGCTTTTCAATCTGTCATATGAAAGCAGTGTCTTTCCATCTTTTTAATGACTTACTCTGATCTGTGTTTAATGTCAGTGAAACCCTTCCATTATTTTTTTTTCATATTCTTTAGTGCAAAAAGTAAAGTAGTATGGCTTTTGTTAAATGTTAAAAGCTGCAGTCCTTAAAAAATATCAGAACCTCTTTGGAAGTTCTCCACTATACTCATGCATCAGTGACTGACACTTGTCACTTCAGAGAGTTAGTAAAGCAGTTTACATTTACCGGTTTTTAATACTGTTAATTTTATAGTTACACTGATAAAATAAACAGTTCACTGGCCAAAAAAGAGAACATTCACAAGTTTGTTTTGTTTGTGGTGTAGTAAACTTCGTTCCTGTTTTTTTATGTAAAAATGTGTCTGTCTAATAATTAGATCTCTACAAGAAAATTATCCATTAGCTACTTACAGCACTTTTTGGACAATTGTGGATGGTGAGGAATGCAGAAAAAGTACAGTTTTGTACCTACCATAAATGTAGATGTCCGATAGACATGCAACTGCAGTCATAACATGTGGGTTGTCCTGCCTCAGACAGCCCTCGGTCGGCCGGATTCCAAAGTCTGGGTCCGACGTCGGCTGATGTCGCATTTCTCTCCGACGTCAGAGCGGCTGGAGTACATAAGCATCAGCCGACGCCATTTTCTTCAGTGTTTCTTGCCCCAGATGCCAGGTGCCCTCCAAGGAAGGCTGTAATCAAATTGTAAAACAAAAACAGGATTCCAAACAAATACATGAGCAATAAACCAAATACACCATAACAGATATCCCCAGCTAAGAGTAAAAGGGATAGGAGTGGACCCTAGGCATAGAGGAGTATGGAGGGAGGGAAAACCCGACTGCAGTTGCATGTCTATCGGACATCTACATTTATGGTAGGTACAAAACTGTACTATGTCCTTCAAGAATGCAACTGCAGTCATAACATGTGGGTAGAATACCATAGCTTAGCTGGGGGAGGAGGTTTGCTCTAGGAAAGAGATGGTGTGGCAATCAAACCCTGCAGGACTGCCGAAGCAAAGCCTGCTCTGGATCTGGAATATAGAGGAAGATTGTAGTGTTTGGAGAATGTATGCACGGAGCTCCATGTAGCAGCTTCTAGAATGTCCTTGGTAGGCACCCCTCTTAAAAGGCTGTAGAGGTGGCTGTAGCTCTGGTGGAATGTGGCCTGACATAGGCTGGAACAGTCTTTCCATGAAAGGAATAACAGAATCTGATGCAATGTCCAATCCATTTAGAAATAGTCTGTTTTGAAATTGCTTTTCCTTGACTGCAGGCGTAAGCTACAAAAGCTGTTCAGACTTCCTACTGGGCTTGGTGCTGTGCAGGTAGTATCGAAGTTGGCTATGAATGTCCAAGGTATGCAAAAGTCTTTCCCCCTTATTCTCAGGATTGGGGAAGAAAGCAGGCAGATGAATGGCTTGATTTAGAGAAACCCTAGATACCACCTTTGGCATAAAAGTAGGGTTGGTCCTTAATGAAACCCTGTCTCTGTGGAAAATAATAAAGGGTGGTATTGCCATTAGGGCCTGTAGCTCCGAAACCCTTCTTGCCGAGGTAATTGCCAACAGGAAAGCTGTCTTCCATGAGAGAAATTGCAAGTCTACTAAAGCTGCTGGCTCAAAAGGAGGTAGAGTCAGTTTTTCTAAGACGAAATTGAGGTCCCAGGCTGGCACTGGGGCCTTTCTTGGTGGCTTAATGTTCTGGATTCCCCTGAGGAATTGTCTTAGTAAGGGGTGAGAGAAAACAGGAGGATCAGTGTTGTATCTAGCCGAAATAGCAGATGCATGTATCTTTATTGAAGAATATGAGAGGCCGTTCTGTAACATATCTGCCAAATATTCCAAGATAAGATAAGATGTTCAGTAATGATGCATCATGTCCCTTGCTGGTATTCCAATTGCTGAATCTTTTCCACTGCTAAGTAAACCTTTCTGGTGGAAGGTCTTCGAGCCTCTGTTAGTATCCGCTGAACTTCCTTGGAGAGAGATAAGCTGAAGTTATTTAAGGGATCTCCCAGGCTGTTAGCTGCAGTGTCTGAAGGTTTGGATGCAGTGTTTTGAAATTGTGTTGAGTCAAAAGTAGAGGCCACTGAAGGAGGGCCCACCTCCTGGTGTGACATATGCTCCGTAGTAGTGGGTACCAGTGTTGCCTTGGCCAATCCGGAGCTATTATGATTCCCTTGGGCTTCTCTGCTTTGATCTTTAGTAATACTAAGGTCATTAGTGGCAGAGGTGGGAATGCATAGATCGCTAGGGAGTTCCAGTTGAATGAAAGGGCATCTATTTTCCAAGCGTTTGGATGGTATGTCCTTGTGCAAAATTTTGGTAGAAGATGGTTGAGGTGAGAGGCAAATAGGTCCACTTCTGGCTTGCCCCATGTCGAAGTGAGTTGCCTGAAAACCTTCGGATGTAACCTCCACTCGTGTGGATCTGTGAAATTCCTGCTTAGGCTGTCCGCCAACACATTGTCTTTTCCTGGAACAAACTGGGATTGTAAAGTACAGTTTTGTACCTACCATAAATGTAGATGTCCGAACAGGATAGCATCTGCAGTCCTAACAAATGGGTTGTCCTGTCGTCAGGCAGCCCTTCGGTCGGCCGGATTCCAAAGTCTGGGTCTGGCCTCGGCTGGTGTCGCACTTCACCCGACGTCATCTCTGCTGGTCTTCGGGTATAAAGGCATCAGCCGACGCCATTTTCCTCAGTGTTTCTTGCCCCAGATGCCAGTTGCCCTCTTGGGTAGCTAAATTTTTGGGTAAATGCCAATGTTTCCAAAAAGGTAGAAGGCAAACACAAAAAATAAGCATGTATGTACATATATACAAACAAATACACCATAAGCGATCCCCCCCCCCAGCTAGCTATTAGGTGGGCAAATACCCTAGGAGTACCACAGAGGGGAAGGAGGGTGGGTAATCCTGACTGCAGATGCTATCCTGTTCGGACATCTACATTTATGGTAGGTACAAAACTGTACTATGTCCTTCAAGGATGCATCTGCAGTCCTAACAAATGGGTAGAATACCATAGCCAAACTAGGGGAGGAGGAAGAATAATTATGGTGTAGTTAGGATCCCTTGCAAAACAGCAGTGGCAAACCCTGCTCGAGATCTAGAGTATAGAGGTAAGTTATAATGCTTGGCAAATGTATGCACGGAGGTCCAAGTAGCAGCCTCAATAATGTCCTTGGTAGCCACTCCGTAAGAAAGCTGTGGTAGTGGCTGTAGCCCTTGTAGAATGAGGCCTTATGTTCTGTGGAATTTGCTTTCCATGGTAGGAGTAACAGAATCTTATGCAATTTCCTATCCACTTGGAGATTGTCTGTTTGGAAATTGCTTTTCCTTCCCTTCCTGTTGCATAAGCTACTAGAAGCTGGTCAGTTTTTCTATTGCCCTTGGTTCTGTCCAGGTAGTAGCGAACTGTCTATGTACATCCAAGGTATGCAGCAGTCTTTCCCCCCTGTTCTGTGGGTTTGGAAAGAAGGTAGGTAGGTGGATTGCCTGGTTTAGAGACACTCTGGATACCACCTTAGGCATAAATGTAGGATTAGTTCTCATGGACACTCTATCTTGATGGAAGATTAGGAAGGGTTGTACTGCCATTAAAGCCTGTAGTTCAAACCCTTCTTGCTGAAGTAATTGCCAGTAGGAAAGCAGTTTTCCAGGATAGGTGTTGAAGATCTGCTGTTGCTGCTGGTTCGAATGGAGGGAGTGTCAATTTTTCTAGCACAAAGTTAAAGTCCCATGCTGGTAATGGTGGTTTCCTAGGAGGTTTTACATTCTTAATTCCTCTCAGGAACTGCCTGAGTAGAGGATGTGAGAAGACAGGGGGATCGAAGCTGTATTCTGCAGAAATAGCTGATGCATGTATCTTGATGGAGGAATAGGACAGGCCTGTATGGAGTAGCTCTGCCAAATACTCCAGGATGTTGGCAATATCTACCTTTGACACATCTTTCCCCCTTTCAGAACTCCAAATGACAAACCTTTTCCATTTTCCTGCATAGTTCCTTCTTGTTGAAGGTCTGCGGGCCTCAAGGATAATGTCTTTAACCCTTTGGGATAAATCTGGGTTAGTTGCTCTTATGTAATGTTCCAGGCAGTCAGTTGTAGAGAGTTGCTCTTATGTAATGTTCCAGGCAGTCAGTTGTAGAGTTTTCAGGTTTGGATGTAGGATGTTGTAGTTGCTCTGAGTTAACATCAAAGGAATCAGGGGTAGTGTCCACATTTCCCCCCGAGACATGCTCCTCAGCAATGGATACCAATGTTGCCTTGGCCAATTTGGAGCTATCAGAATTATCCTTGGACGTTCCTCTTTGATTTTCAGTAGTACCTTGTGCATCAAAGGAAGAGGTGGGAATGCATATGCTGTCAGGCCTTTCCAACTGAGGGATAGAGAGTCCACCTTCCAAGCAAGGGGGTGGTATGTCCTTGTGCAGAATTTCTTGAGCTGGTGATTGAGTGGGGATGCGAATAGATCTATTTGTGGCATTCCCCATTTCTTTGTGATGGCCTTGAAGATGTCCGGATGTAGCATCCATTCGTGAGCATCCGAGGTAGTTCTGCTTAACATGTCTGCTAGAATGTTTTCCTTTCCCGGTATAAATATTGCCTGTAACTGAATGTTGTAGCTCAGAGCCATATTCCATAGGTCCAGAGCCATTCGGCATAGGGGGTATGAATGAGTGCCTCCCTGTTTGTTGATATACCACATGACTGTGGTGTTGTCTGTCCTTATCATCAGTTGGCCTTCTTTGAGGAATGGTCTGAAATTCTGGATTGCTAGTTTTACTGCCAGCATTTCTTTTTGATTTATGTGCAGGTGCAGCTGATCTGGAGTCCATAAGCCTTGAATGCACTTGTCCAGCATGTGGGCCCCCCAACCGAGGTCTGAGGCGTCCGTTGTGATAGTTTGGCTTGTTTGAATGTTGTGGAAGGACAAACCTGGGTTTGACTGGCATGCCTGAGCCCACCATAGGAACTCTTGTTTCAGGCATGGGATTAGTGGTATTTCGGTTTCTAAGCTGTGCCTGTGTTGAGACCATAAATTCTTTAGGTACCACTGTAGCTTTCTCATATGCAGTCTGGCATGGGGGACCAGGATTATGCAGGATGCCATGAAGCCCAAGGCCTGTAGTACTTTCCTTGCTGTTAGTTTGTTCTGCTTTGTTAATGCCAAGAAGTAAAGAGGAAGTTGTTCTTGTTTTTCTGCAGTTAGGAATGCCATCTGTTTTACTGTGTCCAATTCTGCACCCAAGAATGTTCTTGTTTGGGATGGTATCAGTCTTGACTTTTTTAAATTGACTGTGTATCCCAGGGCTTGTAGTAAGCAAATGACTCTTTGTAAGTCTTGTGTGAGCTTGCTTTTGTTGTCCGCTTGTATCAGGCAGTCGTCCAGGTATGGATAAATTTGGATTCCCTGAAGTCTGCAATGAGCGATTACTGATGCCAGGCATTTCGTGAACACTCTGGGCGCAGTAGATAAGCCAAAGGGCAATGCTGAGAATTGATAATGCTCTGATCCTGCAAGAAATCTGAGGTATCTTCTGCAATTTGGTCGTATGGGGACGTGCAGGTATGCCTCCTTGAGATCTAGAGTTACCAGCCAATACTCCTTGCCCAGCATGGGAAGAAGTTGCTGTAGGGTCAGCATTTTGAATTTTGGAACAATGATGAATGTGTTTAAAGCGGACAGGTCGAGAATAGGTCTCCAACTTTTCTCTTTTCTTGGTACTAGGAAGAGTCTGGAGTAAAATCCCTTGCCCTGTTCTGTAGGTGGTACCCTTTCCACAGCTCTCATCTTTGTTAATTGAGCTATTTGTTTTAGAGCTTCTGTCTTTTGATTTGGTGGTAGGTTTGGCATTCCTCTCTTTACTGGTAATGTGTGGAAATGAAACCTGTAGCCTTGGTCTATAGTTTGCAAAATCCACTTGTCTCTTGTGATATAGTGCCAGTTTTTTTGAAAATAAGGCTAACTTTCCGCCTAAGGGTGCTGTTATTTGTTCCCTGGTAGGCGGTGTCAGAGCCAAGTCACTGTGATTGTCCTGTTGCAGTGGTAGTGGTTGTATCTGTGCCTCGTTGGTTATTGCCTTGCCACTGGCGTCCCCTGTAGGCACCTCCTCTGGATTGATTTCTGCCTCTGGAACGTCTATTTCTGCCTCTCTGAGTTTTAGAGGAGTCTGGAAAGGACCAATTTTTGGAAGGCCAGTTCCTGCTAAACCTTGGGGGCTGAACCTGTAAGAAATCTTTAACTGTTTGTACAGATTTTGCCTTCTCTTCCATTTTCTTCATTACTTGTTGGGCAGGAGAACCAAATAGACTGACCTTGTCCATAGGAGCATCTAATAGTTTTGCTTTAACATGATCCGGCAAGGCCTGTTCTTTCAACCATGCATGCCTTCTTATAACTGTGCCAGTCATGGCTGATCTAAAGGAAGCCTCCAGTGCATCATAGCCACATTTTAAAGAATGGTTACTAACCTGCTGAATGTTATTTACCATTTCTAGAACATATTTCTTATCTAAGGAATCATCAGAGGACAGTTTCTTAGTTAACTGATCAAGCATAAACTCTTGGTATTGGATCATATGAAACTGACAGTTCAAAGCTCTAGCTGAGAGAGTAGCAGAGGTGTAAACTTTTTTACCCCATCTCTCTAAGGACCTGGATTCCCTTTCAGAAGGGAGAGGGTTTTTCGTTGAGGTAGAAGCTACTGCCTTAGGCCCCTGGGAGATAGTCTCAGGATCTGCAAAAGGAGCCTTGAATAAGTGGTGATGAGTGTCCGGTACCCTGTAAAACCTATCGGGCTTAGCAGGGGCTGGAGGTAAAGTATCAGGAGCAGTGCAAGCATCATTAAATGCATCATCCACAACAGGAAGAACTGGAGGTATAGCTAAGGGCCTATGTTGCGGTAAGTGTAAAAAGGTCCTAAGCCTTTTTCTTGAATCTGAGAAATCTTGTCCTTGCCATTGGAATTGCTCTCTCATGGCATGTAAGGTTTCCCCAAAGGAAAATTCTTCTGGTGGAGAGGCAGAAGGAATAGATTTTTCAGCATCGGAATCTTCATAGGTAGAAAAAGGAGCCTCTGGATGGTCTGTATTGTCTGTATCATCCGAAGAGTCATCTGAGGACACTGGCTCAGGGGGCTCTGCTCTAGGTCTCTTTTCTGGAGGTTGAGAGGCCCTGTCTGGGTGAGATTGGGATCCCCTTATTAAAGAGATGAGATCCTCTGCCAGAGTAAGCATTTGGGAACTGGAACTGGGCCTGTGAGAGGGGGGCTTAACAGGCACAGACTTAGCAGTTTTGGCTGCTTTAGCCCTGGCAAAGGCCTTAATAGACATGGCTGCAGGAGGCCTAGCAGCACCACGTGCTGGGGTAGAGACATCCAAAGGGATGGTATCCGATAATTCTAGAGGAACCACATTAGCAGGCAAAACTTCAGAGGCCGATTCAACTAGGGCAGAAGGGGCCTCGGTAGTAGTCATGGATTCGGCTGAAGATTGACCCGTTTGCTCGGTTTCGGCCGAAACCAAGACACTCGCGGTTTGCTTAACCGTGGTTTCGGCCGAAACCGCGGACCGCGAGTGTCGGTCCTTTTCTTTGCGTTTCTTAACAATTTGAGTAGTCGGAGGATCCGACGGCATAATGTACGCAAAATCTGAGCCGAAAAACTGTTCAGCAAACTCCGACCGACGCCTAAGCGTTCGTCGGTTGAAGGAAGCACAGGCTAAACAAGCTGCTACGTCGTGGTCTGGGCCTAAACAAGGTAAACAGTAAGAGTGGAAATCTTTATGAGGTATTTGTTTCCCACAAGTTAAACAGTTATTCACTTTTTCTGACATCGGCTGAGGCAAGAAAGAGTCCCCAACGGGGTACTTAGCTTTTAGAAGTCTTCGAAGTAGTATTCGGTAGTAGTAATCTCTGGATCTGACCGACCGGCACTTGCGAACAGCTTCTGCTTCGGGCGCCACGCGGCAAGAAAGACTGAGGAAAATGGCGTCGGCTGATGCCTTTATACCCGAAGACCGGCAGAGATGACGTCGGGTGAAGTGCGACACCAGCTGAGGCCAGACCCAGACTTTGGAATCCGGCCGACCGAAGGGCTGCCTGATGACAGGACAACCCATTTGTTAGGACTGCAGATGCATCCTTGAAGGACATCTGGATGTTTAAACTCAGTGATTTCTCCCAAAGCTGCATTGTCAGTCTGCAAAGGGGGTAAGAGTGGGTGCCCCCCTGCTTGTTTATGTACCACATCACAGTGGTGTTGTCTGTCCGTATCATTAAATGGCCTTGCTGGAGTTGGTGTTGAAAAGCCTCGATGGCATGCATTACTGCCAGCATTTCCTTTTGGTTTATATGCAGATGTGTTTCCTTTGGGGACCATTGTCCTTGTATACACCTGCCTTCCATGTGCGCCCCCCATCCAAGGTCTGAGGCGCCTGTAGTCATGGTCTGTGTTATCTGTGGTTTTTTGAATGACATACCTGTGTTTTCCTGGCTCACCGAGGCCCACCATAGGAATTCCTTTTGTAAGCATGGAATGATTGTCTCCAAGTTGTTGCTGTGTTGAGACCTAATGCTTTTTAGGTACCATTGAAGCTTTCTCATGTGTAGTTTTGCTAATGGAACCAGTAGAATGCAGGATGCCATGTAACCCAGGGCCTGTAGGAATCTCCTTGCAGTCATCTGGGTGAGTTTTGCTAAACCTTTGAAGTAATGAGTTAACTTCTCTTGCTTGTCTTCTGTCAGGTAAGCCATCTGAGAGGCTGTGTCTAGTTTGGCTCTTTGCTGGGATGGCTGCAGTCTTGACTTTTGAAAGTTGACTGTGTATCCCAGAGCTTGAAGTAATCATATGACATAATCCAGGTTTTTTGTCAACATCAATTTGTCGTCCGCTTGTATGAGGCAGTCGTCCAGGTACGGGTAAATTTGTATACCCTGGAGCCTGCAATGAGCAATTACTGAAGCCAGGCATTTTGTAAATACTCTGGGCGCAGTAGATAAGCCAAATGGCAATGCTGAGAATTGATAATGCTCTGGCCCTGCAAGAAATCTGAGGTATCTTCTGCAGCTGTGTCTGATAGGGACATGCAGGTATGCCTCCTTGAGGTCCAGAGTAATCAGCCACGACTCCTTGCCCAGCATGGGAAGGAGATGCTGTAGAGTCAGCATTTTGAACTTTGGTACTATGAGAAAGGTGTTTAATGCGGACAAGTCCAGTATTGGTCTCCATTGAGATTCTTTTCTTGGAACAAGGAACAGTCTTGAGTAAAACCCTGTTCTTGTTCTTGTTGTGGAACTCTTTCTATTGCTTTCATTCGAGTCAGCAGAGTGATTTGCTTGATAGCCTCTGCCCTTTGATGTTGTGGTAGGTTTGGCATGCCTTGTTTTCTTGGTAAGGTATGAAAATGAAACCTGTACCCTCGGTCTATAATGTCCAAAATCCATTTGTCCTTTGTCAGTCTGTGCCAGTTTTCTGCAAACAGAGATAATTTCCCGCCCAAGGGAGCTTCTAGTTGTTCCCTGGTAGGCGGTAGTAGAGGAAAGTCATTGAGTTTGTGGTTGTTGGGCAGGTGAAACCCCTGCGTCACTTCTTTGGTTTCCTGGCTGCCATTGTCTTCCGATGTAAGGGCCTCTGTATTGGCCTCTTCCTCGGCCACGTCTGTTCTTACCCCTTTGAAACTTTTCTGGGTTAGGAAAGGACCAGTTTTTTGAAGGCCAATTCCTACTGAATCTGGGGGGTTGAACCTGGAGGAAATCTTTCACAGTCTGAACCGATTTTGCTTTTTCTTCGATGGTCTTTAACACATCCTTAGCATTTGCACCAAAAACCTTGTTCTTTTCCAAAGGTGCATCCAGAAGTTTTGCTTTTACATGATCTGGTAGAGGTTGATCTTTTAACCAAGCATGTCTACGCATCACTGCCCCTGTCATAGCTGCCCTACATGAAGCTTCCAGTGCATCATATCCACACTGCAGGAAGTGGTTGCTTACTTGCTGAGTGTTATGTACAGCTTCCTGCAAAGTCTTCCTGTCTAAAGGATCTGGAGAAGCTAAAGTTTTTTGTAAATCTTCTAAGAGATAATCCTGATATTGGAACATATGAAAAAGGTAATTTAAAGCTCTCATAGATAATGTAGTGGATGTGTAAACCTTTTTACCCCATCTCTCTAATGACCTTGCTTCCCTGTTGGAGGGCAAAGGATTCTTTGAGGTGGAGGCTGAAACTCCTTTAGGCCCCTGTGAAATAGTTTCCAAATCAGCAGTATGGGCCCTGAATAAATGGGAATGAGTTTCTGGGACCCTGTAATACCTGTCTGGCTTGGCTGGAGCAGGAGGAAGAGAATCAGGGGTAGCACTAGATTCAGAATACAAATCATCCAGAACATCAAGTACAGGAGGAATAGCTAAGGGCCTGTGCTGAGGCTTCTTAAGGAAAGTCCTAAGGCGCTTCCTAGAATCAGAATATTCCTGACCCTGCCACTTGAAATGTTCCCTCATGGTGTGCAGAACTTCCCCAAAAGAAATATCCTCAGGAGGGGAGGCCGAAGGTATGGAATCTTCTGCATCCGAGTCCTCATAGGTCTGGAAGAGCTCTTCTAGGCTATCAGAGTGGACAGAGCCCTCAGAGTCTTCATCTGAAGGAGTAGGGTCAGAGGGTTCAACCCGGGGCCTTTTATCAGGAGGAGGCTGGGATGCTCTCTCAGGACGGGCCTGTGAACCTCTAATCATGAAAATTAAATCAGCAGCCATGGACATAATTTGTGTCTCCGGAGTCGGCTGAGGTAAGGATTTGGAAGTAATATGCTTTGTTTAGCTGGCTGCCTTAGCCCTAGTGTAGGCCTTAATAGACATGGCCATAGGAGGCCTGGCAGCTCCACGTGCAGGAGTGACCTTGTCTACAGCAATGGTCTCGGGCATTTCCTCGGTTTCGGTATCCGGAGGAAAATATAACTGGCGTTGGAGTAATGTCTGGAATCGGAGTCGTCGGTAATGCGGTGTCTTCGGTTCGGAGCGGTGGAGAAACCGTCTCAGAGGGAACAGGAGCACTCGCGCTAGGTTTTGGCGTGGAGTCGGTGGTAGACGCGGGCCTAGGATGTCTGGTAGACGCGGGCCTAGGATGTCGGTCCCGGTCTTTTCGCTTTTTGGGAGTTTGCGATGTCGGAAGATCCGACGGCATGGTGTAAGCAAATTTATCGCCGAAAAAATCTTCAGCGAACTCCGCCCGGCGCCTGAGAGTGCGCTTGTTGAAGCGAGCACAGGCTACACAGGCCGAGACGTCGTGGTCTGGGCCCAGGCAAGGGAGGCAGTAAGAGTGGAAATCCTTATGAGGTATTTGTTTACCACAAAAAAGACAATTGTTAACTTTTTCAGTAATTTCTGACATCGGCTGAGGCAAGAAAAGGTCCCCAACGGGGTACTTAGCTTTTTTGATGACTTCGGTATCGTAGAATACAGGAGCTGACCGACCGGCACTTGCGAACTGCTTCTGCTTCGGGCACCGTGCGGCAAGAAAGACTGAAGAAAATGGCGTCGGCTGATGCTTATGTACTCCAGCCGCTCTGACGTCGGAGAGAAATGCGACATCAGCCGACGTCGGACCCAGACTTTGGAATCCGGCCGACCGAGGGCTGCCTGAGGCAGGACAACCCACATGTTATGACTGCAGTTGCATTCTTGAAGGACATCTATTTGCCCACACCCATGTCTAACAGGAGACAAACTCCATTCTGAAACAAAATAGCATCTGACTAGAAAAAACTATGGTGGACCCTTCCTGATATAAAACAAGTGCAGAAGTGAAAGGTGTTACAGGGTTTCTGGGCACTAAATATTAAGGTGGTATTACAGAAGAAAATTTAACTCTGGGATAAGGTTAACTACACTGGAGGAGCAGTATTCCTTTAAGAACTGACTGTTTATCTCATCTGCTTTCTTTTTACTAATACTGTACTAATTGGGCATTTAGCTAGTTGTACTGTACGCATCCTTGCAGTCATCCAACTGCTTGGAACAGACTGTAGGAAAGTGGCAAGAAGTCAAACTTGCTTAAAAGTGCCATGCTCAGAGTTCAGAAAACTCACTTTTTTGAAAGAAGTAATCATGCATGAGCCAGTACGGTGTAAGGTGGGGAAATGACAAATACCAGTGACTATAATAACCAACAGAGAGCAGCAAACAATGCAACCAAGTTGTACAGCACTATGGGGATGTCATTGGGTACTACACAGCCTAGCAGAGCAGCCACTGGCATGTACAATGCTCTCACCTCACTGCAATAAGAAGTGCTACTGTAGAGTGTTAGCATGGATCACTGGGAAGCCACAGTTTAATTAGGATTGCAGAAGATGAGCTGCAAATATTCTGCTTATCTGCACATTAGCAAAAATACATAACACTATCAAGTACCAACAAAAAATTAATAAGATACTCGGATCAAAGTTAAAAACACAATGATCATGTACTGACTGATAACAGCATAGTCGTCGATTACAGTAGTATGAATAAATGCTTTTTCTTCAGCATTGTGTTCTTAAGTTAAAAATTTGTGCCTCCGCTCCGTAGACAATCTCTGAGGGATGAACCATGTTCTCTGAGCATCTCTCTGCTTAAATGGGACACCATGTAAAACATTTACAAACAATGCAAACTCAGAATACATTTCTGTAGTGGTTGAAACAGGCATCAATTACCATCCAAAACTGCAGTGTGTAAAGGGACACTAATTACACTGCATGTTTTCATGGCAGAAAAAAAACGTATACTTAATCTGCCCCATTACGCTTGTTTACATTTGTTTGTCAACCTGAAGGTCACAATGTGCGAAGTCCTTTTGCAGTGAAAGCTGGGAAAAAATCCAACATGCACATAACTTAGTAACTGAAAGTTTGCAATATAAAACAATCCCCACAGACATGCAACAGCACAAAAACAGAATATTTAGGGAGCTCCATGACAATTAGGGTAGGTACATCTGTGAAAATTAATAAAAGCAGGGGAGAAATAAATACCTGCATAGTGTCACATGTACTTTTCATCTCATTTATGACACATGATCTAAGAAAAAATAGGAGCAGTGGCATAGTAGCCATAAAGCTTCACTGTAGATAAACAGTTCATGACACACATGACAACAAGCAAACATAACAATAAACTATATGTTCAAATTGGTAAATGCAAGCAAAATGCAAATACAAACCATCAAAATGCTAAGATACAAAGCATGCCCAATAAGTGGGGAGTACATAAAACATTAATTTAGTAGCGGTTCCCAACCTGACTGTACCAGTAACATTCTGGGGCTGCTGTAGTAAAGTGCTAAAACTTTTTGTTTTCTTTGTACTTTTTATACCTGCTGTTTAATTATACCAAATGATTTATTACTGAAAACACAATTTTATCACTCTGCAAAGTAACTCACCCAAGTCTAACCTGTAGTCTAATCTGCATTTTTTCTATGTAATTTGCTCTTAACCTCTTCTAAAGATCCCACTTCCAGTTCTCTTACCTCTATTACAATATTAACTGCTTCAAATACAGCTGGTTTAGACTTTGATTTCCATTTTCTAGTAACTTTTTTGGCAGCCACCAAAATTAAACTTAAAGGCTTACAATATCTAGGCAATTCAGATCCTACATCCCATATCTAAAAAATAATTTCCTTAGTTACACCCATTTGTTCACCCAATATTCCTGACAAAGTACTCTGCAATTAATTTTTTTTAAGTCTGCCAACTCATACTCCCAAAACATATGTTCCAGTTACCTATTTCTACTCCAGCACACCTCAAGCATCTGTCATCTACTCAAGAAAAAATTCTTTAGCCTGCTTAGGGTAAAAAAAACAGGTAAAAAAACATCTATGCAAACATTTCAAGTAAAAATCCTACATCTTCTAGACTTTGTTGCATATTTGGGAGTCATACATCTGTCCTCCCATTGTTTCCTTCTGAGTTGTTCGTCCAGTCTCTCTTCCCAATTTTTTCTGATCTCCTCTGATTGATTCCTATATTTATTGTGTAATATTTTATACAGTCTACTAATTATCAATTCTTTAACATCAGCTTCTCTCCTAGATTCAACTAAGAACTCTACCAGAGCAGGAATTACATTTTCCCTTTTTCTTAGCCTATACTGTGATCAATGAATCCCTGACAGGTAATGAAACTTAAGCCTTCAGTCCAAATGTCTTCTTGGCATCTTCCCATTCTGTTACCTTTCCTTCTATAGCTATTTGCTGCCATTACTTTGGCTGCTTTGCCAGTTTTTCTCCAGTAAATTCCAGCCTCCTCTTGCCTATTCTCTGTAACCCTAATTGCAGTCATCCCTATCAGCAGAATCTCCTTACTTCATCTTCATGTTGGCTTGGTACTTAGAAAGTATAGAATACTTTCTGAATATAATATTCTGCATGGTTGTAACTCTCCTTAAGGATCTGCATCCAAAATCCAACTCTTTCCCTACTTCTTCAATCCCCCCTCAACTCTTGGTGTTCGGATCCGATCCTACCAGTTCATGGATCACTGAAACTCTCAAGCTCCTCCCTTTCTAATAATGCCCTAGTCTCTTAAGATACTTCATATCTTGTGTGTTGCCCCTTACATCTGTAGAGCACTGCAGAAGAATAACATAAGAGAATCTGGAATTCAAACACAGGAATAATGTTTCCTCCAACAACTTCAATCCTTCCAAAAGACAAAAAGGAAGGGGTTGGTGGGAGGCTAGTTGAGGAAGAAGGGAAATGGACAACATAGATGGAATGTTATGATGAGAACATAACTTTTGTATCTGATGTCAATTTTCATTCGTTCCTCAACTCTTGGAACAGAGTCTCCAGCTATCTAAAATCCCAGGATGACTCTAAAAAAGGATATTCCTGAGTACCACTGAGCCAAAGGCTGCTCTTCCCCTACAGACCAGATCCAATTTGTAAAAAGCAATAAAGGTATGAGGATTAGCCCAAGCTGAGGTTGCACAAATATCACTCAATGAAGATCTACACAAAAAGGCTAAAGATGTTGTCATAGATCTGGTGGAATGTGCCTTTGGTGGTTTCGGTAAAGGTATGCCCAATTTACTATAAGCAAAGGTAATACAATCACTTAACCATTTGGCTAAAGTCACTTTAGAAACTTGTTTGCTTAATTTTGAATCCAAAAAAGAGAAACAACTGTTCTGATTTCCTGAAATTTTTGGTTCTATGTACATAAAACCGTAACAGTCTGTGATCAAATAGGTGTAACATGTATTCTCCTTTATTTCAGAAATTTGGAAGGAAGACTGGAAGGTTGATAGTTTGATTAATATTGGACTCAACACTACCTTAGGAAGGATTGGTTCATTAAGATACTCTGTCCCTATGAAAAATCAAATAAGGACATTTAGAAGGCAAGGCCTGTAATTCTGATACTTATCTGGCAGAGGTAATAACTACTAAAAACAGTTTTTCAAGTTAGAAATTTTAGCTCATTTTTAGCTGAAGGTTCAAATGGAGATTGAGTTAAAGTTTGTAAAATTATGTTCAAATACCAAGAATGAGTAGTATCTTTATCTGGAAGTCTAAGTAGAAATGTTGCTCTTGGAAAGGCTCTGCAAAGTTTGGAGGACACCAAAGATGAGTTATTTATTCCTATATGAAAATTGGAAATGGCAGCCAACTGCACTTTTACAGCAAAAAAAAAAGGCCTGGAATGTCTGGATAAATAGTGTCTGTCGGGTGAGACAGTAGGTCTGCAGATGGATCCAGAGTACATGGAGGGTGAAGGAGAGGAGGCCAAAGAAATGGAAAGCAAATTTACCAAGGCCAGTAAGGGGCAATGAGGATTACTGTGCTCATCAATTGAGATGCTTTCTGAAGAAATTTGGGGATTGGGTTAATGGGGGATAGGCATAAAGGAGACTGGCGGGCAAATCGTGAAGTACAGCATCTCTCAGTGACTTGCTGGTGGAGGGGGTGAGGGCAAAGAGCTTGCTGTACTTGTTGACAGGAGATGCGAAGAAGTCACAGTATGGCTGGCCCCATCAACAGAATATCTTCAACACCACCTTCATGTTGAGAGACCAGTCATGAGGCATCAGAATAGCCCTGCTCAACTTATCTGCAATCAACTTGGTTTTCCCAGGAATGTGCATTGGTATCAGAAATTGGATGAGATCACCCATTACTATACTCTCAGAGCTTCACAACACAGGGGGCAAGATTTGGTCTCCCCTTCTTTGTTGATGTACCAGTCCACTGACATTGTCCATCAATCAAATAGTTCCTGTTTTTAGTGACCACCTCTCACTAGTGTCCGTGGTGAGGATTTAGACTCTGTGATTACTGGCCCAGGGAAGAGGCCATCACAAGCTCACTCCACCCCAAAGGCAGACTACTTTAAGAGGGAGTCAGCGCTGAGCTATCTAGCACCGAAGATCCGACAGTTTCAGAGTAGATTCCAGTACCTCAGATTTGGCGCCTATGCCACATCTCCAGGGGTCGTCCATTTCCAAAATGGTCAGCACCAGTCCACTCAGAGACACCAACAGAGATAAAGATACCAGTATCTTCAGATCCAATGTGAACTACTCCAAAACATGTGGTCGGATCGGAGAAGGAGCCAGCAGTGGGCGTAGTAGTAAATAAGGGTATCTGGACCCAATGAGGTTGGAGCCAGAAGGACCCCCATTTGCATCTGTGTTGACAGGAACTTCCTCAACATCCTGTCCACATTGGCTTCAGTTAGACTTTTGGAAAAACATGCCAAAGATACTGTGAACAAAGGACTGAAATGGTGATGCCTCAGCGACTGCTCCAAGAATGGGGAAGGAAGCCTAGATTAAACTGGATCCCGAACCAACAGCAGCGATTGGAACTGAGGAGATTTTTCTGTTCTAGTCTTCAGATCCAAAGGGGATGAATCTCAAGTCTTAGAATTAAGGAGGTTCGGAACCCAGAGATGAGGAAGTGGTTGGGTCCAGGGAATGCTTCCTAGATTCCTTTTTATCAGGCTTCTTGGAGGTTTGAGGCCCAGATGATGTTGATACAGATTCTGAGGGAAGCAAACCTCTAAGTATTAATTTGTTTTTCCTGTCTATAAGGGCCCTAGGCTTAAAGGCCTTACAGAAATCACAACTGGAGTCCAGATGCATTGTACCTGAACAATACATGCATTTGGAATGCGTGTTAGACAAAGGTATCTTATGGCCACAGGCAGTACATTTCTTGAAACTGGAAGGTTTCTCAGAAATTGTTTTAAAGAAGACAACTATATATAGAGAGAAAGCCTTTGTTTTTGTTATTTTTTCAGGAGGAGATAAAAAGAAGATAAGAAAGGGAAAGGAATACCAACAATGGTAAAAATCAGATGTATTAAAAGTACACTAAGAAGAAATACCAGCGATGGTAATTACGGGTACACAATACAGAAGAATTTACTGGAAAGGGGAGGAAAAGCTGCAAAGATAAAGGAACTATCAAAGATATAGTATACAAAGTTATAAAGATACTATAAATTCTAACTGACAATAACAAAAGTGCTACACTTGAGAGCAAAGCAGTGACCGTGTCCATTCGACAAGGCGGCACATGAGATCTGAGTTATGTTAGCAGACTAGGGAATTATGGGAAAGGAAAGAGCTCAAGATTTTCAGTGATCCACGACCTGTTAGAAGAGGCCAATTCAGATATGAGGAATGAATAAAAATTGACATCATCATATCAAGAGCTTCCAGTTTCTTTTGTATTACGTTTTGTTTAGTCTCTTCCCACATATCCTTAGCTGCCATAACAGAATCCTTTTTAACCCATACTTCTAAATACTTCATTTTATCATGTCTCCATAAATATGGGCATTGCTGAACCAATTCAAGTGTGGATACATAGCTTACAGCTATAGCCACAACTTTCTGTGAGGGAGGGTTTAGATTGTTTTTGTTCTCTCTATTTTCTGTTGCTTTATTGCCTTCTTCTATTTTGAATACTGTGATTCATTTTCTTTACACTGTGTTTTACTTGTATTCTGCTTTTAATTGCATAGGTAAACTAAGGAACAGACCACAGCTGGGTCTTGAGAGTCACAGGGAAATTATTTTTTCCCCACTCTCTCACCCTGGTACTGTTGTGTTTTCAAGGCCAACTGTCTTTCTACTTACCTGCCCTTTATGTTAGTTTGACCACATATCTCCTTCCTTTTCCTCTTTTATTAGCTATTGTAATCACAAAGTTATTATTTTGAGAAATCCCTCCCCTTAAACTATTTAAATGCATTGTCTATCCCACTGTATTCCAAATAACCAGAATACAAAGTACCCACCTCTTCCAGTCTTGCTCTTTTAAAATTAGTGGCCATCCATTTAGACAGTTAAAGCTTAAACTATCCCCCTCTTTCGTATCTAACTGCTTAGTGCACACTACAGCTCTTAAGGTATTAACCCATTTTCCATCTTATCTTTAAAATCTGCAACATCTGCTTTAAGCCACCAATTACTGGTAAGCTCACATTCTGCCTCTCAGAAGTAATCTTGAGATTAGTGCTTGTGCTTTGCTCATCGTGAGAGAAGCATAAGAACATTATTTCCTGGGGACTGCTGATCACCGCAAATCCTAGTAACTGCTTCATAGGAGCCAGTTTGGAATTTGTGCATATATTTTGCTCCTGGAGAGAGAAGGAGCAGAGTGCATAGATTCCCAACTCTGGCTGGTTGGGAGGTGAGTGCCTGTGCTGGACCTTCTCAATTAGTCTGGTTACCATTCAAGGCATCTACCAGGAAAAGGCAACAACAAGCCTACAGACCCTTACATCCCCTAAGACAAGACTGTGGATCACCAAACAAGCTGTGGCCTGCTTCTCATCTTGGGATTGTTGCTACTGTTTTGCTTCTGGTGAGAGAAGGAGCAAAACAGCATTCTATCCCAGCAGAGTGAAGCTGTGATGAGACCAACACTAGTAGTAGTCAGGCAGCAGCCATGCAGATGACTCCCCTCTTTTCATCACTCTTGACAAGCTATTTTTTTCTTTTCAGTAAGTACTGCTTGATTTGCTTCTAATTTCAGAATATCTGCCTAAACACTTTACCCATAAATTATCAGGCTCTACTTATTATTTCCCCTCGAGTGTTTGGCAGTGTCCTATACAGCCATAGACACCTAGAGTTCATATTTTCCCTGTAAAAGATCATGGAAATATCACGAATACCTAGCTGCACAAAGGAGAACTAGTTTGCAGTGAGAAGCATTGCCCCCAGAGTTGCAAACCTGACATTACTTTATATTCTCACTCCAACTGTCTAAACAACAAAAAAGGGTCTGTTGCCATGAATAAGAACTTTCCCACTATCTCAGTTACCATCTTGATGGAAATGGGCATCCTCAGGCAATATAGAAATTGTCTCATGTTTACTGACAACCAGTTAATTCTCAAAACAAACTGATATGGTATATGATGTATTTACACAATGTCACTGGAGGCAAAGCTCTCACATAAAAGCACTCCTAATGTCAATACGGTTGTCGGTAGTACACACACTGCACAATGATGTCCCTCTCACCAAGCTAAGTAAGGAGAAAGTCACAGTCAGTTGTTTATCAGGGACCAGGATTCATCACATTACGCACACACTCAGGTCATTGGATCACAAGTACCAGTATGACTCAGTCATTGTCCATGTGGGTGTAAATGACCTAAGATGTACCTCCCTAGACTATATGAAGAAAGACTAACGGAGCTCTGAGAATGTGTGTCCCAGGCAGGTATGAGCTTAGCATTGAGCAGCATTTTACCTTCGCCAAGGATGATGCCACAATATGAACAAAAGATGACGGACTTTAGCAACTGGCTTAGTTTCTGGTGTCATTCTAAGGGGATGCAATATTTGTCAGCATGGAACGAGATGGTCAACAGACTATACTGCTTTTCCAGAGATGGTCTGCACCTCTCCCCTCTAGGCTTTTAAAAATTAGCTAAAACATTGTCCTCCCCCCATAATGCCTTTTCTTAATGGCCTCCCCCATAGTGCCTTTTCTTAATGGCCCTGGAGCCTTTACAAGCCTAGCCCAAAAAATTGCCCAGGCACCGTGCCACCTGATCTTAGTTCACAGTGCCCCTATCCAGTAGGGCAACTGGAGTGATCCCAGGGTAAATTTTCTGTTATTCATCCACTCAAGATTTCTCTTGAAGAGAGCCAGCGATGTGCTCTGCTTGACATGAATGGGAGGCTTATTCCAGAGTATGGGCAGTCTTTGGGAGATGAACATGTCCCTCCAGCATGTTCTGTTAATTGCGGTAATGAGGTTGTGGTCTCTGGAGTGTGTGGCATGGGGGGGAATGGGATTTCTTTAGTTGTAGCATTTCAAGTAGGGCTGGGTCAGACATGGCTTTGTAAGTCAAGCAGAGATCATCTCCAAGTAGATAACAGACAGAGAACATCTGAAATTTCTCGAGTCTGTCCATGTAGGACATGTGTTTAAGGCCTAGGATCCTTTTTGAGGTACTTTTGTGGCCTCGCTAGCTGTTGTAAGTGTCTGGTCAGGTGCATGCCAAACGGGGCTTTATACTCGATGACTGGTCTAATGAGGAATGAGTAGAGAGGGATGATTACCTCTTTCTTCCTGGATGCAAAACCTTTAGCTATAAGATGTGCCATGAAGAAGGACTTTCTGACCACAGTGGCAATGTGGTGGTCAAAGGTGAGGTGGCTGTCAACCTGGGTGCCCAGATTTCTTATGGTCCCTTCAGTGTCCAGTGGGCTCCCATCAATGAGTTTTTTTCCAAAGGGGATGACAATGCATTTTTTGGCATCAAGATTCAGGCCATCGCTCTGACACCAGTCATTGGTCTCAGAGAGGCCCTTTTGGAGGATGTCTGCATCACTTGGGGAGTTGATAATGACTCCTAGCTTTCAGTCATCAGTGAACTTGGTCAGCCAGAGTCGTTCTGTGTTAGCCTGGACTTCTGAGAAGTAGATGCCAAACAGGAGAGGACCCAGAGCGGAACCATGCGGGACTCCACTCGTGATCGGTCGACAGTCTGACTTGGAATCTGCAACTTTCACTCTTTGGGTCCTGTCAGCCAATTTGCAACCCACCTAGTGATGTAAGGATCGATGCCTAGTTTGGTGAGTTTATCAATTATACCTGAGTTGGGAATGGTATCAAAGGCCTTGGCCAGGTTGAGGTAGGCTGTATGCACTGCCTTACCCTCATCCACAGCCTTGGTGACTGCCTTGAAGAAGTCAACCAGTTTCAGCAGGCAGGATCTCCCCTTGACAAAGCCAAACTGTGTGGGGTCAAGAGTTTGGGGATTGCCTACATCTGTTAAGCAGGTCCATGATGTTGAGCTCCACAGCTTTGCATACCAAACTCCTCAGGCTAATGGGGCAATAGTTCCCAGGGTCTGTATTTGCCCCCCCTTTATAGAGCAGGATGACTGCAGCATTGCGCCATTCGTTAGGGACATAGCCTGAGGTAAGGCTGTGACTGAACAGGGCACACAGATGTGGTACCAGTTCATTTTGTAGCTCATGTAGGACGCAGCCAGGGATATTATCAAATCCCATGGATGCTGTATTCTTGGCTTTGGACAATGCAGCTTTTAACTGTGCCACAGAAAATGAGAGTACCAGGCTTTCTTCTGGTATTGTGATAGGGCCCTTGGGGGGGGGGGGGTAAAGTTTGCACTGAATCGGTCGGTCAGTATGTTGACTATATCTGTTGGTTCAGTATAGAAGGTGCCATTGTGCAATAACTCGGAGCAAATCTGGGTATTGCCTTGGAGGGTTTTGATATAGCTATAGAAGGCTTTGGTTGTTTTTGGTGTCAGCAACAATTCTGCCTTCATAGCTGGCTTTAAAGGATTTGATAAAGGATCTCAGCACTTTGTTGAGACTGATAAGGGAGGTCTTCCAGTCTTGTCACTTCATTTTTTTCTGCAATAGTTTCCTCCTTTTGTTGTAGAGTTTATTGATGGTTGAGGACCACCAGATTGGATTCCTTGTTTTGGAGGAGAGCATCTTAGTTCTATATGGTATGGCAAGGTCCATGCATTTGTGTACGTGTTCGTACAGTGCACTGGTGTATGATTCGGCAGTCATGCAGCTATTTTCCATAGGCATGGGTGCAGAGAAGTTAGCCATCTCAAGAGCCCAAAGTTGACTTTAGAGAAGTTTTTTAGGGTGGTCACTTTAGCAGGGGGGGGGGTGTAGGTGAGATAGAGATTTCCATGGTGATCAGTTTGTGGTCAGATTTAACCAGGAAGGAATTGACTACAGGTGTGGAGCAACTGTCTCCCATGTTGGTGATAACCAGGTGGAGGATGTTGCTTCCTCTAGTGGGGGTCAGAATGAGCTGGTTGAGGATTATGGAAATGATAAATTCCAGAAAGCGTTGGGCCTGTACATTGGTACTTGAATAGTTTTCCCAGTTGATGGAAGGGTAGTTGGAAGTCACCCAGTATGAGTATGAGAGTACTGGGTTGGACCTTGATATATTCCAGGGTGCTTAGGAACTTGGAGTGAGAGTCTAGGGACATGTTTGGGGTTATGTAGCAGGCTATGACTTGTATCGCCGTCTTACAGAGTGTTAGTTGGTCCTGAAGTATCTCGGCTGCATTATGCTGGGCTACCAGTCTAGATGTGTGCTATCCTTTAAGAATATAGATACTGCTGCCTTTGGAGCTTCTGGCCGTATTCTCGGGCCGAAAGGTATGCAATGAGTGCAGGGGTGCTTTCTGCCTCTTTAAACCAGGTATCCATTACAGCACAGATGTCGACATTCTCCATTTTGAGGAGAGCTTTGAGCAATGCATCTTGAGATTTAGACTTCTTGCATTGAGCAGCATGAACCTCAGATTGCATTTGTTTGTAGCTGTTACGGTGGAATTTTGATCTTTGGAACACTGCCTAAAAAAGGCACGACAGGGGTGGCAAGAGCCTTAACCAGTACCCGGAATCCCAAGGGTGACAGATGCAGGCCTTCTCTGGCAAAGCATTCAGGTCTGTCGATCATGTTGCCCCAGGCAGACAGATACTGGATCCCCTTAGAATGACACCAGAAACTTAGCTAATTGTTGAAGTCAATCATTTTCTGCTCTTACTGTAGTATAATTCTGGGTGATGGTAGAATACTGCTCAGGGCTAGGATCATACCTGCCTGGGCCACATAATCCAAGAGTTCTATCACATCTCTTTTCATGTTGTCCAGGAAGGTACGTGGTGATAAAAGTGCATCTCTCACATGTATGATTGTTGGGAGGTAAGAGGAGAGGGTTGTCTGTGTACATTAGACAGTTGCCAAACTGTTTCAGAATGCCTAAGCACACCAGGGTAGCAGGAGAAAGCACAGGAAATTGCCCTGCAATCATACCAGGAGGGCTGGTCATAACTAAACTAATAAGTACTGGTGCTGTTACTGCACAGTAAAAAGTATGCAGCACACAATAAAAAGTGTTATAAATGGCTAGAATAAGCAATAACTAGTAAAAATAAGCAAAAAACAGGATACTTATTGTTGTATATCACAGATCAGTGTTCTGGTCAGTGCCCCTCCTCCGCTCAGCTCAGTGTGTATATAGGCAATGCCAAACTGAAAATACTTCCGACATAGCAAATCAAAACGAAGACAATATAAAGGAGTTAGTGCTCAACACTAGGAATCTTAACAACAACAAAAAAAAAGTCCACTCCCTAGTAGCTCTTTTCACCCTAGAAAACGCTGATGTCTGTGATGTCACTGAGAAATGGTTTAAAGACATGGAGAGCACATCAACAGTGCAAGGTTATAATGCCTTCCACACATTTAGACCAGCTACTATACAGACACGGACTATAGCATGGGGGTGTAATATACCTCAAGGCTGGCCAAATTGGCCAATGCACCCGAGCTTCTCCACATTCAAATCACCACAGGCAAAATACAATACTACTTACCTGCAAGCTATAGGTCCACCCCTATGACCCAGGAAAACCATACCACATATTTAAACTTGTTGGAAACACTTACCATCCAACCCAATACCATATTCATGGTTGACTTGAATTACTTCACTATTAACTGAGACTCGTATACAACACCAAACATATAGGCACAGAGATTCTTGGATTTTGTAAACACAAACTCCCTGGAGCAGACTGTCAATACACCAGCAAGGGGTCCAACCATACTGGATCAGGTCCTCACTAGTATGGGAGAGTGCTGCACACCCCATACTCTAATGTCTTCTCTGGTAAGGTCAGGCCACAAAATGGTCTCCTCTGAAGTAAAAATAAAACCTGGAACCCCAGCTAACCCTGGAATATTCAAGAACTATTCTAAGCCTAAATTCCTACTAAGTGATGACTTGGCAAAATTTCAAGCCCCCGTAAACCCTGAGAATGCTGCTGGCTACACAAAACTGTTCACAGAAACCCTATACAAGCATGTTAGTAGCTACATAGAAACAGCTGTACCCACCAGGAAGTACAGAACTAACTTAAAAACAAGCCATTCTGGTGGAATCATACCATCAATAGACTGTATAACAGAAGGAAGAAAATCATGGCAAAAATTAGGAGATGCAGCACCCAGCAGGATAAAAGCACTCTCATCAAATTAAACAAACAACTTGGAGGATAAATAAAGTCTACCGAAGCCAGATTTGAGGTAAATTTGGCCTCCCAGGCCAAGGACAACCACAAGGCATTCTTTAGCTATGTCTGCAATGCAATACACAATTGTGTACAGACCTCATTATAAATAAAACCACCTATACTGAGCCAGAATATAAACCAAACCTAGTAGATGACAAATTCAATTCCAGCTTTATACCAATCTCCCCATCAACCTTACTCAGGAAATACCATCAAATATAACATCCCCTGCTATCACTAGGGGGCAGGTCCTTAATGCTCTCTCTAAGGCCAAGAACACTACATCAATAAGCCAAGCCAATATCCCAGGATGCCTTCTAAATGGCATGAAGCACAATCTATCAGGCCCTCTGGAATTGCTATTTGAATGTAGACTCCAAATCAGCAACAGTCAACCCCTATGTACAAAGGTGGTCCATCCACAGACCCTGGAAACTACAGACCCAAAAAACTCACTAGTCTCGTATGCAAAGCCATGGACAGAATCATGGAAATTATCAATTATGACACAGGAAACCTACAGACACTGATCCAACCAAATTTGGTTTTATCAAGGGCAGGTCATGCCTACTCAACCTGGTGGACTTCTTTGAAAAGGTCACCAAAGCAATAAACAAGGGCAAAATGGTTCACACTTCCTACCTTGACCTGGCCAAGGTATTTAATACAATCCCCCACTCAGGCACTGCTCACAAACTTAAGAGGTTAGGTACAAATATTTTGCAACCCGGTGGCTACCCAGCTGGCTCACAGACAGGACCCAGGAAATTAGAACTGGGGAGTCTACCTCTACAAAGAGGCAGGTCACAAGCAATGTCCCTCAAGAAACAGTCCTGGGACTGCTCCTTTTTGCCATTTATTGCTCTGAAGTCAAGGCCAACGTCAACTGGTGCCACAGCCACAGGCTAAAACGAAATACCAAGAAATGCATAATAGTATCTTTCAGGAAGTCATTTTTCCCTGGTAGCTAATATATCAACAACAAACCCCTAAGAGTTGACCTAGTAGTCAGGAACTTGGGGGGACACAGACAGTAATCTAGCCTTTGACTATCACAGGTGTACAGTAATAAGAAAATTATTGTATGTTGTGCAACTTATAAACAAAGGCATGGCATCTAGGTCCGAGGAAGTCATTGTTCCACTGTATTTGGCATTCATCAGACCTACCATTGAGTACAGTGCCCCCTTCGGTATGTACCTAACCAGGCATATTCAACAACTGGAATGTCAACATAGGTTCCTCACTAACAAAATACAGGGAGCAAGTAACATGTTCTATGCAGATTACCTCAAGGCCCTATCCCTGTATTCTGTCTCCTACAGGCTATTAAGGGGAGATCTATGCCTGGCGTACAAGGCAATGTCAGACCTCACTCTGATGGACCTCCTGCATATCCACAAAAAAAAAAAAAAAACGCACCTCAATTACCCGTTCTAAAGTCTAAAGAACCTTGTCTGTGATATAAGTAGGACCTGCTGGAGAGACAGGTATGTATTTCAGAGACTACCCCTTTTCTGGAACAGGCTCCCCATCCATGTAAAGCAGAGTTCCTCCCTAATCCAATTCAAGTGCAACTTAGACAATTGAATGGAGAATGGGAAATTCATCCCTGGTTTGGCACCAATGTCTCTGATGGACAAAGGCAGCCTGTAAATGGTTTATCTCCCAAGCCACTGCTTGTAAATGTTTCTTCACCTTTCAAGTCCCTGCTTAGATTTGGGAAGCATGGCTAGGCTTAAAAAGGCCTCTAGCCTAGTAAATACCTATGAACCCATTAATTTTATATCCCAAAAAACTTGAAACTGTTTCAGAATGTTCCACAACACTGAAATGTCCTTTTCTGGTTTTATGAGTTACAAAATAATATTGTCTATATATAAAGCCAAATTTTCTTGAGTGCCATACCAATTACATTCTTGAATTTCTGTGTCCCTTTTTAATTTATTTACTTACATTGCCAATAGCTCTAAATATAATGCAAATAAAGGGGGAAAGAGGATACCCCTGGTTGGTTCCTTTGTTCAGATAAGACTTATCAGAGAGGCACCCTCCCACTTTAACTTTTTGCCTCTGACCCATGGTATATTCTCCTAATTAACCTTACTACTGCATGAGGGAATGCAAATGCTTCCATTGTATTACTCAAAATCCCAACTTACTCTGTTGATAACTTTCTCTGCATAAAAACCCACCAACAACAGCAGTACTTTCTTACATTCTACTTCCCTCAAGATCATCACTGTTCTATTAAATGTTGTCAAATGTTTATCTCCTTCCACAAAAACATACTGATCCTTATCTATCAAGTTTCGCAACACCTTTGCCATTCTCTTGGCTATTACAAACAAAAAACTTTAAAATTAGCATAATTTTAAATTGAAATATGTTTATATGAAGCTGGGTCTGACACATCTTTACCATCTTTAGGTATTACATTTGCCACAGATGTCTTCCACAATGTTGGTGCTTCCCTTCCTTTTAAATTATTGTTAAACAGAACCTTCCAGATCTTTATCACTTTCTTCACTTCTAACTTCCAAATTTACACAGAAATACAATCTATTCCTGGATATTTTTCTAGAAATTGATTACATGCCACCATTTTTCTCTCTTATCCTCCTATCTTAATGTGAATTGTTGAGCCTCATCTCCCTCTAACCTTGGCATACGTCTTCAATAAATATTTGCATTTCTGTTTTTTTGATTTCCACATTCTCTGCTTTATACAAATTTTCATAAAATTCCTGAAATATCTCCAATACATCTACATGATCTCTTTATTTTTCTTGTTATAGGCTCCCAAAGTTTGGCAACAACCCTTTCTACTTTCTGTTGCTCAAGTCATTATGCTTAAAGTTTTTGTGCTCCGACGTTATCATCACAAAACAGATCACAGTTCAGTACAGCAACCTTTCTAAACTCATGCATATTTTCTAGACATACCCTTGATTTTCTGTTTAACACTCTGCATTTGCACCTCTTCTTCTTCTGTGAGATTCCCTTTATTCTGCAATACTTTAACCTTTGTCAGCCCCTCTAAATAATTATTGCTCCTAACACTCTCTTTTCCTTTTATTTCAATCCTATTTTAAACTCTTCTTTCATTTTATCCCACTCACTAGCTATAACCTCTGAAGAAATGTCTAACTTCCCTAATAACTCTCAAATATTTTTTCACTACACATTTCTTCTTAAATTCCTCTTTTTTAACAGTCAGGTGGAGAAGTGCAAGTCTCTCATTTTTACTTCATTACCCTGCATTTATATATTAGTTGTTATTGGCACATGATCTGAAATAGTTATTGGATGTGTGTCAATTAAATGCACGTTTCTCTGAAATATAAATTCTGTCGAGTCTAGACCAGTTATTGCACTTTGGGGAATAATATGTAAATTCTCTCAGCAGAGAAGGCCAGTAGACTTCTGTTTATGGGTATATTTCAGTTAATGGCTAGTAAGTGTATTGCCTGGAAGCCAGGAACAAAGAAATACAGAGGACCTGGAAAAAAATCAGCTGCAAAAAGTGAAACACCGACTGTGGAAAGTTCTGCAGTTTTTCAGCAAAACCAATAGAACCTCCAGACATGAATTTCAGTACCAAACAGGAAGATATAAGACAACTGCACACAGACCTGGATAAATAAACAAAACACTGATGGAGTATATCGACACAGACAATAAAAGGCTGGAAAAAATGGAAGAAACTTTAAACAAATACTCAGATGAGGTGATAAAGCTGCAAAAATCAGAGGTTTAAATGATGAAAAGGTTGGATGAATATGAGATGGCTCAGGAAGACAGGTTTCAAAAAAATAAGTGAGTTAGATGACAAGAGCACAAAGGGAAAACCTGAGATTTTCAGCTCTACCAGAGAAGCTGGAAGGAACAGATTGCATTCATTTTATGAAAGCACAAATAAGCAACTGGACTGGTATTCCACAGGAGGAGCTGTTAGTTGAAAGGTACATTGTGTGTATGCTCCAAACCTGGCTACGAGAAAGCAGTCCAGACCTTTAATAGTAAAGACGCAATCCTACCAGCAGTAGTTGTTGATTTTTGGCAAAACTGTGGCAGGAGGACAAAATACTAAGTGTGAGACAGTAGAGTGTTTGTGGAGAATGATTACTCGTACACCAGGCACATGAAAGCAAATTTATTCCAGTATTCAGGGAATGTTGAGACGCAGATGAGCTGTCTTCAAACCATTCTTCCCTGGAGGAATAAAATCATTTTTTTATTACGTACATGCTGAGGAGAAATACAAAAGTTTCCAACAAACAGTGAGCTGTGAAACAGAAAGAGATTCTGTACCTTGTTCTTCTGGCAATAAAGACCAGAGAGAGACTGTACCTGTAAAATATTTTCCAGTGTTTCAATGGAAAATGTTGGAGTGAAGGAAGGGAGCATGAGAACCGAATAGAAGAATTGAGAGTACATTGGAAATGAAGCAGTGATGTGATTTGGGAGAATGAAATGAACAGTAATAAAACCAATAACTTAATGTGGGATTACAGCACAACAATTGTGCGTGAAATATGACAGAACAAGAAAATCTGAAAATACTGGACTTTTTCAGAATTTGTTGGACATGTGGGGGGAATCTAAAGCATATGCCCTGCTTCATGTCATTAATTTGTAAAAACATGCTTTAGGAAGGGGAAAAGGAGGGAGAAAGTTAACAGTACGTGAAGACATTTTTTTCTTACTAGCATTATTTTTTGTGGTGTATGGTTTTCTTTGCATGCTATAAAGTAAAGTTTTCTCAGTTATCTTTAAGTGTAATGGGGATTGTAAACAGATGCTGCTGTTTTTTTTCTTATCTTTATCCTTTCTCTCTTTCTACTTGTTCAGTTTTAAGAAATGTAGACAATGCAATGAAAGAAAGCCTGGTTAAAAGAGCTTACAAAAGAAAAAAATAATGTGCTTTTTCTCATTCTTTAATGGGGAAATGACTGGATTAAGGACCTTAGATTGGTTTAGTACAAGTTTTAAGAGATTATTGAATATTATGAGGCTTTTTTCTAGCATAACATGGATGCTCAGCAGCAATTCTGCAGCTGGTCTTCATGTTTCCATGGAAACAATCTAATAAGGAGAAAATGGTTGCCTGGTTCTCGTGTCTCTATGGAGCAATATGAAAGAGAAACTGGCTACAGGGTGGTGGTGAACGATTGGCTGAAGGAAAAGAAAAAAACTGAGAAGAGAAATTGGCTAGGACACAATGTTCTCTGAAGGCATTCAGGGATTTTTCCCAGCTGGGAGAGCTATAAAGAAAAGACAAAACCAATTAGTACTTAGTAAGAAGCACAGGCTGCACCATGCACCTTAGCATGTTTAATCTTTATTTTAGGTTAACTCAAGTTTGAGTGCAGCTATCAGTTTGGGACCTTTGCTCCTATTAGGAGGGTACAACTTCAGTATTTGAAGATGTACATAGTTTTGTGTGTTATTATTAAGTCAACAGGTTTTAGGGGGTTATTCGGGTGTGTTTTTTTTAGGGCTTTCAATAAAAAAAAACTTTTATAAGATGTGACATAGGCTCAAATGGATATGACAAGAAACAACTGCATAAAAGTTCAACCTGTACGCATGTAACACAAAAGCTGGAACTAGAAAAAATGTGTTACATGTAAAAGGTGGGAATAATAATTTTTTTTTAATGCAATGATGTTTTCTGTAATGACTTTAAATGTCAATGGTTTCACAGATAAATACAAAAAAGAAAAATCTGTAAAGTGTAAATAGCTATATCACAGGAGACACACTTAAAAAATAAATGAACATGTGAATTTGATAAAAAAAGGTTTTCAGGATGGTTATTCAGTGGAATACCTTAGACAAAGGAAAAGAGGAATACTTATGTTAATTCCAAGAGAAGCTCCAATAGTGATAGAGAATAAACAAGACAACAATGGCAAGTTTTTAGTGCTAAGGGGCTTCTGACAAGGGACGAGGATTACACTGGTATGTATTTATATTCTATCTAAAAAGGATATATTGGAACTTAAGACAATTCTGGGAGAAATGATCAGTTTTTAGCAAGAAGTATTACTTATAGTGGGGACTGGAATGTGATTTGTAACAGTGAAGATGTGTCTGGAAGGCCCAGAAGGGAAAAGTATAACAAATGAGGATAGATTTTTGAAGAATTTTATGAAAATATTTGGCACAGAAGGGTGAATTCAGTAATAGGAGTTCAGAGTGAATTTACATATTATTCCCAAAGACATAAAAACTGGGCTAGGCTACACAGAATTTACATTTCACAGGAACATGTGCATTTAATTGCAGGTCTTGATACGCATCCAATAACTATCTCAGAACATGTGCCAATAACATCTAAAACAACAACACAGAGTAAATGAAATAAAAATGAGACATTGGCAATGAAAACCAGTTAAGAGAGTTGGAATCCTTTATGAATAATTCAACAGAGTTCTTGAATTTCACTATTAAGTACTCTAGGGACTATGTTTCTTTTTTAGACGTGGATATTATGAGGCTATCAAATGGAATGGTGAACACCTTTGTGCATAGGAAACCGTGCTATAGAAATACACTACTTCACAGGACTAGTATGCACCCTAGATATGTTTTTGAAAATGTGGTGAAAAGTCAAACTATGAGAGCCTCTAGGTTGAATCCTACAGATGAGGGATTCAGAAGGGAGTTGACAGGGTTGAATAGGAGACTCTTGGAGAGGTCGTATAATAGGGTGGAGATAGATGAAGCAATCTCTAGTATTTATCCATTAAGAGAGACGAAAGCTCGTCCATATTTTTCAAAAATTGAGGTACTAGGTGAAGATGAAGGTAGCGTTATAGTTAGAGGAGATATCACAAACCAAATAAGTATACCAATTTATTTTACAAGTGATGTTTATAACATTAAGAAAGTTATAGAGAAACATTGGGATGTATTGGGTGCAGATGAAGAGATTAGGTCTTTAGTAGGAGAGAGGCCAAAGTTTAAGTATAAAAATAAGAAAAACTAGAAGATTCTTTGTCATGGGGCAGTGGAGAGAGGTGTTAGATGGACATACAATACAGTTCCCTGCCAACAGTGCAATCAGTGCTGTTATATTAATGTTACGGAGGTTTTTAAGCAACCAGTTACTGGGAGAGAGTTATCCTTTTTAACAGGTACTACTTGCAGGAGCACCAATGTGATATATCTTGCTCAATGTGTCACATGCCCTGCGTTTTATATAGGGAAAACGAATAGACAGTTAAGGGAACGGATAAGGGAACATGAGTATCAGATGCGGACAGGTCAGGAACATAATGCACTGGCCAAACACTATAAGGTTGCAGGTGCTACACATACCTTCTCATTTTGTGTAATACAACAAATTAACAATAGCTTAAGAGGGGGAGACTTGGAGAATTATACACTGGAAATTGAGCTAAGGTGGATCATACGCTGTAGACCAGATTATCCACCTGGCTTGAATGATAAAGTTAGTTTACATCCTATCCTAAAAAGGAGGAGGGTTAGGCAAGCAAAATAGTTTAGTCAGAATTTTTATTGTGTGCTACATTTCTATATTAGTGCTGTTTTTTTATATATTTTTATATATGTATGTAATGTGTCTTTAAATGCATGAGTATGTTGATTGAAGTAATGAAGACCTTAATTAATAACAATATAAAAGGACTGTGATTTATTCTTATGATGATACAGTCTGATGAAGTCTACTGGGTGAAAGCGCTAACTGTGTGGAATAAAGAACGTTCTATTTTATTGCTGTGGTCTGGAAGATTTCAGTTTATGCATCCTGGTATACTTTCTTTCAACTTTATTTGGTATACTTTTATGTGCTGCCTCTTTGTTCCTGCTTATGGTGGATTGGACTTTGTGCTTTGAGGTATTAACAGGAACGCTGCTCGCTTTTAGGAACATTTCTTTGCTTTTGATTATCGTTATTTTGTTCCTAAGCGAGGGCATGGCTTGCACAGGAGGTGACGAGATCGAATTGGCGTATACGCCTGATGTAAGGGAACTCAGCGACCGGAAGCTGGGAAGGTTCCATGATTGTGTGACCGGAGAAGAGAACATTTTATTATTTTATGAACCAGAAGAGAAGCGTGGATCCGAATGTGATAACGCAAAATAACTCGTTTCGTTAGCGGAGGACCTAAACAAGTTGGAGATTGATCTTTTGAGACTAAAAAGGCTACAGCTGCAGAGGCACCACTTCGAGGCATGCCTGAAGAAACGTATTATTCCACGTGGACTCAGAGTGTTAAAAATGCCCACCACAGGTAATCACTTTCCTGAGTTATTATTAAAGTGGCAAAATTTAAATATGGAGCTGAGCTTCAATTACATGAAGCTATTGATTGACTTTCACAAACCAGAAGAAGAAGCTTTGAGAGCAAAAGTGACTGAGTTACATGAGTCTATTATTTTAAAGTATACTACCCCGAAAGCAGTGGTGGGCATGGATAGACTCATGGACAATGTTTGTATCTATGAAAAACGTTTGCTTGACCAAAAGAAAAGCAAAATTGAAAGGGACACATTAGATTTTAAATGTGGTCAGGTCCTTACTTGGCCGAGAAATACTGACAATGGGACTAATAACAGGACTGTTGATAAAACTTTGACTGCTGATGTTAATAGAGTGATTGTAAATGAAGATGTGTTGGTTAGTGATGCTAATACACCCACGGAGAAAGTAACCTTGAATAGTAATGATATTAACAACAGGAATCTGTATCCGTTGATTATTAATGAAAGATTGAGTAATGTTAGTAATCAATGTGTGAATACAGGTGATGTGATAGTTAACCAAGCATTTGATAGTGGAAAGAAGGGGGAACCAGTTGTTAAGAATAAGAACTCTAATACTGGTTGTATAAAAGAGATAACAGGGAGTTATATTTTGCATGATACCCCTTTCCCCATACAGTCACCCCAGTTCAAAGGGAGAAATCGCTCCATGAGCAGGGGTCGACAGAAGCGGAAAATGGGAGACATCAATCAGGATGGCCCCACCTTGAAGAAAATATGGGGAAAGAAGGGGAATCAATAGTAATTAATATATCCAAAAGGAATTTAAGTGTACATGAAGAACAAGTGCTCAGTAAGGGGCTTACCTTTATACCGTGTCAGTTAAGTGACATTATAGATTCTGTAATAGATGTAAAAATGTTTATAAGAAATGTACAATTGAAATTGGATTATGGGAATTCAGAACAACAAAATATGAAAGGTATTTTTAAACCTGTGAGCACATATGTTCCAATATTGCACCCTGTATTAGAGACATTTTCAAGGTTAGTTGAGAATGACTTCCACTCACAATATAATAATGGGAACATGAAAAAGAATAGGAGAAGGAATAATTTAACATCAGCACAAAGACAAGCGATGTACGAAATGAAAAATGATCGCAATATTATTATTACTCCTGCAGACAAAGGTGGGCCAATTGTTGTGATGGACTGTGACCAGTATTTTAATAGTATGCATAATATGCTGAAAGATAGCATTTTTTATAGCAGACTTGGAATTGATGAGGTTATGACAAAAGTGTTTCGAGTATATGATATGCTCGATGACTTATATACAAGTGGTATAATAGATAGAAATTTGAAGAAATACTTTAAAGTTGAGAATCCATTGATACCTATACTGAAGGGCCTCCCAAAAATACATAAAGATTTAGAGAATCCTCCCACGAGACCTATAGTCTCAGGACAAGGTTGGTTGACCAAACCTTCTCATTGTTTGTAGAATACCATCTTAGGCCAGTGGTAGAAGCCAATCATTGTATACTGAAAGACAGCAAACAATTTCTATTGGATCTCTATGAATATGTTACTTCTTTAGATGAGAAAGAAGAATATTTTTTGGTTACATTTGACGTCACCAGTTTATTCACAGTTATATCCAATGAAAGAGGTGTTATTAGTGTACAGAATTATCTAAATGAACAAACTTCTATGAGTTCAAGTTTAGTTGAACTGATAGCCCTTTTACTAGAGACCATTCTAGAGAACAACGTATTCATTTTTAGTGAAAATATATACATACAGAATGATGGCATAGCTATGGGCACTAGTTGTGCCAATAGCTACACCAACATTGTTATGGCGGAATGGAGAGGAAGTGTTATTCCCCAGTGCTATATTCCAACAACATATCCACTTTTATAAAAGATTTGTGGATGACCTCTTTCTGGTATGGAGAGGGAATGAAAACCAGTTAAGAGAGTTGGAATCCTTTATGAATAATTCAACAGAGTTCTTGAATTTCACTATTAAGTACTCTAGGGACTATGTTTCTTTTTTAGACGTGGATATTATGAGGCTATCAAATAGAATGGTGAACACCTCTGTGCATAGGAAACCGTGCTATAGAAATACACTACTTCACAGGACTAGTATGCACCCTAGATATGTTTTTGAAAATGTGGTGAAAAGTCAAACTATGAGAGCCTCTAGGTTGAATCCTACAGATGAGGGATTCAGAAGGGAGCTGACAGGGTTGAATAGGAGACTCTTGGAGAGGTCGTATAATAGGGTGGAGATAGATGAAGCAATCTCTAGTATTTATCCATTAAGAGAGACGAAAGCTCGTCCATATTTTTCAAAAATTGAGGTACTAGGTGAAGATGAAGGTAGCGTTATAGTTAGAGGAGATATCACAAACCAAATAAGTATACCAATTTATTTTACAAGTGATGTTTATAACATTAAGAAAGTTATAGAGAAACATTGGGATGTATTGGGTGCAGATGAAGAGATTAGGTCTTTAGTAGGAGAGAGGCCAAAGTTTAAGTATAAAAATAAGAAAAACTTGAAGAGGATACTTTGTCATGGGGCAGTGGAGAGAGGTGTTAGATGGACATACAATACAGTTCCCTGCCAACAGTGCAATCAGTGCTGTTATATTAATGTTACAGAGGTTTTTAAGCAACCAGTTACTGGGAGAGAGTTTTCCTTTTTAACGGGTACTACTTGCAGGAGCACCAATGTGATATATCTTGCTCAATGTGTCACATGCCCTGCGTTTTATATAGGGAAAACGAATAGACAGTTAAGGGAACGGATAAGGGAACATGTGCATTAGATGCGGACAGGTCAGGAACATAATGCACTGGCCAAACACTATAAGGTTGCAGGTGCTACACATACCTTCTCATTTTGTGTAATACAACAAATTAACAATAGCTTAAGAGGGGGAGACTTGGAGAATTATACATTGGAAATTGAGCTAAGGTGGATCATATGCTGTAGAGCACATTATCCACCTGGCTTGAATGATAAAGTTAGTTTACATCCTATCCTAAAAAGGAGGAGGGTTAGGCAAGCAAAATTGTTTAGTCAGAATTTTTATTGTGTGCTACATTTCTATATTAGTGCTGTTTTTTTATATATTTTTATATATGTATGTAATGTGTCTTTAAATGCATGAGTATGTTGATTGAAGTAATGAAGACCTTAATTAATAACAATATAAAAGGACTGTGATTTATTCTTATGATGATACAGTCTGATGAAGCCTACTGGGTGAAAGCGCTAACTGTGTGGCATAAAGAACGTTCTATTTTATTGCTGTGGTCTGGAAGATTTCAGTTTATGCATCGTGGTATACTTTCATTCAACTTTATTTGGTATACTTTTATGTGCTGCCTCTTTGTTCCTGCTTATGGTGGATTGGACTTTACACTTAAAAAATAAATGAACATGTGAATTTGATAAAAAAAGGTTTTCAGGATGGTTATTCAGTGGAATACCTTAGACAAAGGAAAAGAGGAATACTTATATTAATTCCAAGAGAAACTCCAATAGTGATAGAGAATAAACAAGACAACAATGGCAAGTTTTTAGTGCTAAGGGGCTTCTGACAAGGGACGAGGATTGCACTGGTATGTATTTATATTCTATCTAAAAAGGATATATTGGAACTTAAGACAATTCTGGGAGAAATGATCAGTTTTTAGCAAGGAGTATTACTTATAGTGGGGATTGGAATGTGATTTGTAACAGTGAAGATGTGTCTGGAAGGCCCAGAAGGGAAAAGTATAACAAATGAGGATAGATTTTTGAAGAATTTTATGAAAATATTTGGCACAGAAGGGTGAATTCAGTAGAATTTACATATTATTCCCCAAGACATAAAAACTGGGCTAGGCTAGACAGAATTTACATTTCACAGGAACATGTGCATTTAATTGCAGGTCTTGATACGCATCCAATAACTATCTCAGAACATGTGCCAATAACATCTAAAACAAAAACACAGAGTAAATGAAATAAAAATGAGACATTGGCACTTTCCCACCTATCTGTTGAAGAGAGAGAAATTTAAGGAATGGGTAGTGGAGATTATTGAGGAGCTATTAAAGACAATAGAAATTTCTTATGAATATGTAGCCAGGGATAAAATTAATGTGGAGTTTAAAAATAGGATGGAAATAAAAGAAAGGGAACTATGGTTAAGAAGTAACAAGAATTATTTAGAGGGACTAACAAATGTTAAAATACTGCAGAATTGGGGGAAATCTCACAGAACAAGAACAGAATCAACTGCAGAATGCTAATTAGAAAATAATGGATTACCTCGATAATATGCACAAGTTTAGAAATATTGCTGTTATGCAACTGTTTTTGCTTAACAGTGGAGCACAAAAACTTTTAGCACAACGAATCGGGCTTTCGCCAAGCTTAGGGAGCCTATTACAAGGAAGGTAACAAGAGATCCTGTAGAGGTATTAGAAAGATTTTGCAAATTCTATGAAAGTCTGTATAAAGCAAAGAAATATGGAAATCAAGAAAAGATACAAATTAGAAGTTATGTACCTACCATAACGTTCCATGTTAGTTGTCTTCTCTCGCCTTCTTTCTTGCTGGATGGGTTCGGAGCCGATCCTCGGCTCCGACTCGGCACTTGCTTTAGCTCGAGAACTCCTTTTACCAGCTCGATGCAACCCTATATCCCATGATGCAAGGCGGAACTACCTCAGATCTCGTTTGGCAGCTAACTGACCCTGCTAAAGACTTATCCTAATATAATTAGGAACCATGGTTCCTAAAAGAAGTCCTCATAACAACGCTCCAGAGGAAGCAATCTAACAGGAACTCTCCAAGATCTGTCCAGGCCAGGGGGAAGGAGGGAGGGACGCAAGAAAGAAGGCGAGAGAAGACAACTAACATGGAACGTTATGGTAGGTACATAACTTCTAAATGTTAAGTTGTCAATCTCGCCTTCATTCTTGCTGGATGGGACCGCGTCCCTAGCACCTGTATCCCGGGTGGCTCAATGGAACAGACTCTTGAGAACAGTGGAACCAAAACTGGCCCTATCTCTGGAGGCCAAATCCAACTTGTAATGAGACACAAAGGTATGAGGCGTGGCCCAAGTAGCTGCTACACAAATAGTGTCAATGGGAAGTCTATCCTGAAAGGCTACAGAAGTGGATAGACTCCTGGTCGAATGTGCTTTTGGCTTAGAAGATAGTTGTTTGGCCCTTAGAGAGTACACATAGGAAATGGTGGAAGTCAACCATCTAGATAAGGTCACTTTAGATACTGGAAGACCTAACCTGTTTTCTGCATAGGAGACAAACAATTGGTCTGATTTTCTAATTTGTTTAGTCCTATGTAAGTAGTACCTGAGCTGACGATGAACATCCAAAAAATGCAGCTTCTGTTCAGCTCTGTCAGAATAGTTAGGAAAGAAAACTGGTAGATCAATAGATTGGTTAATATTGGTTTGAGATACAACCTTGGGAAGAAAGGAAGGGTTAGTTCTGAGCGAAACCCTATCCTTATGAAACACCAGATAAGGTGAACGAATACAGAGGGCCTGAATCTCAGAAACTCTTCTTGCAGAAGTAACAGCCAGCAAAAATATAGTTTTCCACGTCAACAACTTTAAAGAACACGTAGCAGACGGTTCGAAAGGAGGTAGAATTAGGGATGCCAACATTAAGCTTAGATCCCCATTGCGGAGGAGGATGTTTCACAGGCGGTTTTAGGAGAAAAACTCCTCTTAAAAAGGCTTTGCATAACCTATGAGACATGATGTTATTGTCATGCAAGCCAACATGATACTTGGAAATAGCAGCCAGTTGTACTTTGACTGTAGATGACGAAGATCCCGAATGAAAAACCTCCGCCAGGAAATCCAAAACAGAATGTACAGGAGCGGTAAAAGGATCAATATTTTTGGCGTTTGCCCAAATAGAAAAACGTCGCCACTTGCTAGCATAAACAGTTCTAGTGGACGACTTTAAAGAAGACACTAAAATGTCTCTGACTGAGTCTGAAATCATTGGTAGCCTGGCTAGGGAAGGAAGTGGAGCAACCAAGCAGTGAGGTTGAGAGAATGAATGGCCCGGTGCTGCTGACCCGACTGGTGGATCAAAAGATCCGGAACTGGGTCCAGATGCCAGGGCTGCACCAGAAGGTGATGATGTAGAGACGGAAACCAAATTTGTCGAGGCCAATATGGAGCAATGAGGATCAATTTGGCTCTCAAAACGGTGGCTTTCTGAATGACTTGTGGAATCAATGGAAAGGGAGGAAAAGCATAAAGAAGTCCCAGAGGCCAATCCTGGGTTAGAGAGTCTCTCAAGGGTTGGCCTGGAAGAGGAAATAGTGTGAAGTAATCTGGGCACTTGCTGTTTTGAGGGGTAGCGAAAAGATCGCAACAAGGGCTGCCCCACTTCAGAAAAATCTGATCCACTACAGATTGATTGAGAGACCACTCGTGAGGCATCAGAATAGATCTGCTTAGCCTGTCCGCCAATAGGTTGGACCTGCCGGGGATGTGCGTTGCTATCAGAAACCGCTGAGAAGAGATCGCCCATTGCCAAAGTCTGAGAGCTTCTCGACATAAGGGATAGGACCTGGTTCCGCCCTGTTTGTTGATGTACCAGACTACGGACATGTTGTCCGTCTGTACTGCAATAGTCCCTGTGGGAAGAAAGTCGTCGAGGGCTTGCAACGTTAAAAGCACTGCTCTCATCTCCAGGACATTTATGTGCAGGTGGTATTCTATGGGTTGCCACGTCCCGTGGACCATCCTGCCCTGATAATGCCCCCCCCACCCGATCAGAGAGGCATCCGTGGTGACTGTGGCAACTGGAGGAGGGGGAACAAAGGGTAGGCCCTGATGAAGAAGAGGGGAAGATATCCACCATCGTAGATGAGCCCTGCAAGACTGTGTCACTAAGATCTCATGTCTCATGGGCAGATCGTGGTACGACCACTGCATGAATAACATCCACTGCAGGAGTCGCATGTGGAAGCGAGCCAGTGGAAGAAGAACAATGGCTGCAGCCATTAGGCCTAGAACTTTCAAGACAAACCTGGCTTTGATCTTGTTGCTTTGTAACAGAAGCTGAACAAATTTCTGGATGTCCAGAATCCTTTGATTTGTTAGCCTGGCTAACATTTTGACGGTATTTAACTCTGCGCCTATAAAGGTGATAGATTGGCAAGGCAGCAGAGAGGATTTTTCGAAATTTACCGAAATTCCTAGACTCTTGCAAAGCTGTAGGGTGTAGTCTCTGGACCGAAGAAGCTGATGCTTGGAGGTGGCGGAGAGGAGCCAGTCGTCCAAATAAGGAAACACCTGGAATCCTCGACGTCTCAGATGAGCTGTGACCACTGCCATGCATTTGGTGAACACTCTGGGGGCTGAAGTGAGGCCAAAGGGCAGTGCTCTGAATTGGTAATGACTGGCTCCCAGCCGAAAGCTGAGAAACCTTCTGGAGCGTCTGTGAATCTTTATGTGATAGTACGCATCTTGAAGGTCTATAGAGCACATCCAGTTGTCCTTGCCCAGAAAGGGCAGAATGGATTGCAGCGTGACCATCCGGAATCTTGCCTTTCTGACAGACTTGTTTAGTCTGCTTAGGTCTAGTATCGGTCTCCAATCTCCGTCCTTTTGGGGACCAAAAGAATCTTGAGTAGAAGCCGGATCCTACTTGGTCTGCCGGCACTGTTTGGATGGCTCTTTTTCCAGGAGTTTTGAAACTTCCTGTCTTGCCAAATCCCTTTGACCGGGTGAGATGTCTGGAAGGGATTGTAGAGGTACGGAAACCTTTCAAGGGGATTTTGTAACCCTCGGATATGATCGACTGTACCCACTTCTCTTGTGATAGGGATTGCCAGGCTACTGGGTACAGCGAAATTCTTCCCCGACTGCCTCCAAGGGTGGACAGTCGGGCAACACCTCAGGGATGCTGAAAGGGCTTCTCAGGAAGAGACTCCCTGTTGCCCTGGTTCTGAGGACCCCTGCCTCTAGGGCGGCGTCTATTATTGTTACCCCTCTGCCTCTGGGGTAAACTGACCACGTGTGTCCGGTGTAGCTCCTTGGGCTTTATGGAACCACATCTTCCCCTTCTGACCCTTGGGATATGGTCTAGAAGGAGTGGAAAACTGGACTCCAACGGCAGAAAGAGTTTTACCGTCCTGTTCACATCTGGTCAAAGTATCCTTCACCTGAGGTCCGAACAAAGCCGAACCGTCAAAAGGGGTGTTGGTGAAGGACGCCTTAAAGGGGTCCGCAAAATTACACAGCCGCATCCAGGCTTGGCGTCTAAGAGCAACACCTGTGCCTGCGGCCCTGCTCGCTCCATCGGCTGCATAAGATATGAGCCGCATGGAGGAGTTAGATATAGAATTCAGGATAGCAAGCTGAGAGGCAATCTTTTCCTGAGCCCCAGCAGCCGAAGGATCCTGGACTACTTCTCCCAGTTCCTTGAGAATATCTCGTTGAAGCCTGGTGAAGTGACAAAGGTAATTCAGCGAACGCATGGCAAAGGTCGCTGAAGAAAACATCCGCTTTCCATACCTGTCCATGGTCCTAGAATCCTTATTAGGAGGACGGACAGGTACTGAAGGATCCGCCAGTTCCTTCTTAGTGGCCGCCGCTACCACCATAGCATCCACAGAGACACCTTTGGACAGGAACTGTTTGTCCGAAGGGGCCGTGATGAACTTGGATGGTCTCCTGGGGACAGGTTCCACAGAATATGGAGCCGCCCACGCCTTCCGAGCCACTACCTGCATGAGTGGGTCGAAAGGCGGAGACACCCAGGAGGTGGAGGGTCGGGATCCAAAAGCCTCCAGGTATACAGACTCATCCTCGGAGGGGTCAATGGAGGGCCAATTCCCCCTCTGTTTGAGGAGCTCAAGGATGTCTGAAAATGAGACATCCTCAGAGGGGGACCGTGGGGAACCCTCCGACTCATCTAAGTCGGTATCAGATGTAGTAGACTCAGGGGAGTCTGTGTGTTTCCTCTTACACGTCCTCTTCCGAGGGGGTTCCCTTGCAGGGTCAGGAGAAACCTAGGAAGAGGAGGAAATTCCCAGTGGGGAAACCTGGGGCGATGGATCCCTGGGCCTGAGAGCAAGAGGCTGGCAAGAGGCATCTGCAGGCACTGATGAGGGAGGAGCTAGAGGGATAGACCGTTGACCAGGCTCAGAGGCCAGGACACTCCTCATCACCTCAAAGGCTCCTCTCCCCGGGAGACCTGAACACACCCGCTCCGAAGAAACAGGAATGGTCGGCTCCAAGGAGAGAGAAGGCTCCGAGGCCGATGTCGGCGCAGTGCTTACCAAAGCCGAAGCCCCGAGAGGAGAGCGGGTCGGACAAGGGTCCGATGCCACTAGCCCCCTCGGAGCAGACAGTGGAAACCCGACGACCGGATCCCTCCAAGGAAGGTCTCAAGGAGGAGATCGGAGCCGAAGATGACGGAGCCGAAGGATGTATCGGCTCCGGCATCGAAATAGTCGCTGTCCCAAGAAGCTCCAGCTCCGAACTCTGGTGTGGAGTCGGAGGAGGAATCTCAAGAATCGGGGCTATAGCCGAAGTCTGTTGAGACGGGCTATGGAGCATTTGGGCCAGTGCCTGAGATTTCAACAGCCTGCTTACCACCCTCTCCAAATCGTGGTCAGACAGCCTGGAAGATCTCGAAGATCGGCTCCGATGGCTCCGCTCCGACAAAAGAGGAGACCCCGGAGCCGAGTGAATACTTAGTATCGAAGGGGACCGGGATCTCTTACGGGTCGGAGCCATCGGAGCCGAAGTTCCTTGAACCCCAGATGGAGCCGAGGATCTCTCGGCTCCAATGCTGGATAAAGTGTCGGCTCCAGCCGGAGCCGACAAGGCCACAGTAGTTAGGGTATCGGAGCCGGCCGGCACCGAACCCACTACTCTAACAGAAGAAGTATCGACTCCAGCCGGAGCCGATATCGGCTCCGACGGAGCCGGAGCCACCGGAGGAGGCTTGGACAATGTAGCCTGAGCCTTCGGTGGCTTAAGAGGTTTTCCTGCCCCTGGCTTAGGAGGAGAACCTTCAGGTTTTAGTAAACCTCGGAGGATTAATTTGTTCCTCCTTTCCTGCAGGACTCTCTGGCTAAAAGCATGACACAACGCACAGGAGTCCTGCAGGTGCAAAGGCCCCAGGCAATACACACAAGAAGTGTGACCGTCTGTCAGGGACATTTTCTGACAGCACTGGTCACACTTCTTGAAGCCTGAGACCTTGCCTTCCCTAGACATCCTAAAAGGGATAGACACAAACAGTCCCCACAAACACACAACTTAATCCCTACACAGACACACAGGAAGGGAATAACTTGGGGAACTAGGCCTGACTAAAACTTTAAACTGAAAAACTATTTTAAAAGTTTAAAAGGAAGGGAATAGGGTGGGCTGTAACTAAGTACAGGCTAATCTAACACTAAAGGGAAAAATAAACCCCTAACTAAACTTTTTCTTCTTTAACAAGAAAAAACTTACCTCAGCTGGCAAAGGAGACCTCTTTCGCTAAGCGGCAAACGAGATCTGGGGTAGTTCCGCCTTGCATCATGGGATATAGGGTTGCCTCGAGCTGGTAAAAGGAGTTCTCGAGCTAAAGCAAGTGCCGAGTCGGAGCCGAGGATCGGCTCCGAACCCATCCAGCAAGAATGAAGGCGAGATTGACAACTTAACATTGGAAATGTTTACGGAAGAATTAAACATGGCAAAGGTAGATGAGGCTCAATTACTGATGGTTAGGATAGGAGGAGACACAATAAACATTGTATGTATAACCAATCTACAGGGAAGTCCCCAGGAATAGACAGTGTTCCTGTGAAAGTTTGGAAGCTAGGAAGGAAAAGACTAAAAGATATGGAAGGTTTTGTTTAACAGTATTTTAAGAAGAGAAGACGTACCTACATCTTGGAAGAAAGCAGTGGTAGCTACAATACTTAACGATGGTAAAGATGCATTAGACCCAGCTTCATACAGACCCATTTCAATACTAAACCATGATTATAAAAAGTGTTCATGTCTATAATGGCTAAAAGAATGACAAAAGTAATGCCAAAATTGATAGCTATGGATCAATGTGGTTTTGTGGAGGGGAAGCAAACATTTGACAACATTAACAGAACACGATCCAGACAGAAACAGAATGTAAGAAGATATTGTTGTTGGTGGGTCTTGATACATACAGAGGAAGCATTTGACAGAGTAAGCTGGGACTTATGAGCAGGGCAATGGAAGCATTTGCATTTTCTGAAAGGTTAATTAGGAGGATATATGAGGGATCGGGAGGTTCATAGGTAGGTACTAGGCTATCGGCCCAAGGGCCTACGTAAGCCTAGCCAGCAAGGTTCCCTGGCTTACGCCACCCAAGAAAGTTAGGTGAAACTGTAAAGTGGCTGGGTCCTCTCTGGCAATTCCTGCTTGAGCAGAGGAAACAGGCATGGGTGTCCCCTTTTTCCCCTTTATTATCTGCATTACATTTAGAACCACTGGCAAAGAAAATAAGGGACACGGAAATTCAAGGATATAACTGGTATGGTAAGAAAACTGGTTCTATTTGCAGATGTATTACGGTCAATATTATATTCTCGAAAGCCGACAATGTCGAATCTGACATTGTCGACACGAGAATATCGAACACTCAGAATCTCGAGCGTGTAAACGGAAATCTCCGTAAGGGGAGATTTCCATTTACTGCAATGTAGTGCGGTCTTGGAGTTGGTATATTTAAGTAGTGGGGGTGTGGGGGGTGCAGCTTCCCACATGGGGGTGAAGGGGGGCTTGCCCCCTGCTTAAACCAGTTAGGGTACTTTTTTCTTTTCTTTTGTTCTTTTATAAGGTCGATGTTTGACGATATCGACCATATGTTGTTCCATGTTTTCAAATGTCGATCTTATAATACAGACTCTGATATTATTTTATACCTGACAAAACCAGAAAGAAACATTAAGTGTTGTGGAACATTTCAAATCTCTTCAGGATACAAAATTAATGAAGCTAAAACAAAGGCAATAATGGTAAATTATGAACCCACACATTTTATTGAATTTATTTATTTATTTTACATTGCTGACCATGTTTGAAGCAGAAGCCCAGGGAGAAAAGTTCCACAAAATTAAAAGAAAATTGTAAATGAAAATAGTACTATATACAAAAACATTAACATTTTCAAGTTGTAATAGTAAAAGCATAAAAATAATTTACAGAGTTTAAGTTGATATTTAACTTAAAATATGTGCAGAAACAGTATGCAAGGTTTGTAAGTACAGCCAATGTAGTTACAATTAGTGAAGAACATACAGATAGTATACAAGTATAAATACTTTTAAGATTGAATGACATGTAATTACCTAGATAAGATGATTAAGAGAGTGACACACAACAAAAGTAAACCCAATAAGGGCAGATAGTAAGCTACATAGGAGAGGAAGACTGTCTATGGAGACAGAATACAGTGACATGTCCAGCCACCTTTTAGGTAGTCCTTGGTGGCTGACGAATTCTAGGAATTGTTTGAGTGTTCTAAGTTTCAATGTGAGTTTGTTCCAAGAAATATTAGGGTAGTAGCTGTAGATGTTGTGTCCAGTTTTGCTCTTGGGTTTATAGATTTGTAGTACGTCTTTGTCTGAGCTATGGGGTGTCCTAGAAGAAGTGTAGAAGGAGATTAGAGGAGACAAGTTGGGGCACAAAGATGGCTGGTACAAAATAGAGTGGATAAGCTGAAGGTGGGAGAGAAGCATGTGGGGTAATTCTAGCAAATTTAAGTGTTTTAAAGACAGAGAGTGATGAGACTTATAGCTTTTATTTGCAGCAAATCTGGCCACTTTGATATAGGTAGTTTCTAACTTACTTAAAAAAAGAGGTTTGGAGGTTGGTGAAAATTTGAGAGCTGTACAACAGACTTGGTAGTAGATAGGCATGAGAGAGGGAGACTTTACCTTTGTTAGATAGGAACTTTTTATTTCTGTATAAGAAGCCAAGTTTTGATGGGTTTTCTTAATGTAATTATTAAGATGCAAATCAAATTTCAGTTGGTCATCTATCATGGGCCCCAGAAGTTTTGTGTTGGGTTCAGCTATGATAGGTGTATTTAGAGAATGGATAGCAAAAGTGGATTTAAGGTGGTTTAGGTTTTTGGGAAGAAAAAGTAAGGGGTTTTTTTTTTTTTTTTTTTTTTGGGGATTTAGAATTAGCTGGTTGTTAGAGAGCCAGGTTCATGAATTGGTTCATCGATATCCATACCTATGGGGACATGATAAAATAAAATATTTATGAGTATGGATTATAAATGATTCTGGTGTAGCAGCCAATGATATGTGAGAAGAGACTAAACAAAGATAACACAAAACGGAGAAAATGTGAGCTTTGTTATATGGATATGGATGGTAAGATACAAAAAAATCAAAATGATTTTAGTCTCTTTAGGCTTATACACAGTCAAGCATATTTTTATCATTCAGAGGAGAAGCTGTGGGTACCAATTAATAAAGAGCTGAAGGACTTTATCTGGAGGGGAAAATGGCAAGAGTCAAGTGGGATACAATGATTCTTCCAGTAGGACAAGGTGGATTGGGATTACCCAATTTGAAGAGGTATTTCAGAGTTACACGGTTAAGGCTCCTATACATAGCACAAGCAGAAAACTATAATTCAAAGTGGAAAGGGATGATGTTGAAATGGGGGGGGGGTCAAGAAACAAGAACACTGTGGTTCATTTTCATTTATATAAATGTATGATTACTTATGTCGTAAGTGATGGTTTAATAAAAATGTTTCCTGTTTAAAAAAAGAAAGAGGCAAGAAATGAATAATTTATGTAATGTTGCTTAGGTTATACGATATACAGTAATATAGGTGAAATATTGCTTAGGTTATGTGAAATATAACATTAATCTTCATTTAATACAGTTTGGTTGCTTTTGTATAAATGTAAATTTGCCTGTCACAAGTCATAATTCAATAAAGATGTTTAAAAAATAATTTTTTATGTGCCAAAAAAAAGAAGAAAAAAAAAAGGTCCTACTACTGAATTCATGTCTTCCATACCAAATATTTTCAAAAATGTCTTCAGAAATCTAAACTCTTTTGTTATATTTTCCCTTCTAGGTCCCCCAGTCACATCCTCACTGTTACAAAGTTCCACTCCCCACCTACAGAAATATTACCTGCTGAAACCTTTTTCTCCCAAACTATTATTACGTTCCATAATAGCAGTTTTAGGTGAAATATAAACACATGCCAGCGTAATCCTGCTCCTTTGCCAGTAGTGCCTTACTACCTCAAATTTAACATTACTATCTTTTTCCTTCTCTAGCAATTAGTATCAAGTGCTCTCCTTTTTCTCTGCCCCTGACATTTTGCTGAATATCCATCCTGAAATCCTTTATCAAATTTAACATGCTCACTTCTTTCCAACTATGTTATTTGCACTCATTTCTTAATATAATTATTGCTTTTTTGTCTATACCTATGAGGCCATTCACATTCCAAAATGTTATGCTTACTGTAGCCATTATTATAAGAAATTATTATTCCCACCTATTATGACAGCTTTTAAGTGCCTTTTTCTAGCTTTTGGGTTACATGCACCCAATCATGTTTGGCAGGTTGATCATTTATACAGTTGTTTCTTGCCATCTCCATCTGAACCCATGTCACATTTTACAAGACACCCTGTTTTAATGAAAACCCTCAGAACATCCCCATATCCTATTAATTTAAAAACACAAACACAAAACCATTACCATCTTCAAATAAGAAGTTTATCTCTAGTGACAGGAACAATTGTCCCAAATCGACAGCTGCACCCACAGACATTAACTAACCTAAAATTAAAGTCACCCATGATAAAGCTCATGTTACAGCCTAAGCTCCTATTTACATTAACTGTTGCCTGTTCTCGTCTTAACTTTATTCCCTCCTAAGTGTGGGGAAACAGCTTGTATGCTCTCAGTATTAACTTTTAGCCATAAGAAAAACAGCATTGGATATCTTTAAATAAAACTAAACATGCACCATTCTAGTAAATGCATTAAAATATTTAGTTACCAGAAAAGCTGTTCTTATTCACTTCCAATAATTTCAAACTTTTTTTAGAGTTGCTTGCCCTTGTACCTTTTAATTTTACTTCTCTCAATAAACAGTATCCAGACCTCTCGATTTATTGCCTTTACCTTTAGTCAGCTTGCTTCCATAGAAACATAAGAACAGACTGTACTTCCCAACTCACACTGAACATTTATTTGCTAAAGGAAAACTATTCATTACAGTGTGGGCTCTCAGTAACTTACAAAAAAAATAAAACTGGTCATCAGATTAAGTAAAGGGCATTAATCCAGACAATCAACTAAGGAAAAGTAAAAGACAATATTTCATCTCTACGTACATTATACTCAGTGCACTTTAACACTTCACCCTCCCAGTTCAATATTACAGCCCATTAACTTAAACATGCTTTTGCCCAGCCTTTATTCTCTTTTTACAATGCAATGCCTACATTTCATAAAAGTAAAAAAAAGTATGTGTTTACGTTGGTATCTTTAACACATACAACAATCTCTGAAAATATTTTTCTATATAACATGCAATTTATATCATGAATTGTTTTATACAAATACTGTTAAACATTGTTTTACTTATTTAGTTTTTCTTTTGTTCTTTCCTTTTAGGTGTCTTTTCAAACATTAAGGGCATAAAGTGGGGTACATGTCAGCCCCCCCAACAAGTCAATAAAAATCCAGTCCTTCTCAGCCTCTTTCTTGTAAAGCCACAGTTCACAAATGTGACTGATGCTTTATAGTCTCAAATTTATTTATTAACTTCGGCATTGGTCTTTTACCTGTTCATCTCCATCTCCCAGCCTCAAACTCCAGTATAAGTCAAAGAAATCCCAGATTCTTCGAGTCAACTCATGTGCTCTTTTTTCTGTCTCTCAATTTTCCTTTGAACACTGGAAAAAAATTTACTGGCAAAGTCTCTTATGAGCTTTATTTATCAGACGTATGAGAAGTAGAGCCCTCTTCTGTTTGATGGCTCAGTTTTTGTATTTCCTCCTTAGCCTGTTCTGCATCAAAAAATGACTTTCATCCTCCAGAAAAAAATATTCTGAAGACATCTGGATACAACAGCTTGAATCTCACACCTGCCTCTTGGCATTCCCTGATTGCTGGGATACATTTGGTTTTCTTCTTCCTGGTGTACAGTGAATAACTATTTTCCACAAACACTCCACTGTCTCCAATTTGTAATACTTTGCCTGTCAAAGTTCTGTCAGGATCAACTCTTTCTGCCTGTATGACTGCATAACTACTAATACAGGTTTTTGGTTGCTTTCTTGTGGCCAGGTTTTCAGCACACACACAATGTGCCCTTTCAATTACCAAATCCTGCTGTGGAATACCAGTCCAGTTACTTATTTGTGGCTTCACTAAATAAACACAGACTTCTTTCCAGTTTCTCTGGTATGGCAGAAAATCTCGGGTTTTCTATGCATGTTCTGTCCCCTAACTCTACCATTTTTTTAAACAGTTCTTCTTGAGCAGTCTCATACTCAGCCAGCCTTTACTTCATACCAATTTTTTCATAAAAATCTTCAGAAATCTACCCTGTTTTGTTATGTTTTACCTTCTATGTCCACCAAATACATCCTCACTGTTGCAAATCAAGTTCCACTCCCCAACTATAAGTAATATTCCCCTACAGAAAGGCATTTCTCCCTAAATTTCTGCAGTTTTATCAGATCATCTGAATAGCTGTTTAAATATTTTCATTTTTTTTCAGCCCTTTGTTATCTGAGTTGATATACATTTATTTTAATCACCTTGTACCACATTTGACTTCTTCTAAATCACTGGAAGCCATCTCTTGTACCAAAACTGCAGCCTGAACTGCTTGTTCCTAAACTACAAGATTCTTCCCAGTCAGTGTTTTTCTAGCTGATTTTCTTTCAGGCTAAGTTTCTTATTTGTTAGCATCCAAGCAGTGTATTTACTAATTGAATTTTACCAAAACAGGCAAAATTCCTGCCCTCTAGTTATCAGTTACTTTTTTCATAATGGGAGAACTGAAATTAAGCTGTTGATCAATGTGCAACCATCTTGAAAAGTCCTCTCAGGTTTACCTTTCTTGCATCCAATATTGCAAATAAATAGCTGGTCAGCTTTCCTGAAGGACTCCGTTCTACTTGAGTTGCCTGTGTACAACCAAGGTATGAAGAATCTGCTCTCCCTTGTTTTTTGGCTCTGAATGGAAAACTGGGAGAATGACGGCTTGATTCAAAGTGAACTCTGAGACAACGTTAGGCCTGAATACAGGGTTATTCTGCACAGTGACCCTATCCCAATGGAAAATGAAACATGGTCTCCCATCATGAGAGCTTGCAAGTCAGATACTTATCTTGCAGATGTTACAGCAACAAGTACAACAGTTTTCCAAGTAATGAACCTCAAATCAGCCAAAGACGTGGCTTCAAAGGGTGACAAACTCAGTTTCTCCAGCAAAAAACTGAGATCCCAAAAGACCAGATGACAACTTACACAGACAAGTATCAGGAGTGTAAACTCCCTAATTGGACCCTAATTACTGGCTAGGCACCAACAGCAGCTCTTTTCCATTTGCCAACATATGACTTCCTAGTAACAGACTTTCTTACCTCCTTTAGTATCTGCTGCACTTCCTCATAAAAAAGGTGCCTAAAAGTTATCAACATTTAAAAATCTAGGCAGTCATTTGTAGTTCATTGAAGTCAGGGTGTATCAAACTGCCCTTGTCTAGTGTGAATAAATCCAGTATGTGAGGAAGTTTGTGGTAATTGCCCTTGGCCAACTCCATAAGAAGGGGAATTTTTTTTTTAATCTTTCTGAATCTTCAGAGGTATCTTACAATCAGTGGAAAGGGTGGAAAAACATAAAGAAACATCCTTGACCAGGGAAGGAGACAGCATCTATTCTTAAAGATTGCTTTGCAAGGATTTCTGGAACAGACTTTGTCTAGCTGTCTGTTTTGAAAGGAGGTGAACAGAACAGATCTACTTCAGGAGTTTCCCACAGCAGGATCAATTCCTGGTATACTTCTGTACTGAAATTCCACTTGTGAGATTCTGTCCAGGATCTGAAGAGTCCGACTCTCACTATGTTTTGCCCTGCCGGTAAGAGGCCTGAAGAGTTAAACTATTGAAAAGCTAATTTTCAAACCATCATTGCCAACCTTGTCTGCTGAAGTACTACATCACTGTGATGTTGTCTGTAATAACCTGAAGAGGGTCAAAGACGATGTAAAGCTTCTACAGCTTGAATCACACCAAGCATTTCTTTGACATTTATGTGCTTTTGTCTGTCCCAACTGTCTCACATCCCTTGCACGTTTACGCCCATAGAAACTCCATCGCAAAAGACATCCGAGGAATTTTGTCAAGAATGATTGTGTTGGGGGTAGGAAAAGAGGGAGTCCTGAAATGAGAGCCATCGAAGTCCTCCACCACTGTAGTTCTAGCTTTACAAATTCCAGCACTAGTATTTGAAAACGAAGGGGGTTGAAGATGCTGGGTCCATGTTCTTTTAGGAACCACTGAATCTTTCTCATGTACAGCCTGACAAGTGGTATCACTGGAATCAAAGTAGCCATAAGACCTAGAATTCTGAGCAACTGTCTGGCTGAAGCTTGAGTCAGACAAGAAAAGTTCACAAATATTTCTGGATAAGTATCCATTTTTGTCTTGAAGTGAAAGGTATTTTTGCATGAGTGTGTCTATATAATCTAAAAATACAACAGTGTGACACAGATAGGATTTCTGTATGTTTATTTGAAACCCCAGATGAGTTAGGGGGGATGAAACTTTTGTTAGGGACTCTTGGTATCTAAACAGACACTCTGCACAAATAAGCAAGTCATCTAAATAAGGAAATATGTGGACACCCTGCAGTCTGTAGTGAGACACAACAGGAGCTAGACACTTCGTAAACACTCTTGGTGCAGTATATAGCCCAAAGGGTAATGCAGAGAGGTGATAATGTGACCCAGATAGACAAAATCTTAGGAATTTCCTGAATTTGCATGCTATTGGAATGCAAGGGTAAACATCCTTGAAGTCTGTCACCATAACATAGTGGTCTCAAAGAATGGTTAACACTAACTGGAGGATCAACAACTTGAATTCTGAAACCTTTGCTTAGAGATTGAGGAAGGAGAGATCTAAAAGTGGTCTCAACAAGTGCTCCTTTTTTGAGTTAGGCCATGAGGATAGGTTTAGCAGATCATGTTGAAGTCTGATTTCTACATCGGAGTGATAATGACTTAGCCTCTACATTACAGGTATATTAGTGAGAGGCTGGCAAGTCAAGTTGAATTTTGTTAACAAAAACTGAAAAGAGTACAGGAGTTGAATGAACCCTCAAAGTATTTGCTTGGTAAGAAGGGCTTCTATGGAGAAAAGTCAGCCAGTCTTCTCTCAAAGTCCTGTTACTAAGAGAGTTCTCAAACCATGCTGCTGCAATGTTGCTTATTCCATTATCAAGCATGCGAGTGAGTAGCAAGGAGTGGTGTAATAGATCAAACAGAAGACTAAATTCTATGGAGATTGTGTCCAGATTGCGTCCATACATTGAGCCTTATCCATGTTAAGTAGAAGGTCATATGTTAGAGTCCACAGAGCAGTCAAAGTCCTTTTTCCTGATTTTTAAGGATAGGAGATAATCTTGTTGTAAACAGCTGGATAACTGCTGTTTGAATACTATCTTTTCCAAAATTTTCCCTAAGGTTGGAAGGATGAAGACAAGACAAAAGTGAGAAGCTTTAATTGTTTTTATAGCTTTGGAAGTGGCTTGGCTAAGGCAATTTTCCATGCATTAGGAATGGACATGGAGACGAGAGAGAAGTTGTAGATATGGATGTGAGATTGGATAACATGTTCGCTACAGCCGTAGACAAATCAGCGGCAGATATCAGCAACTGTTGCTGCATTCAGGAAAATTTCTTCAAGTAATGATGTAGTCTTTAGCTTTAAGTGCTCTGAGGTACAATGGGGATATGTAAGAGGATGGGTCACGTGATGAGTTACGGGGTGTGCAGGAGGATGAGGAAAATTATAACAGGCTGGTACGTGAATTCGTTAAAGTCAGTGTTCCTTTGGCACACTTGATTGTGTTCTGTATGTTGGTATGTGGGCTTTTTCAGCCAGGCAGCAGGTTGCCAAAATTGTTTGAGGGAGTGTAGCAATGAGCGCTGTTTTAATTTGTGAAATAAATACTGCTTTACCTTGACAGATAGAATACTTGGTTAAGTTCCTAATTAAAGTGCACTTGCCGAGTGTCAGGATCACTCTTCTAATTTTGCCATGCTTCATTATATAGTTGAAGTAATTGTTTACATTTTATTCTTAGTCAAGTCTGTCTTCTTATGATTAAATTATCTTCTAACTGCAAGGATAACTGTACTATGTATGCAGGAGGGTCTGAATAAGAGCTTCTGTTGCTCTTGTTGCATCTTGGGTTGATAATAATGATAACCAATCTCGAGTTAACAAGTAGGTTTTGAGTTTAAACAGTTTAAAAGGAGGTGCAAGTCTAAATGAGATCATTTTGGCAGATACCCTTCAACAACAACTTCAGAAACAAGCTATGGGGCATGGGGCAGCGGTCATTAAGGGAGAAAGAGTGGACAGCACTACATGAAACAGTGAATGATTCATTGATTATAAGAAAGACTAGTAGTGTATAGTGCTGTGAGAGGAGGATGGGACATGTACTAGCTAGACGAGTTGTAGGTCAGTCAAATATTTACTTAGTTCTTGTTCAAAAGGTCCTAGAAAGTTAATGTGGAAATCTCTTAATTATAATAATGTTTATTGGGTAAACTGGTGATTATGTTGTTAATGATGGAATTGAAATGTCTTAGTAGTAACATGGAGGTGGTAAATAGGCTACTGCAACCAGAAGTACATTGTTGTTGAGTTTTTGTTTTTTTTTTTTTGTTTTTTTTAAGGAGCCAGTTGGGGCCCAGTGCCATAGGTTCATCTTGAACCATAATTTAAATTTTAAGTGAAATTTATTAAGGAGTAGTCTGTCTCTTGTTCTAACACCTGTCTTGGCATAAAAAAATATAGTTACAGCCTGAAAAGAACTGCCATAAGTTGGGATGGCTCTCTTAAAGATTCTTTAACAGCAAGGCGGCCAGTTAAGTGATTATTGAGAAATGTGTTTATGTGGTCTAGCTTATTTCTAACTCTCCTTGCATTGATAAGTTTACAGGATTGGACTTGGGGATTTGATAGATGAATGTTGGGGACCAGGGATATAGCTGAGACAGAAAAATGTGTTGCAGACAGGGGACAACACTGCACTTTGCATGTGTGTGTGTACTACTAATGTAGACTGCAACATGGCCATCAGAAGTACAATACCGTAGGTGGGCCGATATGCCAAAGTACATAAGCAGGGCTTGCTACTGCGCAAATGTAGGAGTGATTTTTTTCTAAACATAATGGTGCAGTGTGCATTTAAATGTGAGAAAATCAAAGTAGTACTCATTCACTCATCTTACAATTCCACTTATATCCTTTAGAGTCAAAGAAGAGCTAAAGCTAATCCAGACAACAAGCAAAAGGTATGTGGTCCTGCTTGACTGACAAGACGGCGGGCAGAGTCTCAATATGTAAATGCACCATGACTGACATGGAATGCATTGTAATGTAGTATTCAGAGTTTCAAAAAACAGTTATTTAAAGAGCAAGACATCAGCATTGCCCTTTACTGTAAAAGAAGCAGCGGGTTTGAAATTATTCTGTAATGTTTTGGCAGGTTCCTTTGCCAAACACAGCCCCTTACAAAAATTCATGCACACAACGTACTCCATCCTCGTTGAAATTACTTTTTCTCCTTTTTCAGGGGTGCAAGCCCCCCTGCACCCCCTTGTGCGCTGAACAAGTGCTGTGCAATGGTGCTGGTACTGCAAACGATTTCAGCCGTTAATAACAGTATCGTTTAGAGAAACAGTTTTGTGGTGTGAACTCTGCCTGATTGACTGACTGATTGAAATGTGATGTACAACAGGCATTTTAGTTTTATGTCCCTAGTAAACATTTCTTTTTTGGTAGTGAATGTCTACAATAAAACATCGGGTTGCTTTAGGCACAGATGCTGAATATTAATTAAATTGCAATGTGTCAGGCGGGGTTTGCTACTGCACATCTGGTGGGTTAACCATCTTCAGTATCACCATAACTAATCCTAGAAAGAGCAGCAGTTCATACCAAGAAGCACACAGCTTTGGACAATATTCTATCACTAACTCAGTTATCAGTATGTCCTTTGGATATAGGAGAAAACTAAGACCCCTGTAAACAAAACAATGACAAAAAAAGAGGTCATGGCAAATCCACACAGAAGGCAGCCCGACTGGGAACTAAGCTGCTTTACAGAATCTGCTGCCCTCCCAATACAACCCCTTCTTCATCCAAACAGTAAAAGAATCAATCCGGCTCTCATTTCTTACTGCTTCAATCAAAACAGAGGTCAGCATAATATGACACAAATGCCAAACCAAGGGCACATAAATACTGCTTGTAATAGTGTCTTACAAAGACGGAAAATGACTTGAAGCAATCATTTTGTGAAGTGTGGAACTACAAGGACAATATTTATTTTCGTGACTAATCCATTTTTTTTTTTTTTTTTTTTTTTTGCACAAAATACTTATTTTGAAAGCAGCAACACGATGTTTGTTTGCGTCTTTCGGCTTTTCCCGGTTAGGGGGTCGCACACAGCGGAACTCTGTTTCGCTAATGTTTGGTAGTGGACTTTTACGTATCGGGTTACCAGCCCTAACGCACAACCTTCAACGAAGGCACGGCCCATTCACGTATGGCTCCACACAGAAGACTAGCTGAGAATCGAACGGGACAACGTCTTACTGTGAGGTGACAACGCTACCGCAGTATGAAAGCAGCACCCCACTATTCAACCCAAATCAGTGGCAACTGACTGTAATTAAACATATGTTTGGAATTGCCATTAACGACTTTTTATTATTTCATAACAAATCCGTATTTTTCTCAAAAACACCAATTTTACGAAAGACAGCAAAATATTAAGCCAAAACTCAAGGACAAATGGAATCTATCACAGATCTGAAAGTACTTCCGGAAGCAAATAATCTGCTTGTTTACATTGAGTGAAGACCACTTAGCATCACGTACGCAATATCTTACGCGCATCATTGTGTAAAACAGTCAAAGCTATAATCGCTAACTAGTCTGTAGGGTTGCCACCTTTTCAAATGTCCAAAGTAGAACATTTTTTTTTATAGAAACATGAAATATTGCAGTACAAATCATACCCACAGCCGGTGCAAAGGACAGAACTTCACTTTTTTTAACAAAATAAAAGATTATTCTTGTAGCATTTTAGTCGCTTGTGCTACTTTATATAACATTTATGTGTGGGGTTACCACCTGTCCCACTTTGCGAGGGACAGTCCCTCTTTGGGCAGTTGTGTCCTGCAAAAAAATTGTAAAAATGTCAAATGTCCTGATATTTAGGACAAAATTGTTTCCCCAAAGTTTATGTAATAGTTGCATTAAACAGTTATGTATCTGAACCACCTAAATGTTATAAGAAACAGAATAAGCAACGCAACTAAAACATTACAAGAATAAGCTTCTATATAGGCAAAAAAGTGAAGTTATGTTCTTCATACTAGCCGAGGGTATGTTTCGGCCTGCAAAATCTGTTTGCACCAAAAATGTCCCACTTTGGGCATTTGAAAAGGTGGCGACCCTATTTATGTGTTTCAGATCCAAGATAACTTTTATGAAACTATTAAAGAAAGCTTGGGAAATATTTTTGTCCTAAAATCTCAGGACATTTGCCATTTTTAATTTTTTTTCACAGGACACAACTGTCCAAAGAGGGACAGGTGGTAACCCTACTACTAGTCTGTTCCTCGTGGGATCTCTCAACAAAGGCGGAAACACCAAGTAAATGTCCCCTGTTTACCTTTACTCAATTCCGTTGGCTTAATAGCTTGCAGGTCCTCTGCTGTCTGAAAACCAGCCCCAACAAGTTTTACTTTCAATGAGGAAGGCAGGGGAAAGCTTCCTATGTCTCTCTGCATTCTGCCACAGTGTACCAGTTGAGAAACGTATTTAAATGTTTTTTTTTTCTAAGTGCCTGGCGGTACATTAACGACTGAATAAGAACTGCAGAAGCATACCGTCTTCACAAAATATCTTCAAGCAACAAGATCTATTTAGTATTTGACACAATCATGTAACCATATTGGCGCCGTGGAAGTTTAAAAAACCTTCATCGACATCCGCCTCATCGCCGGAGGCTCCAGGAAGTCAGAAAATACTACAAATTACCATCATTTCTCGCCATCTAGTATCTCTCTGTGGTACTACAGCAATTGAAGACGAGCTTGCAGTAAAGGAAACACCGCACCCGTTCTTAAAATTATTTCTTTATTAAAACATTTTAAAAACAACAGTAATACCACATAAATCATGTAAGGTTTAAAAACGGTGAATATGAGAAACAAATGAAATTAGCCATTTTCTATAAAACAGCTTATACTAACTTAGTTTACAAAAGAACCAAGAATTATATACATCCTGAACAAGTAAAAACCTGAATATAGAGTTGATCTATAGTAATGTAGTACAGAAATGCTTAAAATGTAATAGTAATACTGATGTCTCTCCAAAATTTTATAAAAGTATATCTACTATCGAATGTATATCTTAACAAGGGTGTAGCCAGGTATATTCTTTGTACTCTATAGAGTACATTTTATATTTTATGAATATCGTTTAGAAAATTGTAGCTTTTTCAGGAAATTATTATGTCTGTGACTGTCTAAATTAATACCGCCAACAGCAAGTACATATCTTGCTTAAAGAGAGGATTTCTAATCCAAAAACAGTATACTTTGTTAATATAGATGAAACAGATGCAAGTGATGCATGCATTTATTTAAGTGTGTGTGTGTGTGTGTGTGTGTGTGTGTGTGTGTGGGAAGGGGGGGGGGGCAAAATCTTGTGAGATGTGAGCATTGTTAATACCAGGTGGGGCAACAACAGATTGCAAGGACGAAATGGAATTCTTTGGCTACATCCCTATCTCTTAAGGGTCATGTCATAAAAATAAACGGAGGAAGATATAAAATGGATGTGAAAGGAAAGAGTGAAGAAAATTTTAAGCTACTATGGAGGATTTGAGAGATTTAAATGTTAAAAACTAAAAAGAAAAATGCAGAGAATAAAGTCATATTTGAGATCAGTTGACACATCTAACTAATGAATTAGATCAAGTACCTTCAGCCAGTTATCCTTAGGCAGAAAGTTACTTTTAAATTTGTCTGGTAGAATTTTACAAGCTTTAATGTATTTAATAGCTAATAGCAATTTCTTGGAATTTATTCCAGTTAATTGACCAGACATCAAGCCATTTAGTGGCAACATCATATTTTATCAACAGCTGCAGTGTTGGTGCTGCGGTAGCGTTGTCGCCTCACAATAAGACGCTGCCCGGTTCGATTCTCAGCTAGACCGTCTTCTGTGTGGAGACATGCGTGAATGGGCGTACCTTCGTTGAAGGTTGTGCGTCAGGGCTGGCAACTCGGCACATAAAAATCTATCTGCCAATCATTAGCAGACCGGAGTTCCGCTGTGGTGACCCCTAACCGGGAAAAGCTGAAAGACACAACAAAAATCATATTTTATCAACATGAAAACAGTTATTTAAGTTTTGAAGATCAAGTTTGGCTGGTGGTATATGTAGACTAGCAAATGCCCATGACAGAAAATCATGACTGTAACCTAGTCTTACAAATTTCTATCTTAATGGAAACAGGTGGTTGGGATACAGGAGGGCAATTCCATATTCTATGCAAGGGATTTACATTAGCTGCATTGCATACCAGACACTGGGGAAAATAATTTTTGCAAAATTTTGCCTTTTTAACTGGCGTGAGATAAGCATCATGAAAAATCATGAACTGGGTGGAACAGAAATTTTTAAAAGGAATGTACACTACATCCTAACCATGCTATAACTAATGTTCATAGTGCTGAAATGGTCTTCATTTTGAGGCTTAACAATTCCATTTTACACCCTGCTCCATACTGAAAGGGTCTGTCATACGTTAATGGCTAAGTTTTTTAATAAATATATATATACATGGTAAATAATACTAAATCATATTAATTTATCAAAATAACGTTTTGTAAGAATAAATAACACATTTCAGGTATACTATGCGATGCTATGAACTTCCTAGTTGAAACTGATGATATGACTTTTACATTTTCCCATTTGTTCCGCATTGTGGGAGATAGTGTTCCATTCACATCCTGAAGATGAAAAGTTGAAGATGTGATATTTATAAATGAGTCATTAGGAGTACATGGTAATGCTGAACTGAATCTCCCACACTTAGTGTGCCCTATAGCTCTTGAACTTCCATCTCCAAAGTATGGAACATTATCTCTCATAATATGAAACAAAAGAGTAAAATGAGGAATCATTTCTAACAACTTCAACTAGGAAGCTCACATCAGAGCTAAAATGTGTTACTTTATCATTATACAAAGTTCTTTTCATGAATTACTATGATTCAGTATTGTTTACCACGGATATTAGCTAAAAAATCTTCATGACTGTGTGACAGGCCCTGTCAATGTGGAACTGTGGAACTTGGACTTTTCTAGATTGGATATTTTAGAGCTACACAGGTAAGGTTAATATACATTATATAAGAATATTATAATTAAAAATGGAAAGGAATGAAGAGGCAAGAATTAAAATGGAAGGGTTCCTCTCAGATAAATTGTGTTTGAACAGGGGAACCAGGCAGGGATGTCCACTTTCCCATTTGCTATTTGCTTGATATCTCAGCAACCACTTAAGTTACACGCATACTGTCAGCAGCATTTTATTCATCTAGCTGAGAGCTTTCATACGAGGCTAAAGACTTCTGCCTGTGTTACTTGGGTATTGAGATGTCAGTAGATGTTAAGTGCAGATGTACCTGGAGGTGTCACTTGGTTTAATGAGTTAAGTGATAATTTAATAAAGGTTTTTAAAAAGTTTTTTTGCTCTAGACTTGTTATGAAAAAATGTTGCTAAGCCAGCAACCTTTCTAAATGTATACATATCATCCAAATACTCACCTATTTCCCCTTTAGTACTCTGCAGATGGTCTTCTTGTTCTATGTGATTCCCCCTTTTCTGTAATATTTTGCCCATTGTCAACTCATCTGAATAATTCCTATTACTTTTTTCCACTATATCTTTCTCTTTTATTTCTACCATGTTTTTAAAACACATTTGTATTCTTATCCCAGTTACCAGCTATACCTTTTGAAGTAATTTCTATCTTACGTAATAACTTTTGAATCATATCCACTACCCATTCCTTAAATTCCTCTCTTAACAAGTAAGTAGGAAAGTGTCATGGCCTCATTTTTACCTTATCACGTTACATTTATTGGTACATGATCCTTTATACTTATTGGATGGGATTCAAAGCTTCCAATTAAATTCACATGCTCCTGTGAAATAACTTTTAAATTTCCTCAGTAAACATTACTAAAATTGAAATTTCCAGAAATACCAAAATACTAGGTGTGACAATAGACGATAGCCTTAAGTTTGAACTTCACATACTTAACAGTAATAACAAAATCACTAGAACCTAAGAATATTGCATAGGGCCAAGAAATTCCTTATTAATTCCACTAAAGTAAACTTAGCAACCATATATCTGTTTTCCTCCTTATCACATTCCTATCTCATTCTTGCATATCTTTAGGTATCCCTTAAATTTAATTAACAATCTTACAATAAAGTGGTGCAATTTGTATCAAATAAGCCACACTGAACCCACTATCGCTCTGTACTTATAACTCTAAATTGGCACAGACCTCTCCACCATCTAACATATACTAAGGAGCTCTTAACTCAGAAAATAATGTATAATTCCTCCTCTTGCCAAGCTATCAATACCACTCCCCTTTGCTATATTCTAAACTGTGACTTACAGTCTTCCGTCAAATGACTGCTATCCATTTACAAACCTCAAAGATCATTCAGACACAGTTTGTACTCTGTGTGTCCAAAACCTGGAACAGTATCCCTTCATCAGTCAGGTCTATACCAAACCTTAGTTCATTCAAGCCATAATTAAAAGAATTGCTCTCAGGCTCTTGGTTCTCTTTTTGCTATACACCAACTTAAACTCATATTTACCATCCTTGTAACTAGAATCTCATGCTAACCCTCTTATCCTCCTCTGTTTACCACTATACACTCTACCAATGTTCCCCATCTCTTCTCTCCTGCTGCTTCCCTCACATTCATTATTCTCTGACCCATGACCTCCACTGCTATTACTTCATATTTAAAAATTCTTTAAAATGTCTTGTACATTATACAGTTCTCTTCTTTATATAGGTTCATAGGTAAGTAGTAGGCTATCGGCCCTGGGGCCTATACAAGCCCAGCCAAAAAGGTACCCTGGCTTTTGCCACCAAAGAAAATGATTTTCCTGTGCCACTGTCGAGCAGAGCCACAGAAGTGATCCCCGGGGTGAATTTCCTATTTCCCATCCAGTCATCAAGATTTTTCTTGAAGAGTGCTAATGAGGAGCTTTGTTTGATATAAATAGGTAGTTTATTCCACAGTATGGGAAGTCTCTGGGACAGGACTCCATCCCTCCGGCATGTTCTGTTTATTGTGGTGACAAGGTTTAGGTCCCTAGAGCGTGTAGCTTGGAGGGATTGGGATTTCTTTGTGGAGCATGTCCAACAGCTCTGGGTTTGACATAGCTTTGCATGTTAGGCAGAGATCACCTCTCAGTAGGCAATATGCGACGGAGTAAAGCTGGAGTTTTTTGAGACAGTCTGCGTAGGGCATCTGTTTGAGGCCAGTAATCCTCTTTGGGAGGTACTTCTGCGGCCTTTCCAGTTGTTGTAGATGTCTTGTGAGGTACACACCAAAAGGGGCGCTGTATTCTATAATGGGTCTAATGAGTGATGAGTAGAAGGGAACAATGACCTCTTTTTTTCTGGATGAGAAACCTTTTGTGATGAGGTGTGCCACATAGAAGGATTTCCTGACTACTGTGGCGATGTGATTATCAAAGAAGAGACTACTGTCCACCTGTGTCCCAAGGTCTCTTATCACACTTTCGGTGTTAAGTATACTACCGCCTATGTTGTAGTTCATGGGTACAGAGTTTTTACCAAAGGGGATGACAATGCACTTTTTGGAATTGAGCTTGAGGCCATGGCTTTGACACCAGGCATCTGTCTCAGTGATGCCCTTTTGTAGGATGTCCACATCGTTAGGAGTTTCGATTATGGCTCCTAGTTTGCAGTCATCTGCGAATTTCGTTAGCCAAAGACCTTCTGTGTTAGCCTGTACTTCAGAGAAGTAGATACCAAACATGAGAGGACCCAGGACTGAACCTGTGGTATTTCACTTGTCACTGGTTTGAAGTCGGATTTGTAGTCTGCTACTTTCACAGTGTGGGTTCTGTCAGTGAGCCATTTGGCAACCCATCTTGTGACATAGGGATTTATACCTAGTTTAGTGAGTTTATCTATAATTCCAGAGTGGGGAATGGTGTTGAAAGCCTTGGTGAGATCTAGATAGGCTGTGTGAACCACCTTACCCTCATCTATGGCTTTGGTGACTGCTTCAAAGAAGTCTGTCAGGTTTAGGAGACATGATCTGCCTTTTACAAACCTGAACTGGGTGGGGTCCAGAGTTTGGAGATTACCAATGTCTTTGTTTATAAGTTCCATGATGATACATTCCATGGTCTTGCAGACCAGGCTCATCAGGCTAATGGGGCGGTAGTTCTCGGGGTCCATGGTGGCTCCCCCCCCCCTTGTGGAGTAGGATAACCATCGCTGTGCGCCATTCAGCAGGCACAAAGCCTGAGGTGAGGCTATGATTGAACATGGTACTTAGGTGGGGTGCCATTTCATTCTGTAGTTCATGTAGAACGCAGCCTGGGATGTTGTCTGGTCCCATGGATGCTGTGTTCTTGGCTTTGGAGAGTGTGGATTTTACCTGTGCAGCCATGATTACAGGAACTTTGCATTTTTCCGGTATAGAAATGGGCTCTTTAGGGGGAGAGAGGGGGGTAAAGTTAGCACTGAACCTATCTGCCAGGATATTGGCAATATCAGTTTTCTCATCCGTTCTGTGTCTGTGCACTTCTGTATTTGTCCATGTCTTCTGATCGTCATATTATTACCCATAGCCTTCTACTACTATTCCTTCTCTATTTAAAACTACTTATGGCACATATTGTAATCTGTACATATATCGTACTCTCTATATCTTACCCTGTGTCCAGTGTCTGTCCTTCAGATCTGCATAGCACTCATTCTTAAAAAAATCAGTAACTGTTTCCATTATTATACAATTTCAATACTCTTGAACCTGGTCTTTTTCAGGAATTGTGCCTTCTTGTAATATGCATATATATGTCTCAGTGATTATCTCAAACACATTTTGAAATCACTCTGTTTTATTGCTTTATGTAATATGATATTTATGACCCAATGCAAATCACTAATGCACACTTTCTTTCTGTGCCGCCACTGGTAATGAATCTATGACTTTGTTACCCTGGTTTCATATAACTACTGCAATGCCATGCAGTACAATACATTCTATTTTGAAAAATCTTAGCATTAAAAAACTTTACTCAGATCTTTAACATCATTGTATACTATATAATATAACTGTAGTCTAATCTATCATGTATTTCTTTGTTTCTCTATGGATACTGTATATATGTGGAGCTTTTCTCCCCAGGTCCCTGCTGAAAATGGGTACTAGTACCCAGTCAGACTTTCCCAGTAAAGAAAAAAGTTAATAAATATCAATAAATAAAGAATTTCTATCTGTTCAAGCCCATTTGTTCTATCATGGGGAATAATATGTAAATCCTTTCTGTGTTTCCACTAATTAATTCATAATTTCCATACCAAATATTCTCATATACTTCTTCAGAATTCTAGCCTTTTTTGTTATATCTTCCGTTCTAGGTTCCCATGATACATCCTCACTATTGCAAATCAAGTTCCAGTCACCATCCATAAATTATATTTTCTGTTGAAGCTTATTTCTCCCCAAATTCTCCTAAGCTCTATAATTACAATTTTATGTGGAATATAAATGCATGCCATTTTAATCCTCCTCCCCTGTCAATAACCCCTTACTACCACAGATAAAGCATTATCTTTTTCCCTTTTCTATTGCTACTGGAGACCCCCTCTAGCAATCTGATATTTTGTTGGAATGTCTACCCCAAAATCCTTTATTTTGTCAAGTTCATGCAGTCATTTCTATCCAAATGGATTGTACCATTGCTATTTGTACCCTACACATTTTTAAACACCTTTTTTCAATTATCACTTAAGACTTAGGCATGCATATGTTAGTAAAAAAGAAAACAAACCATATTAACATGGTTTCATTTACATACATTATACATTACACATATATTTTTCCATTATAACAGCCATCATTCGACCCATCATTACATAAACTGTGCAATTCCTCCCTTCCCTTAAACCTCACTCCTTCTCCTCCTCCTGGACACTATTCTGCATGTAATGTTCCCAAAAATCCCATTTATTTCTATTATAATTTGTTCCTTCTCTTTTCTAAACATCCCACTTGTAGTTCTTCTATGTCTTTCACAACATCCAATACTTCAAATATAGTTGGTTTAAATTTTGATTTCCAGTTTGTGGTAATTGTCTTTTTTTGGCAGCCAGTAGCATTAAACCTAATAAGGCCTTACATCATCTGGGTAATTCAGATCCTATGTCCTAGATCAAAAGAATCATTTCCTTAGTTACACCCATTTGCTTCCCTAATATTACTGACAGAGTACTCTGCAGAAAACTTTTTAAATCTGCCAACTCATTACAGTCCCAAAAAATACATTCCCAGAAAAAACTGCTCCAGAATGATCCACAACACTGAGATGTCCTTTTCTGGGTTTATCAAGTACAAAATAATATAATCTGCAAATAAAGCCAACTTTTCTTGATTACCATACCAATTATATCCTTGAATTTCTGAGTCCCTTATTTTTTGGCAATGGTTCTAAATATAAAGCAAATAAAAAGGGAATACAGGACTCCCCTGCCTGGTTCCTCCGTTCAAACACAGCTTATTTGAGAGGAACCCTCCCACTTACATTCTTGCGTACAATCCGTCATATATCCTTCTAATTAATTTTATTATTGTATCAGGGAATGAAAAGGCTTCAAATGCCCTACTCATAAAATCCCAGCTTACTCTGTAAAATGTTTTCTCTGCATCAAGATCCGCCAACAACAGAGGTATTTTCTTACATTCTGCTTCCCTCTAGATCATCATTGCTCTATTAATGTTGTCAAATGTTTACTTCCCCTCCAAAAAACTACTTCTCCTTTCAGTTGCTTCTGTTAGGGGTCGGCTCAGTGGATCATTGGTCTGCAGAATGAGTGGCAGTAGAGTTTTAAGGTGTCTAGTTGCCAGCCCAGCACCCAACCTTCCTCAGATGGCACATACATGCACACAATAATACCTAGGGCCAATTTAGAGTGTCCAATTTGCCTGCCGCATATCTTGGGAATGTGGGAGGAAACCGCAGCACCCAGAGAAAACCCACATGAATACAAGGAGGACATGCAGACTCACACAGAAGACACCCCAGCTGAGAATCAAATCGGAGATCCTCTTGCTGTGAGGTGACAATGTTAACTGCTGCATCACTGTGCAGCCACCCCCTCCACAAAACTACACTGATGTATATTTATCAATTTTGGCAACACCTTTGCCATTCTTTTAGCTGGTATAGACATACAAACTTTATAATCATGGTTTAAAAATTGAAATGGGTCTATGTGAAGCTGGGTCTGAGGGGTCTTTGCCATCTTTTAGTAACACAGTCACCACAACTTTCTTCGAATATGTTGCTGCTTACCCTCCTTCTAAAATACTGTTAAACAAAATCTTCTAGATCTTTATCATTCTCTTCCCTCCTAATTTCCAAACTTCTACAGTAATACCATCTGTCCCTGGAGATTTTCCTGAAAATTATACATCACTGTTTTTGTCTCATCACCTAATATCTTAACTGTTAGTTGTTGAGCCTCATCTGCCTCTAACCTTGGCATAATTAAATCTTACATGAATATTTTCATTTGTACTCTTTCTTGATTTCCACATTTCCTTGCTTTATACAAATTTTCATAACATTTCTGGAATATATCTAAAACCTCTACAGGATTTCTGGTTATTTTTCTTGTTATAGGTTCCCTAAGTTTGGCAGCAACCCTTTCAATGTTCTGCTGCCTATGTTGTTATGCTCCAGAGTTGTTATTAAAAAATCGTTGCTTAACTGCTATCTTTCTAAACTCATGCATATTATTCAGATATTCCTTTATTTTCTCTTTAGCACTCTGTATTTGCTCCTCCTCTTGTTATGTGAGATTTCCCATATTCTCCAACACTTTAACCTTTGTGAGCCTCTCTAAATAATTTCTATTACTTCTTAATCATATCTCTTTCTCTTTTATTTTGACTCTACTTTTAAACTCCTCTTTCATTTTATCACAGTCACTAGCTATAACTTCTGAGGGTCTATATCAGAAGAGCGAACATTCACAAGAATGAACGCTCTTCCGATCGAAAATGCCGGACATCGAAACACTATTTCTGGGGTCGCAGTACAGTGAGGATAGGAATATTTGCCCTTTCCTCACTGTAGTGTGACATCAGAGTTGGAATATATATTTAACGGGGGGTGTTTGAGCATTCGTTCTTGTGAACTTTCTCTCTTCTGATATAGACCCAACTTCTGAATATATTTCTATCTTCCCTAATAACTCGCAAATAATTTCCACTACCCATTTTTAAACTCCTCTCTTTTTAACAGATAAGTGGGAAAACACCTGTGACTTATTTTTACTTCATTACCATGCATTTTTATCTTCATTTTTATTGGTGCATGATCAGAGATAGTTATTGGATGTGTGTTGGAGCTTTCAAGTACATACACATATTTCTGTGAAATATAATTTCTAATTAGTCTAGCCCAGTTGTTGTACCCTGGGGAATGATGTGTGAATTCTTTTCGAGTTCCTATACTGAATTCATATCTTCCATACCAAATATTTTGATACATTTATAGAAGAAATCTGCACTCTTTTTTATATCGTCCCTTTTAGATCTCCCTGATACATCCTTACTATTGCAAATCAAATTCCAGTCCCCACCTATAAATAATATTCCCTGCTGAAAGCTGATTATTTCTCCCAAATTTTTCTTAAGCTCCATAATAGCAGTTTTTGGTGGAATATAAATGCATGCCATTGTAATCCTTCTAATGTTTCTTCTTTGCCAATAGCCTCTTACTACCAAACTTCTACAATTTTTGTCTTTTTTTTTCTTGTCTATCACTATTGGATCCCCTCTAGCAATTAGTATAATTACTCCCCTTGCCTCCGCCCCTGATATTCTGCTGAATAGCCATTCTGAAATCCTCTTTTTGTCAAATTCACATGCTCATTTTTTTCCAGATGTGTCTCCTGCAGCTTTGCTATTTGCACTCTGCATTTCTTAATATAATTAATACTCTTTCCTTTTTATCTGTGTAAGGCCATTTACATTCCAGAATAACATGGACAGCACAGCCATCATGATAAAAAGTTATTGTTCCCACCTATTACATATGACAGTTTTTGAATGCATTTCCAGATTTTGTGTTGCATTAGCCGGCTGATCTTTTGTACAGTTGTTTCTTCTCCATCTGAACTTATGTCACATTTTTCAAGATTTTGTTTTAATGAAAATCCTTAAACAAAAAAAAAATAAAGACAAAACATCCCATCTCCTATTAACTTAGAACAAACACACAAAACTGTGTACATATTTAATAGATAAAGTTTTAGCCTCCAGTAGGAACAATTGCTCCAAACTGATGACTACACCTATAACTATTATCTAACTTCAAAAGTGCATACTATAGCCTGTGCTCCCACTTACACTGATTGCTGTCTGATGTTGTCTTATCTCCCTTCCTCTCCCAGATATGAAAAACATATTGTATGCTTTCAGAAAACATTAACTTTTATCCCTACGAAAAAGTCTTTCCAGCTTTTGTGTCACATGCATATGCTAATGTTTGGCAGGCTGATCTTTTGTACAGTGTTTGTAGTGGTTGTTTGCTCTGAGCAAATTTTCCCGGCCATATTGGATTGAAAGGGGCCTATCTGCACTTTAGTGAGAGGATTGTGTTGATTGGACCCTGTCTGGTAAAGGGAGGTTAGTCTAGGGCTTGGAATAAGCATCCTTATTGGTCCTTTTGAATATCTCAAAGGTTTTTTTTTTCAATTTTTTAGCTTATGGTATTTAGGCCCTACATTTGAACAGGTTTCTGCTTGTTTGTATGGAGCTGAACTGAGTTGGACTACCAGACACAACTCTGAGCTGAGATACTGGATGAGAGGTTGGATTCTGCCCTTCTGAGCTGGGAATTTCTGGTCACAGGCTTATTATGCCTGCTTATTTGAACTGTTTCTTTCTGATATTGGTAGGCCTTGTTGCTATAGAATAGACCAGATTCAAGCCTGCTGAATCTAGCTTTATTTGTAAAACTTGAGCACTGATCCAGGCCATCTTTTTTTGGAGAAGGTTCTCCTACACCCTAGTAGCAGGAGTGTGCAGTTAGAACTTGTCTGATTGAAGACTGCTGGAACAGGGCTCAGTTTTTAGCTTTTTTCTGGTTAATTAGGTAACTTGTTTAAATCAGTTTGTTCATTTTCTATTGTTTTATATATATAAAAAAATTGCACTTTATTCATCTGCTTTTACTGTATTTGTGTTTCTTCCTACTTTATTACTAGGGGCATTGACTACAACTCTGATCTGCGATATATAACAATAAGTATCCTTTTCTGTGCATTTAAAGTGTTTTTTTGATTGTATCTGCTTTATTTTCTGAAAAAAAAACAAACAAAAAAATACATATATACTTGTTTCCTACCTTTCTAAGCTAGTATAGTCCAGTTTTCAGGTCAGTGCTGAATTCAGGCCTGTGTTACAAATTTCTGTGTTTGCCCATACCTTACTTGGATAGAAGGAAGTTTCTCTGTTCACCTGTGAGAGAGGAGAGCTTTGAGCAGCCTATCTGTCCCTGGAGGAGTGGTTTCAGCCCAGACATTAGTAGTTTATTGGCCATTTTGGGGCTAATTTCTATCTCTTTCACTTCCCTGCTATAAATACTGCATTTACCTGATTTTGCACATCGGGCAGTGCCAGTTAGCTAGGGTAAAACTATTCCCGGCTCCACAAAGTCTCCTCTTCAATTTTTCCCTTGGAACTAGACAAACTTTCAACTTAAGCACTCAAGCCATTAATTTCTCAGCCTGACACTTGCTCAAAACTCATAGCAAGCACTTATAAACCCTAGCACTAGACCCTCCTGTGCTGTACAGAAGGACAAGGCTCTCTATTCGACCTTATCAGCCATCCAGTAAAACAGTTCACTGTACCTATCCAGGCATGTCCAAAGGACAGTTTCAGGTGTACTCTCCAGTCCAACTGGTGAATCTGGGCATTTTGAGGCAATGTTACAACCGCCTCATGTACACAGACAACCCTCTCCTCCTACCACCAAACACAATGCATGCGAGAGATGCAATTACACAGCCAAACTGAAGGCTAAGCTCCCTCAACCCAAGACTGGATCAGACAGTCAAGAGGAGAAAGGAAATACTTGCATCACACCACCAGTTTCACATAGACCCATTAAACCAGCACTGGCAAAAAACACACATAAATACATGAAAACATACTCAGAGGCTCTAAATAAAAACCTGCAAAACCAACAGAGACCTCCAAAGCAAACATCCAAGCAATCTCCACCCCACAACACAAACTATGAAGCACATACTTCACAAAACCAGTGTGCCATGCAATCACAGCCCTTAAGGCAAAATAACATACCCACTCACTAGGCTGAATACGGAGAAGGTTACTGTTAGCCACCCGTCAGGTGCCAGGATCCACCACATAACACAAGCACTCAGGTCACTCCAGAACAAGTACAAATATGACTCTGTCATTGTCCATGTTAGTGTGAATGATCTGAGCTGTACCTCCCTGGACTACATGAAAAGAGACATGGAAGAGCTTTCTGATCATGTAGTCCAGGCCGGTATGACCCTGACCCTGAGTAGCATCCTGCCCTCACCAAGAATGATACCATGGTATAAAGAAAAAATTCTTGATTTCAACAATTGGCTAAGTTTCTGGTGTCATTCAAAGGGGATCCAGTGTCTGTATGCCTGGGATGACATGCTCGACAAGCTATGCTGCTTCGCTAGAGACTCCATGCACCTGTCACCCTTAGGCTTTCAAATACTGGCCAAGACTCTTGCCACCTCCATAGTGCCTTTTTTAAGTAAAGCTGAAAAGACAAACCCACCACCGTAAATAGCACAAGTAACAAAAAACTGAGGGTAATGCTACTCAATGCCAGACATCTAAAGCTCAAAATGCACGCACTCGAGGCACTCCTCCATATGGAGAAAATCGATACATGTGCAGTAACAGAAACCTGGTTTAATTCTCCGGAGAGCACCCCAGTACTACCAGGCTACAACTCATACCATACATTTTGACCACAGAACCCAAACTGAAATACAAAAGGCGGTGGCGTATCCATATTCATCAAGGATACCCACACCTCCAGGTTAGTGGCACAGCAAGATGCTTCAGAGATCATCCATGTGCAACTAAAAATGGGCAAAACTGCAATTCAAATTGTAGCTTGCTACAGATCACCCACCATGTCCCAGGACCACTATTCCATGTTTCTGGAAACACTGGGAAACATAAAGGTCCTACCAAACATCCTAATACTGGGTGATTTCAATACCCAAACATTAACTGGGAGAACTACTCAAGTACAAACTCCCTTGCCCAACATTTCCTAGAATTCATAAACTCAAATGCCCTGGGTCAACTGGTCAACACTCCCACCAGAGGTAACAACATATTGGACCTGGTCATCACCAACATGGGCGATCAGTGTTCCACACCAGAGGTCAACCACATTCCACCCCCACCCCCGGACAAGGAAACCACAGTGAAAAACTTTTCAAAAGCAAACTTCACACTACTTAATACAGAGGTGAAAAGTTTCAAAACCCCCATGCTAAAGGATAACGCTGTCCAAGCTGAAAAATCCTTTACTAATGCATTCTATGGGCACCTACAAGAATGCATGGATCGTGCCATCCGAAGCAAAACCAAGACTCACTCTTCCAAGAAAAGGAAACCACTCTGGTGGACTCCTGCCATAAACAACTGTGCCCTCTCTCACTAGATTCCTGTCCCAGAGACTTCCCATACTCTGGAACAGACTACCTTTCTATGTCAAACAGAGCTCCTCATTAGCACTCTTCAAGAAAAATCTTGATGATTGGATGGGAAATAGGAAATTCACCCCAGGGATCACTTCTGTGGCTCTGCTCGACAGGGGCACAGGAAAATAATTTTCTTGGGTGGCGAAAGCCAGGGTACCTTTTTGGCTAGACTTATATAGGCCCTAGGGCTAATAGCCTAGTAGCTACCTATGAACCTATGAACAAGCTATACAATAGAAGGAGGAAACTAATACAGAAAAGAGTAATATCCCAAGAAGGGATGACATCCCTGATCAGTATCAGCAAGAAACTACGATCCCTCATAAAATCATCCAAGGCGAGCTTCGAAAGAAAAATTGCCAAGGACTCCAAAGATAACCACAAGGAATTCTTTAGCTATGTCAAGAATCTAAGTGGCAATGCTCAGATCTGCTCGGAGTTAGTGCAGAATGGCACAAAATACACTGAACCAACCGATATCGCCAACATCCTGGCAGACAAGTTCAGTGCAAACTTCACCCCCCTCTCACCTCCAAAAGGGACCATAACCATACCAGAAGAACGTAGAGTCCCTGGAATCACAGCCAGCCAGGTTAAAACAGCCCTCTCCAAAGCCAAAAACATAGCATCAATGGGACCGGATGGTGTCCCAGGCTGCGTCCTACACCAGCTCAAAGACGAACTAACCCCTCACCTAAACACACTCAGCCTCTCCACAGGCTATGCCCCCATAGAGTGGCACACAACAATGATTATTCCGCTCCCCAAAGGTGGAGCCATAACAGACCCCAGGAACTATCACCCTATAAGCCTGACTAGCTTGGTTCAAGTCTATGGAGTGCATCATCATGGAACTCATTAACAGAGAGATTGGGAACCTCCATATACTGGACGCTACCCAGTTTAGGTTTGTTAAGAGCAGATCATGCCTCCTAAACGAAGGAAAGGTGGTACACACAACCTAACTAGACCTCGCAAAGGCCTTCAACACCATTCCCCATTCTGGTATTATAGACAAGCTCACCAGCCTGAACATAAACCCCTATATCACAAGATGGGTTGCCAACTGGCTCACAGACAGAACACTCATGGTGAGAGTTGCGGGAGCTAGGTCCAACTTTAAACCGGTTACAAGTGGCATTCCCCAGGGCTCAGTCCTAGGACCTCTCCTGTTTGGCATATACTTCTCAGAGGTACAGGCAAGCACAGGAGGACTATGGCTGACCAAGTTCGCAGATGACTGCAAACTTGGGGCTATAACTGACTCTCTGGCTGACACGGACATCCTCCAAAAGGGTCTCACTGAGACGGATACCTGGTGTCAAAATCATGGCCTCAAGCTAAATGCCAAAAGTGAACAGTCATCCCCTTTGGAAAAAACAAAGTACCCACAAACTACCACATAGATAGTAGTCCCCTAAATACGGAAGACGTAATAAGGGATCTGGGGACCCAAGTAGATAGTAATCTCACCTTTGATAGTCACATTGCCAAGGTGGTTAGAAAATCCTTCTACATGGCCCACCTAATCACAAAAGCATTCACATCCAGATCAAAAGAGGTCATTGTGCCCCTCTACTCATCACTCATCAGACCCATCATAGAGTACAACTCCCCATTTGAGATGCACCTTACAAGACACCTGCAACAGCTGGAAAGACCACAGAAGTACCTCACCAAGAGGATCACTGGCCTCAAACAGATGCCCTATGCAGCTCGACTGAAGAAACTCCAGCTGTACTCGGTTGCATACCGCCTACTCAGAGGTGATCTCTGCCTGACATACAAGGCCATGTCCAACCCAGAATTGATGGACATGCTCCACCTAAAGAAAACCTTATCCCCTCAAGCCACATGCTCTAGGAATCTAAACCTCACCACAACAACAAATAGGACATGCTGGAGGATAGATTCCTGTCCCAGAGACTTCCCATTCTTTGGAACAAGATTCCAATGTACATTAGGCAGAGCTCCTCACTAAAACTCTTCAAAAGAAATTTTGACGAGTGGATGGGAAACAGAAAGTTTACCCTGGGGATCACTTCAGTGGATCTGCTGGACGGAGGAACAGGAAACTAATCTAAGGGGGAGGTAAAAGCCAACACATTCTGGCTAGGCTTATAAATGCCTTCGGGCAGATAGCCTAGTACCTACCTATGACCCTATGAACCTATACCAGATAACTATAGGCTTCTGAGCTTCCAAACAAACATAAGTTACCTGTTTTTTTTTTTTTGCTTATTTATACTATTTACTTCACTTTTTATTGTCTGATGCCTACTTTTATACTGTATTTATATACTGTGTACTAGACTACACTGTTACACTGCAATTGTCTGTATTACTGTGCCTGTTAAATCTAATGTTATTGTTGTTTTCACTGTTTACAAAGCTTTTTTTGCTATTTTTGCTATTTGGTAAGTATTTACTGGTATTTTTCAATGTTTTAAAGCTATCTCTTTTGCTTCTGGTTTTCCTGCCAAGCAGTATTTAAATAACCAATCTGTTAGCTATTTAAAACATTCTTTAGAGCCTCCTTGCTAATGTTCAGCTGTTTTAAACATTTTTTTAGTGTCTCACTGCTATTTTTCTGCTGTGTTAAACATTCTCTAGTGTTTTCTGCAGAAACTCAGGTAGCTAGTATCTGTAGCATAGTCCAGATACAGGCTAGCTGCATCTGGGTCTGTTTGCAGTGGTTGTTTGTTCTGCACACATTTTCCAGGTGATCTTGGATTGAAGGGACCTACTTGCACTTTAGTGAGAGGATTGTGTTGATTGGACCTTGTCTGGCAAAGGGAGGTCAGTCTAATCCTTGGAATAAGCATCCTCATTGGTCCTTTTGAATCTTTAAAGTTTTTTTCAAGTTTTTAATTCTGGTATTTAGGCCCTGCATTTGAGCAGGTTTCTTCTTGTTTGCTCATTGTGCATCATTGAGCATAGCTGCTCAATTATGTGCCAAAGCCAGACAGTTAAATTCAACAATTTTTCCCTTAGATACAACTGTAGCACACTAGTGTAGCCCTCATTCCTAGTGCCTTCCCAGTCAAAGAAATACTGCTAGTGAGATGTAACTTGTTAATCACCAGCAAAAAAAAAAAAAAAAATACATGAATACTCTGCCCTATTTTCAAACACTGCTTTCATACGGGAATACCTCTCCATAGTTTTCCACTTCTTAGGAGATGGAGGATACCCTGCCTTTAACTGCATCCTCAGCTCATTCACTCTGTTTTGCTCTCGTAGTAACGCATCTAGAACTGCAGGAATATCGCATATGCGTTTGCCCAGTAAACACCTCAATCGCTTGTGCCATCCCTCTACATAGTTTTGCGTGCGAGGCAAACCTAACTCATTTAATGTTGACATGTTCCAAAATGAGATTGGAAACATAGGAGGAAACCAACTAGGACCTGCATTTCTTGTGTACTGCTTTCTCAGTCGACCTACAACGTACGTTTCTGAGAAGTATGTCAACAGTTCTTTACCTTCCACAGGGAATGTCTCAGATAGTGTGTTAAAAGCAGGAAGAACTTCATTTTCAGACAGAAATGATAGTGCAATCAACTTTTTAACTTCTAGTTGAAAAGTGGAAGAGTGTCCATAATGCAGTGCTAGACCTAGTGCTTGCACTTTGCGCCATACACTCTGGGCAAAGTGAAACAAGCATCCTTTACCAATTACATCAGCAAAGTTATGCTTTACGCTCTTGATAGATGCTAGCTCAAAGTCTGTCATAATAAACTTTACTGTTGGCTCATACTTTAGTAAGTCTAACAAAGAGAATAAGCACTCCCATAAATAGTTGTATGCCTTGAAAGACTTCCTGGACATCAAGCAGTACACTACAGGCACACTTTTACAGTTTCTACCACAGGATATTAAAGCATGTATAGAATATAACTGCCTACAGAGTCGTCCCTTGGTCAGAAAAATGCCATCCATAAACCAGACAGTACTTTCACATAACTTCTGTAAGTTGCCCTTAGTGCTAAATACAATAACATGCACATTATTCTGCAAATCTACTATTCTCTTTTGTATAAAGTGGCCTTCTTTAAGTGACAACTGTGTAGTATCTACCATACCTAAAGTAATGCCTACAGACTTGTGTTTTAATTACTTTTGTTTACTAACATGGTTTACTTGTTGTAACATTGACTGTCTTGATGACAAACTTACTGTTGTCTCTACAGAAGTTGAGGCTACAACATCATCTACCAACAAAGCAGGTGTACTCCTGGACACCAGAGCAATTTCTTTCAGTGCATGACAGGCTCTATACCTTTCAATTTCAGTAACATCTGAAGCATGATCATGTCCTACAGATTTCAATAATACCTCACCATCCACTTCCTTTTCTGTTACTGCTCTACCCTTGCATTTGAACAATGACTTAAATCTACAGCACCAGTACTTTCTTCGTTTTACTACTTTCTCCAGGTTATACAAGTACCCATCAATAGACAACATTGCTTTATTCTTTTCAGACATAAATAGAAGTTATGTCCTTACCATAACGTTCCATGTGGAGTGTTCATCTCGCCTTTGTTCTTACACATGGGTTCGGAGCCGATCCTCGGCTCCGTGCCGGCCTCTTGCAAGCTCTGCATCGAGAAGAAGCTCGAGACAATCTAATACCCACAATCCCCCTCTGCCTTTACCTCAGATCTAGTTTGCAAGCAAACCAATCTACAGAATAGCACAATCATGCTTATACACATATGTAAAGAAAGAATCTACAGATAATTATATATATCTAAACAGACACACATATATATATATATATATATGGCAACTATGTACACAATATTGTAACAGTAGCAGAATGCTCCTGGCCAGGCATCAAAGAACGTTCTTCCTAAGGGTGGGAGGGTGGGACTGTAAGAACAAAGGCGAGATGAACACTCCACATGGAACGTTATGGTAAGGACATAACTTCTATATGTGATAGTGTTCAATCTCGCCGTTTGTTCTTACACATGGGTAGCGTCCCTAGCTCCTTGATCTTGAGGAACTCACGGGAGGACGTTCTTGAGCACAGTGGAACCAAAGGTTGCCCTGTCCCTAGAAACCTTGTCTACCTTATAATGAGAAATGAATGTATGTGGCTTAGACCAAGTAGCAGCCGCACAAATAGCGTCCAGTGGTAGGCGAGCTGCATGAGCCAAAGACGTAGACACTGACCTTGTGGAATGTCCTTTGGGTTTGTGTAAAAGGGGTTGATTTGAAAAATCGTAGACATAGATTATACAATCCGTTAACCATTTAGAAAGAGTTCTTTTGGTAACTGCAAGTCCTTTCCTGCTATCAGCAAAAGCCACAAAGAGTTGATCTGTTTTTCTGTGATCTTTTGTTCTATCCAAATAAAATCTTAGCTGTCTGTGAACATCCAATTTGTGTAACATATACTCCATTTTGTTGGAGTGGTTTTTGAAGAAAGTGGGTAATTCAATGGACTGATTAATATTGTTAATAGAACACACCTTAGGGAGGAAGGATGAATTGGTTCGAAGAGAAACTCTGTCAGAGTGAAAGATCAAATAAGGGTGCTTGATGGAGAGAGCCTGAAGTTCAGATACTCGCCTAGCGGAAGTAATGGCTACCAGAAATAGAGTTTTCCAGGATAAAAATTTTAATGGGCAAGAAGAGGCAGGTTCAAAAGGGGGCAACATTAATTTAGATAACAATAAATTTAGACTCCAAGGTGACGTAGGAGATCTGACCGGTGGTCTAATATGAAAAACTCCTTTTAAAAAGGCTTTACAAAGTCTGTGAGCCATAACAGGAGCTCCACATTCTTCCACATGGAAATTCGAAATGGCAGCCAATTGAACTCTTAGTGTAGCAGGAGAAGCACCCTGATGAAATAAGTCCGTTAAGAACTCTAATATCTTATTCAAGGGAGCTATAAAAGGATCCACATGGTGTGTATTCGCCCAGAATACAAATCGCTTCCATTTGCTAGCATATGTTTTAGTAGTGGAAGCTTTATGCGAAGCCACCAATATATCCTGGACTGCCGGTGACAAAAGATCAGACCTGGCTAAGTTAGAATTGGAGCAGCCAAGCTGCTAGATGGAGTGACGAGCGGGATGGGGAACCCCTGACGAGTGAGTCAATAGGTCTGGCTCTGGGTCCAGAATCCAGGGTCCCGAATGCAGTGTATCTTCAGGAAGGGAAACCAAATTTGACGAGGCCAGAATGGAGCAATGAGGATTATCGTCCTGTGTAGGTTCCTGGCTTTCTGGAGAAACTTTGATATCAGAGGAAATGGAGGAAATGCGTACAGGAGTCCCGGGGCCAATCAGAAACCAGTGCATCCCTGGGGACTTCCCTGGAGGGTAATAGGGCAAAGTAGCTCCTGCATTTGGCATTCATTGGAGACGCAAACAGGTCGCAGGAAGGCTGGCCCCACGTGCGAAAAATCCTTTTCGCCACTGATTGTTTTAGGGACCACTCGTGCGGTAACAGAATTGCTCTGCTCAGCCTGTCGGCTATGACGTTGGATGACCCCGGGATGTGCGTTGCTATTAGAAAGCGACCCGTGGACTCCGCCCACTGCCAAATTCTCATGGCCTCTCTGCATAGTTGATAGGACTTGGTTCCCCCTTGCTTGTTTATGTACCAGACTACAGACATGTTGTCTGTCTGAACTGCAATAGTCCCTAGAGGAAGAAGGGGAGCAAAGTGTTGCAACGCTAGAAACACTGCCCTCAACTCTAGAACATTGATGTGCAGATTGTACTCCAAATTGGTCCATTCGCCTTGGACTGTCTGTCCCTGAAAGATGCCCCCCCACCCTATCAGGGAAGCGTCCGTGGTCACCGTAACTGTGGGCGTGGGTAGCACAAACGGCCTCCCCTTGGAAAGGTTGCACGTTTGAAGCCACCAGTTTAGATCTGTTTTGCATGTCTTTGTTATAAGAATCTCGTGTGTTAGAGATAGTTGTTGAAACGACCATTGTGCAAACAGTAGCCATTGTAGAACTCTCATGTGCAGCCTTCCCAGGGGAATTGCAATAAGGGAGGCTGACATGAGGCCCAACACCTTCAGTACTAGTTTTGCAGGAGATTTCCTTGACAAGAGTAGAAGACGTATATGAGTCTGAAGTGATAATATCCTTTCTGGGGGAAGCCTCAGAATCAACTGACGTGTGTTTAACTCTGCTCCTATGAACAAGATATTTTGTGATGGCTGAAGTAAGGATTTTCCAAAGTTTACGGAAATCCCTAGGTGAACACACAGTTGAAGAACAAAGTCTCTGGCCTGCAGTAGTTGACGCCGGGTGGTGGCAGAAAGGAGCCAGTCGTCCAGATACGGAAACACCTGGAATCCCTGGCGTCTCAAGTTAGACGCTACCACTGCCATGCATTTGGTGAAGACCCTGGGGGCTGAGGTCAGACCAAAGGGTAGGGCTCGAAATTGAAAGTGACTGGCTCCCAGCCGGAAGCGCAAATGATCTCTGGATGCCCTGGCCATTTTGATGTGGTAGTATGCATCCTCTAGATCTATTGAGCACATCCACTCGTCCTTCTGTAAGAATGGAAGGATCGATTGAAGCGTGACCATTCGGAACTTTTCTTTCCTGACGAAAGTATTGAGGTAGCTTAGGTCTAGAATGGGCCTCCAGTCCCCTGTTTTCTTTGGAACTAAAAAGAACCTTGAGTAAGTCCCGAATCCTTGCTGGTCCGCTGGGACTGGTTGGATGACTCTTTTTTCTAGCAGCTTTGAAATTTCTATAGCTGCTGGCTCTCGCAGATGGGGCGGTACATCTGGGAGTCTTTTCTTTGGGATGGGATGAGATAAAAGGGTATGTTGTAACCTCTGGTAACCACGCTTTTACCCACTTGTCTGTAGTTATATTTTGCCAGGCCTGAGGGTATAAAGCTAGCGGCCCCGACTGCCTCCAGAGCAGGACAGTCGGGCCTCCTCTCAGGAGTGCTGGAAAGGTTTACCAGGGAGTGTTTCCCTGTCACCTTGATGTTGCGGACCCCTCTGCCGCCAGGGCGGCGTCTTCCACCTCTGCCCCTCCTCTGCCTCTAGAGGGGCATCACCCTGTGTGCCTGAGAAAGATCCTTGGGGTTTTGAAACCACATTTTTCCACCGCGTTGCCCTTTGGGGTACGGTCTGGTTGGGGTGGAAAACGGACTCCGACAGCAGACAGAGTCTTTCCCTCTTGTTCACACCGGGTAAGGGTCTCCTTTACTTTGGGGCCAAAGAGAGTGGCACCGTCAAATGGGGCGTTGTAAAGGAAGACTTGAAGGCTTCCGCAAAGGAGCATAGGCATCCAGGATTGTCTCGAAGAGCAATCGCTGAAGCTGCTGCCCTACTCGAACCTTCGCCATGAGGAAATCAGCCTCATGGACGAGTTAACAATCGATGTTAGGGTATTAAGTTGCGCTGCCACTTTCTCTGAGACAGCTGCATCTGTAGCACCCTGGAGGGTATCTCCCAACTCTTTGACTAGATCCCTCTGTAGACGTGTAAAATGGGTCAAATAGTTCAGGGACCGCATGGAAAAAGCCGCTGAACTAAAAATGCGCTTCCCGTATCTATCCATCGTCCTAGAGTCTTTATTAGGAGGATGGACAGATGAAGAAGACTCCGACATCTCCTTTTTCGTGGCTGCTGCCACCACCATAGCGTCTACTGGAACTCCTTTTGTAAGGTAGGACTTATCTTGAGGTGCTGTGATGTATTTGTTAGGTTTCCTTGGAACAGGTTCCACTGTGTCAGGAGCCTCCCACGCCCTTCGAGCAATTAGTTCCATGAGTTCGTCGAAGGGCGGAGTGACCCAGGAGGAGGAAGGGCGAGCACCAAATGCCTTCAGCAGAACTGACTCATCCTCAGAAGGGGGAAGGGACTGCCAGTCACCTCTCTGCTTCAGGATCTCCAATATGTCCGAAAAGAGACATCTTCTGAAGGTGACTTAGGGGACCCCTCTGACTCATCTAAGTCAGTATCAGATGTCAAGGATTCCTGTGGAGAATCCAAGTGTCTCCTCTTACACAATCTCTTCCTAGGGACTTCCTCGTGGGGAGCATCCGAAGAAGCCTCGGAGGAAGAGGGGGCACCCTCCAGGGGTGGCTGAGACACTGGTGCCCGACGCTTGGATGTGGCCGTGGGTGCAGATGAAGACAAAGGCCCTTTATGGGGAGGAGAGGCTGCTTCCACTGAAGTGGTTGTCTGGGTAGACAACACCTTCCTCATCAGATCGAACGCTCCCGGGTCCCGCATCGAAGAGTCCCCCGGTTCCGAAGAAATGGGAAGAATCCCTGACACGGGCACCGAAGGCATCGACCCCGAGGACGGAGCCGAATCGATCCGCGCCGAGGCCCCGAGGGGGAGAGTTGGAACCGACACGTCGGTTCGACTCTCGGCCCCGGAACCAAGGACAGACCGTCGGCTCCGAGACTCCGGTATCGGGTCCGACGGAGTCGAGGTGAGGGGAACAGACCGAGAAAAGGACGGTTCTGGACCCGAGGGCTCCACAATCAGTAGATCAGCCTCTTCCGGCTCCAAAGACTGAATCGGTCTCGGAGGAGGAATGGATGGAGATACAGGGAGGCCTTCAAGTTTCGACACCAACTGGGTGGAAACCGAAATAAGTTTAGAGAGGGCCGAATGCTCCAATAACTTCTGCACCACGCGATCCACATCGACATCCGAAAGTTTGGAGGAAGAACGGGTCGAAGGAACCGAAGACGGAGCCAACCTCAATAAGGTCGAAGGAGGGAGCTCCATCACCGGTTCCAAGACTCGGGGCTCAGGAACCGATACCAGTTGAACACTCGGCCCCGAAGTCTGTGGAACCGGTGATCTAACCTTTGATGAAGAGCTCGGAGCCGATGACTTAGGCTCCGACGTCTTCGACTCCTTAGAGGACTTCGATGCCTGGTCAGAAGCATCCAGAGCCTCTTGAAAAGAAGGTTTCAATAGACCTCTGTCCATTAGTTTCCTGCGCCTATCTATCATGACCCTCCCACTAAAAGAGTGACAGATGGAGCAATCCTCTTGTAAGTGGAGAGGGCCAAGGCAGTAGACGCAGGAACTATGGTTGTCAGTGACTGACATTTTCTGGCCACACTGACAACGCTCGAAACCAGACTTCACCTTCTCAGACATTATAGGGAAGAAAGACAAATCCAGTAAAACAGTCAAATCCAATGAAAATTGTCAAATCCGGTAAAAGTTTCCTTAACTAGGTAAATTTATGAAGGGTGTAGGCCCCGACAAATATTTAACCGAAAATTTTAGTTAACGGTACCAATAACTTACGAGATCACTACACAATCATACAGTAAACACTGAAAAACATCAAATAGAAATAGAATCCTAATAAAATATAACAAAATAAAGTTATATCTTAGCTTAGACTCTCGAGCTAGCTCCCAACGATGCGTATGCAGCAGCGGCAAACTAGATCTGAGGTAAAGGCAGAGGGGGATTGTGGGTATTAGATTGTCTCGAGCTTCTTCTCGATGCAGAGCTTGCAAGAGGCCGGCACGGAGCCGAGGATCGGCTCCGAACCCATGTGTAAGAACAAACGGCGAGATTGAACACTATCACATCTGTCTCATACATATTACCTAGAAGACCAGGACTGGGTTGTGAGTTGCAAGCCATAATCCACATTAGATAGTGCTATCATGCACAATATGTCAGTAAAGACAGTGCTATTTAAATAAACTGAATACACACTTTCTTAACAGCACAACATCAATATACACAGTTGTATAGCAGTAAGATATTATGCATGTTTAAAGTGACATGTGTAACGTTTATGTATAAAAATGTACATATCTGATCTTTTTCATGTATACATATTTAAACAGCTCTGACGGCAGCTCGCTTGTACGTCAGATGTCATCATCCTAAAGTTGGCCAACTATTACTTTTTGAAAACTGTTACTTCACTGTTTTTAGCATTCGTTGTACTCAGTGTTCGATATTTAGGGGTCGGGCATTACGTTTTCGATGATATTATCATTCAATAACGTAATATAGACCCAATATTTATATACTCTATTAATTATTCCTTTTTTAATGGCAGCTTCTGTTCTAGATTCTTTTAAAAACTCTACCAGTGCTGGTCTTTCATTTAGGACCCCCCTATTTCTTTCTCTTTGTCTATACTCTGATATCAGTCCCTGATAGGGAAGTCAATCTCTAATCTGCAGTCCAAATAAATTCTTGGTATCTTCCCATTCTGTTATCTTTCCCTCTCTAGTTATTTGCTCCCAGTACCTTGGTTCCTTTGCCAGTTTTCTCCAATAAGTTCTGGCCCCCTCTGGCCTATTGTCTGTAAACCTAATTGCAGTCATCCCTATCGGCAGAATCTCCTTTCTCCATTCCCTTGTTAGTTTAGTTCTTAGAATACTTTCTGCTACTTTGTGGATATAATATTCTGCATGATTATTGTTGTTCTCCTTAAAGGCCTGCATCCAAAATCCCAGTCTCTCCTTGTTTCTTGAGCTTTCCCCATGTTTCATCCTCATCATCCCTTTCCACTCTGAATTATAGTTTTCTGCTTATGCTATGTATAGGAGTCTTAACTGTGTAGCTCTGAAATACCTCTTCAAATTGGGTAATCCCAATCTGCCCTATTCTACTGGAAGAATCATCTTATCCCATCCGCCACCCACCCAATCACCCAGTGCCATAAATAGAACAAGTAACAAAAGAATGAGGGTGATGCTACTCAATGCCAGAAGTCTAAACCTCAAAATGCATGCACTCAAGGCACTCCTCAGTATGGAGAAAATTGATATATGTGCAGTAACAGAAACGTGGTTTAAGGCTCCAGAGAGCACCCCAGCACTACCAGGCTACAACTCATACCATACATTTTGGCCACAAAACCCAGACCGAAATACAAAAGGTGGGGGAGTATCCATATTCATCAAGATACCCACACCTCCAGGTTAGTGGCACAGCACAATGCTTCAGAGATCATCCATGTGCAACTAACAATGGGCAAAACTGCTTTTCAAATTATAGCTTGCTACAGATCACCCACCATGTCCCAGGGCCCCCACTTCACATTCCTGGAAAAACTGGGAAACATAAAGGTCCAACCAAACACTCTGATATTGGGTGATTTCAATTACCCAAACATTAACTGGGAGAATTACTCAAGTACAAACTCCCTTGCTCAACATTTCTTAGAATTTATAAACTCAAACACCCTGGATCAACTGGTCAACACCCCCATCAGAGGTGACAACATGTTGGACCTGGTCATCACCAACATGGGCGACCGGTGTTCCACACCAGAGGTCAACCCTTCGCTGGTTAGATCTGACCATAAACTAATCACTCTGGATATCCACATTCCGCCAAGACCCCAAAGAAACCACCGTGAAAAACATTTCAAAAGCAAACTTCACGTTACTTAAGACCAAGGTGGGAAGTTTCAAAGCCCCTATGCTAAAGGATAATGCTATCCAAGCTGCAAAATCCTTTACTAATGCACTCTACGGGCACCTACAAGAATGCATGGATCGTGCTATCCCAAACAAAACCAAGACTCACTCCTCCAAGAAAGGAAACCAGTCAGGTGGACCCCTGCCATAAACAAGCTATACAATAGAAGGAGGAAACTAGTACAGAAAAGAGTAAAATCCTAAGAAGGGAAGACATCCCTGATCAGTATCAGCAAGAAACTACGTTCCCTCATAAAATCATCCAAGGCTAGCTTCGAAAGAAAAATTGCCATGGACTCCAAAGATAACCACAAGGCATTCTTTAGCTATGTCAAGAATCTAAGTGGCAATTCTCAGAACTGCTCAGAGTTAGTGCAGAATGGCACAAAATACACTGAACCGACCAATATAGCCAACATCCTGGCAGACAGACTCAGTGCAAACGTCACCCCCCTCTCACCCCCAAAAGAGCCCATAACTATACCAGAAGAATGTAGTGCCCCTGAAATCACAGACACTCAGGTTAAAACAGCCCTCTCCAAAGCCAAAAACACAACATCAATGGGACCGGACAGTGTCCCAGGCTGTGTCCTACATGAGCTCAAAGATGAACTAACACTTAAACCTAAACACACTGTTTAAACTCAGCCTCTCCACAGGCTATGTGCCCACAGAGTGGTGCACAGCAACAGTTATTCCACTCCACAAAGGTGGAGCCACAGTGGACCCCAGGAACTATCACCCTATAAGCCTGACTAGCTTGGCATGCAAAGCTATGGAGTGCATCATCATGGATCTCATTAACAGAGACATTGGAAACCTCCAAACACTGGACCCTACCCAGTTTGGCTTTGTTAAGGGCAGATCATGCCTCCTAAACCTGGTGGACGTCTTTGACACAGTTACCAAGGCTATAGATGAGGGAAAGGTGGTCCACACAGCCTACCTAGACCTCGCAAAGACCTTCGACACCATTCCCCACTCAGGTATTATAGACAAGCTCAACAGCCTGAACCTAAACCCCTACGTCACAAGATGGGTTGCCAACTGGCTCACGGACAGAACCCACATGGTAAGAGTTGCGGGAGCTAGGTCTGACTCTAAACCAGTTACAAGTGGCATTCCCCAGGGCTCAATCCTAGTACCCCTCCTCTTCGGCATATACTTCTCAGAGGTACAAGCAAGCACAGTAGGACTATGGCTGACCAAGTTCGCGGACGACTGCAAACTAGGGGCTATAACTGACTCTCTGGCTGACACAGACATCCTCCAAAAAGGTCTCACTGAGACAGATACCTGATGTCAAAACCATGGCCTCAAGCTAAATGCCAAAAAGTGCATAGTTATCCCCTTTGGAAAAAACAAAGTACCCACAAACTACCACATAGGTGGTAGCCCCCTAAATACGGAAGACGTAATAAGGGATCTGGGGACCAAAGTAGATAGTAACCTCTCCTTTGATAATCACATTGCCAAAGTGGTTTGAAAATCCTTCTATGTGGCCCACCTAATCACAAAAGGGTTTGCATCCAGATCAAAAGAGGTCATTGGTCCCCTCTACGCATCACACATCAGACCCATCATAGAGTACAATACCTCATTTGGGATGTACCTTACAAGACACCTGCAACAACTGGAAAGACCAAAGAAGTACCTCACCAAGAGGATCCCTAACCTCAAGCAGATGCCCTATGCAGCTCAACTGAAGAAACTCCAGCTGTACTCTGTTGCATACCGCCTACTCAGAGGTGATCTCTGCCTGACATACAAGGCCATGTCCAACCTAGAATTGATGGACATGCTCCACCTAAATAAAACCATATCCCCTCAAGCCACATGCTCCAGGGATCTAAACCTTACCACAACAATAAACGGGACGTGCTGGAGGGATAGATTCCTGTCCCAGAGACTTCCCATGCTCTGGAACAAGATTCCAATCTACATTAGGCAGGGCTCCTCACTAACCCTCTTCAAGAGAAACCTTGACGAGTGGATGGGAAACAGAAAGTTTACCCCATGGATAATTTCAATGGCACTGCTGGACAGAGGCACAGGGAACTAATCTAAGGGGGTGACGAAAGCCGACACATTCCGGCTAGGCTTATAAATTTCTTCGGGCAGATAGCCTAGTACCTACCTATGAACCTATGAACCTATCCCACTTTACTCTTGCTGTCTTCCCCTCCCAGATAAAGTTCTTCAGCTCTTTATTAATTGCTACCCACAACTTCTCCTCTGATTGATAAAAATATGCCTGACCTGTATATAAGACTAAAGGGACTAACAACATTTTAACTACTTGTATTTTACTATCCCTATTCATATAACAAGGCTTCCATTTTTTCAGTTTTTGTATTATTTTTTGTTTAGTCTCTTCCCACATATCCTTAGCTGCCACACTAGAATCATTTTTAATCCATACTCCTAAATATTTTATTTTATCATATCCCCATAAATATGGGTATTCCTGAACCAGTTCATGTGTGGGTACATAATTTACTGCTATTGCCTTTGTTTTAGCTTCAATAATTTTGTATCCTGAAAAGATCTGAAAGTGTCTCAAAATGTTCCACAACAATGTCTTTTTTATGGTTTTGTCAGGTAGAAAATAATATCATCTGCAAATAAAGCCAGCTTTTCTTGATTACCATACCAATTATATCCTTCAGTTTCTGAGTCCCTTATTTTCTTTGCCAATGGTTCTAAATAATCAAAAAATTATCAGAGAGGACCCCACCCACTTTAATTTTCACCTCCGATCCCTCATATAGTTTCCTAATTAATCTTATAATTTTTTCAAGAAATGCAAATGCTTCCATTGCCCTGCTCATAAAGTCCCAGCTTACTCTGTCAAATGCTTTTTCTGCATCATGACCAACCAACAATGGTATTTTCTTACATTCTGCTTCCCTCTGGATTATCAATGTTCTGTTAATGTTGTCAAATGTTTGCCTCCCCTCCACAAAACCACATTGACCCATATCTATCAGTTTTATCATTACTTTTGCCATTCTTTAAGCTGTTATAGACATGAACATTTTATAATCGTGGTTTAGTATTGAAATGGGCCTGTATGAAGCTGGATCTGATGGATCCTAACCCTCTTTAGGTATTACAGCTACCACTGTTTTCTTCCAGGACTGTGGTACTTCTCCTCCTCTTAAAATATCGTTAAAACAAATCCTTCCAGATCTGTCAGTTTTTTTTACTCCCAGCTTCCAAACTTCCACAGGAATGCCATGTATTCCTGTGGACTTTCCTGTAGATTGGTTATATATCACAATTTTTATCTCATCTCTTCCTGCCCTAACTGTTAGTAATTGAGCCTCATCTACTTTTAACCTTGGCCTATTTAATTTTTCCATAAACATTTCCATTTGTATCTTTTCTTGATTTTCATATTTCTCTGCTTTATAGTGACTCTCATACAATTTCTGAAATACTTCTACATGATCTCTTGTTACCTTCTTTTTATGGGCTCCCTAAGTTTGGTGACAGCCCCTTCTACTTTCTTTTGCCTGAGTCTTTGGGCTAAAACTTTTTGTGCTGTAGTGTTATTATCAAAAACAGTTGCATAAACAGCAGTCTTTCTAAGCTCATGTATATTATCTAGGTGATCCCTTATTTTCTGCCTAGCATTCTGCTCTTCTTGTTCTGTGAGATTCCCCCTACTCTGCAATACTTTCACATTTGTCAGTTCCTCTAAATAATTCTTGTTAACTATAGCTCCCTTTCTTTTATTTCCACTCTATTTTTAAACTCCACCTTAATTTTATTCCATTCCCTAGCTGTATTTTCAAAAGGAATTTCTATCCTATATAACAGCTCCTGAATAATTTCCACTAGCTATACATTAAACTCCTCTCTTTTCAACAGATAGGTGGGAAAGCGTCAATGTCTCATTTTTATTTCATTACCTTGTTTTTATTTTAGCTATTATTGGCGCATGATCTGAAATAGTAATTAGGTATGTATCAAGACCTTCAATTAAATGCACATGTTCCAGTGAAATGTAAATTCTGTCTAGCCTAGCTCAGCTTTTATATCTTGGGGAATAACATGTAAATTCATTCCGAACTCCTATTACTAAATTCACATCTTCCTTGCCAAATATTTTCATAACTTTCTTCAAAAAATCTAAACTCCTTTGTTATATTTCCCTTCTGGGCCCACCAGACACATCCTCACTGTTGCAAATCAAGTTCCAGTCCCCACCTGTAAGTAATATTCCTTGATGTAAACTAATTATTTCTCCCAGAATTTTCTTAAGCTCCATTACAGCAGTTTTGGGTGGAATATAATTACATGCCAGTGTAATCCTCCTCCCTTGCCAGTAGCCCCTTAGCACTACAAATCTGCCATTATTACCTTTTTTATCTTCTTCTATCATTATTGGAGCTCCTCTTGCAGTTAATATAAATACTCCTCTTTTCCTTTGTCTCAGGTATTTTGCTGAATAACCATCCTGAAAACATTTCTTTATCAAATTCACATGTTCATTTCTTTTTAAGTGTGTCTCCTGTAACATAGCTATTTGCACACAGGGTTGCCAGATTTCCAAACAGCCAGATAGGGACAAAAACAAGGTCTTTCACACTAAGTGAAGACCAAAAAAAAGGTCTTTGATACAGAACATCATAGTTCTACATTAAAGATTGGCCCGTATGCCGGTATACCAGCCAATCAAAAAAAAAATCACAAAACGGAGCTACTGCTGTTTAATGCAGAACTGCTGCAGTTCCGTATTAAACAGCAGTAGCTCCGTTTTACAATTTTTTTTGATTGGCACATATACTAGCATACAGGCCAATAAAAAAAAAAAAACAAAGAGGAGGCTCATCGGGATTTTAACCAGCAGAGCAGGACTCGGGTTTGGGCTGCTGATCCCAGGACAGTCCCGCTCAGATAGGGACATCTGGCAACCCTGTTTGCACTCTACATTTTTAAAACAGTTCACTACTCTTTTTTGTTTGTATTTATCTGTGAGGCCATTTACATTTAAAGACATTAAAGGAAGCATTGTTGTATTAAAAGTTATTATTCCCACCTTTTATGTATAGCACCTTTTTTGTTAAATATCTAGTTCCAACTTTTGTGTTACATGCATACACTGTTTGGCAGGTTGAACTTTTATACAGTTGTTTCTTTTCATATCCATTTCAGCCTATGTCACATCCTATAAAACTTTTTGTTTTATTGAAAGCTCTCAAACAAAAACCAAACACACCCCCAATAGCCCCTAAAACCTATTAACGTAATACTAACACAAACAACTATGTACAGCTTCAAATACTGAAGTTTTAACCTCCTAATAGGAACAAAAGTCCAAACTGTCAGCCACACTCATAGACTTCAGTTAACCTAAAAGAAAGGTCATTCGTGCTAAGACACATGGTGTAGCCTGTGCTTCTACGAAGTGCTGATTGGTTTTGCCTTGTCTTTATAGCTCTCCCATCTGGGAAACCCCCTAAATGTTTTCAGAGAACATTAAATAGCTTGGAAAAGACCCTGAACGCTTTCAGAGAACACTGTCTACTTTGGGAAAACCCATGAATGCTTTCTGTGAACATTATCTCTTAGTAAATCCAAAGAACAAGTGCTAAAACACGGAGCGGAGACCCAGGCAGTAAAAGCTCAAAAGTTTTAATAACTTCACATGCCACAAACACTCAAAAATATAGTAACATGAACGCTTTCTATCAACATGCGTTTTCATCTTGTTAAATTAGACTTTTTACAGATGACCAGTGTATGCATATCTTGCTAGTATTTATACTCAATTCATGTAGTCAGTACCAATAAGATGACACAATTCCATTTTAAAACTACCAATGCAATTTCAATACTAATTGATTAAAAACCATTAAAATACATTTTCTTATGCTTTCCTTTAAAATCAATAAATATATATTATTAAATCCTATAAATACATAATAATAATTTCTGCTTATAAAATATAATAAAATATCACAAGTGATGTGTTATAAATCAAAACAATTAATTTAAAAAAATGCTTTAAAAATATAAACTTGCTTAGTGTGGAACATCCGTATAGTAAAGGGTTACATTGCCATCTGGTGGATGTTTTTAGTAATTAATTTCATATACATTTCAAAGCTTGGCTGCCCTTAGTTTTAATAATGGTAAAATGGAAACATAGTCATTCAAACCAGGGGGGTTACCTGCTTCAAGGGTCAATTGCCACCATAACTCCCTAAATTCAATTTTTTCTTCCCAAGGCCCCCCCACGATATCGTTTTTGACTTGTTCCAATATCATGAAAGAAAACTTAGCTGTCAAGCATACCTTGGTATGTTTTAACAAGGCATTAGTATCCTTCCCCACTTTTACATCATAAATATGTTCGTATATCCTTCTTTTTAACACCTTTTGGTCTTTCCTACATAGAACGATTTACAAACTGAACAGATGGCTAAATATATTATTCCTTTAGATTCACAATTATAGTAATTGGTACTGATAATCCATCTATTCCTACTTTCTAGGTAGTATCTATCTGTGTTCATAATATATATACATTGTGTACAATGGCCACATTTGTATGTGCCTACCTTGTTCTTGTTAGTATTGACCTTATATTTATTTTCTAGGATATTTCTAATACATTGTGAATTTTTATATACCACTTTGTATGGAATCTTGTTTATATTTTCCAAGTCTGTCAGGGAAATTAATCTCTCCCATTCCTTTAAAAAACTCTTTTAACATTATTATTTAAAGCATTATATTCCAGTATCAAAGCCTGTTGAACGTCTTCTTTAGTGTTATCCTTATTTACACTGCCCCCGTTAAATTGTTCTTCGCATTTCTGAATAGAATATTTAGAAAATCCACCTTTTGCAACTCATTCCTACATTATAAGAGTGTACACCCTCTGCATTGCAAGAAAAATATTGTTAAGGGGCAATTTGTGAGAGGATGTCGTATGACTAGCTCTGATATAGACTTTAAAGTGAAATGTTGTCTATTAGAGAAAATGTTTTTAGAAATAGGCTACCCCTTAAATTTTATCAGAAATATTAGGGAGAAAGTAGAAAAAGGAAGAAGTAGCAAATTCAAACCTATTCAGAAATGCGAAGAACAATTTAATGGGGGCAGTGTAAATAAGGATAACACTAAAGAATACTTTCAACAGACTTTGATACTAGAATATAATGCTTTAAATAATAATGTTAAAAGAGTTTTTTCAAAGGAATGGGAGAGATTCGTTTCCCTGACAGACTTGGAAAATATAAACAAGATTCCATACAAAGTGGTATATGAAAATTCACAATGTATTAGAAATATCCTAGAAAATAAATATAAGGTCAATACTAACAAGAACAAGGTAGGCACATACAAATGTGGCCATTGTACACAATGTATATATATATTATGAAAACAGATAGATACTACCTAGAAAGTAGGAATAGATGGATTATCAGTACCAATTACTATAATTGTGAATCTAAAGGCATAATATATTTAGCCATCTGTTCGGTTTGTAAATCGCTCTATGTAGGAAAGACCGAAAGGATGTTAAAAAGAAGGATATATGAGCATATTTATGATGTAAAAGTGGGGAAGGATACTAATGCCTTGTTTAAACATACCAAGGTATGCTTGACAGCTAAATTTTCTTTCCTGATATTGGAACAAGTCAAAAACTATACTGGGGGGGCCCTTGGGAAGAAAAAATTGAATTTAGGGAGTTATGGTGGCAATTGACCCTTGAAGCAGGTAACCCCCCTGGTTTGAATGACTATGTTTCCATTTTACCATTATTAAAACTAAGGGCAGCCAAGCTTTGAAATGTATATGAAATGAATTACTAAAAACATCCACCAGATGGCAATGTAACCCTGTATGGATGTTCCACACTAAGCAAGTTTATATATTTTAAAGCATTTTTTAAATTAATTGTTTTGATTTATAATACATCACTTGTGATATTTTATTATATTTTATAAGCAGAAATTCATTATTATGTATTTATAGGATTTAATAATATATATTTATTGATTTTAAAGGCAAGCATAAGAAAATGTATTTTAATGGTTTTTAATCAATTAATATTGAAATTGCATTGGTAGTTTTAAAATGGAATTGTGTCATCTTATTGGTTCTGACTACATGAATTGAGTATAAATACTAGCAAGATATGCATACACTGGTCATCTGATGAAGTCTAATTTAACAAGACGAAAACGCATGTTGATAGAAAGCGTTCATGTTACTATATTTTTGAGTGTTTGTGGCATGTGGAGTTATTAAAACTTTGAACTTTTACAGCCTGGGTCTCTGCTCCGTGTTTTAACACTTGCTCTTTGGATTTACTAGTTTGTTCAGTGCAGTTCCAACATTATCTCTTAGCCAAGTTCTCTTTTTTCCTTAGCCAATCACTCTGCACCAGACTGTAGCCAGTTTCTCTTTATCACATTGTCTCTACAGAGACATGAGAATCAGGCAGACAGTTTCTCTTTATCAGATTGTTTCCATGGAAACATGAAGACCAGCTGCAGAATTGTTACTGATCTTACATGTATTTCCTAGGAAAAAGCCTCATAATATTCAATGTTCTTTTTCATTTACTCGCTTGCTGTTAAAACTTGTTAATACACCAATCTAAGGTCTTTAATGCAGTCATTTCCCCATGAAAGAATGAGAAAAAGCACATTAATCTCTCTTTTATCATGCTTTTTAACCAGGCTTCTTTTATGCATTGCAGTGTCTATATTTCTTAAAAATGAACAAGAAGAGAGGGAGAAAGGAGAAAGAAAAGAAAAGAAAAAGAACAACAGCACCTGTTTACAGTCCTCATTATACTTATAAATAGCTGAAAAAAATACTTTATAACATGCAAAAAAAATGCACATGCCACAAAACTGGTACTATTTAAGGGAAAAAACTTTACTTACTTACAGTTAACTTTCTCCATCCTCTTGCCCTTCCCAAAGTATTTTTCCAAACATTAATGACATGAAGTAGGGCATATGCTTTCGTGCCTCCCACAATTCCAACAAACTCTGAAAAAGTTCAATATTTTCCAGATTTTCTTGTTCTGTCATATTTTACAAATATAATTATTGCACTTTAATTCCATATTAAGTTACTGGTTTTATTACAGTTCATCTCCAAAATCCTGTCTCTGCTTCACTTCCAACATACTCTTGATTCTTCTAGTCAACTCTCATGTTCCCTTCCTTCTCTCCAACATTTTCTGTTGAAGCAGTGGAAAAGGTTTCACAGGTGCAGTCTCTCTGTGGTCTTTATTGCCAGAAGAACAAGACTCAGAATCTCCATCTATTTCACATCACATTCTGTTTGACAAATGTTTGTATTTCCTCTTTAACATATACTTCATCAAAAAATTATTTTGTCCCTGCAAAGAAGAATACATTGAAGACAGCTGGGTACAGCAGTTTGAGTGTCACATATGCATCTCAACATTCCCTGAATAGTGGAATAAATTTGCTTCTCTTCTGGTTGGTGTACAATGAATAATTATTCTCCACAAGCATTCTGCTGTCTCCCACTTTTAGTACTGTGTCATTTTGTGCCATAATTTTGTCAGAATCAACTCATTCTGCTGGTAGGATTGCATCTTTACTATTAAATGTCTAGGTCGCTTTCTTACAGCCAGGTTTGTAGCATACACATGATGTGCCCTTTCAGCTAACAACTCCTGCTGTGGAATACCAGTTCAGTTGCTTATTTATGCTTTCATATAATTAAGGCAGTCTGTCCTGTACAGCTTCTGTGGTATAGTTGAAAATCTCAGGTTTTCCCTATGTGCCTTGTCATCTAATTCTATTATTTTTTTAAACATCTCTTCCAGAGTCGTCTCATATTTAGCCATCCTTTTCTTTATTTTGACCTCTGATTTTTACAGCTTTATTATCTCATCTGAATATCTGTTTAAAGTTTCTTCCATTTTTCCAGACTTTTGTTGTTTCTGTTGATATATTCCATCAGTGTTTTGTTTATTTTAACCAGGTCTGTATGCAGTTGCCTTATATCTTCCTGTAGGTTACTAGAAGCCATGTTTGAAGGTTGCATTGCTTTTTGCTGAACAGCTGCAGATCTCTCCCCAGTTAGTATTTCTTCCTCAATTTTTGTTGATTATTTTTTTCCAGGTTTGCTGTATTTCTTTATTCATGGTATCCAGGCAGTGCACTTACTAGCCAGTTACTGCAATTTACCCATAAACACAAGTCTACTGGCTTTCTCTGTTGAGTTTCTGTTTTCACACTGGGACAGCTAGAAACAAGCTGTTATTCAATGTGCAGCCATATTGGAAGTCCATGGCTTTCATCATCTTGTCTTATTTTTAAAGCCAACATTGCTGACAAAAACACCTGTTTACAGCTTAAGTCAAAGGTAGTGATCTAAACATTTACCCTTGTAAAGTAAAACAAAAGTCTTAATTCTATATATAATACAATCAGTGCACATTTACACCCCACCCCAACCCCAGCAGCCACAGATCACAGCTTATGAACATAAAACTTGCTTTTGCCCAGCCTTTTTTCTCTTGCTATACTGTAAAGCCTATATTTCTTATCAGTAAAAAAGTACTTGCTTACTTTAATATTTTTTAACATACACAACAGTGACTCCATTCACATTTAAAATACCCCTGATTATACACTACACAAATCTGTTTTACTATATATATATATATATATATATATATATATATATATATATATATATATATATGTGTGTGTGTGTGTGTGTGTGTATATGGGTCTACCTTACATGGTTGACTTTTCACAAAGTCGACTTTCATATGGCCGAGACCATATGATCGACATTCGGAAAGCTGACCATGTAAAATAAACACAAAAAACACAATGAACACTTACCTTAAAACTCCCCATGGGGGGCTCTGCCCCCCACACCCCCTGTAACTTAAATATACCAACTCTGAGATTGCACTACAGTGCGGAAGAAGGAAATGTTCCCATTCCGCACTGTATGGAGATAGCGGTTCTCCATGGTTGGCTTTTCAAAAGTCGATCATATAGTCTCGGCCATATGAAAGTCAAATTTGTGAATAGTCAATCATGTGAAGGGGACCCATATATATATATATATATATATATATATATATATATATATATATATATATATATATATATAAAATATATATATATATACACACATACATATATATATAAAAAATATATATATATATATATATATATATATATATAAAACGTACTTTATATCATGAAATGTTTTATACAAATACTAATAAGAACAAAGATTGTTTTACTTAACAGTTAATTTTCCCCCATTTAGTGCCCTTCTAAGCAATAATGATATAAAATGGGGTATATGCTTTATAGTCCACTCATAAGTTTAATAAAATCAACAAAAGTCCAGTGTATTTCAGCCACTTTTTTTTGCAAAATCATATTTCACAAATGTGATAAGATGCTTTATAGTCTTCCATTTATTCATTAATTTCAGAGTTGTTGGTCTTCATCCTGTTCATCTCCATCTCCCAACACCAGACTCTGGTTCAATTCCAAGGTACTGTTGAGTCTTCTAATCAACTCCTGTGCTTTTTTTGTGTCTCTCAAGCATTTTCCTTTGGAACATTGGAAAAGGTTTAATTGGCAAATTCTCTATGAACCTTACCATCAGAAGAATGAGAAACAGAGCCCCCTTCTACTTGCTGACTCACTTTTGTTGGATAAACATTTTTTTTATTTCCTCCTAAGTCTGTTCTGTATCAAAAAATTACTTTGATTCCCCAGGAAAAAAAGTACTTTGAAGACAGCTGGATATAACATCTTGAATCTCACACTTGTGTCTTGATATTCCCTGATTTTTTTATTAAACAAGAAACATCTTTAGTAAATTGTCACTTAAGACATGGGCAATCATCCATTTATATAAATGAAATCAAACCATATTGACATAATTTTATTTGCAAACATTACACATCACATATAATCTATCCGGCCACTGTCAGTCAAACATTACATAGCTCATTCAAATACTGTCTTCTTTTAAACCTCATTCCTTATCTGCATGTAATGTTCCCACAATTTCCATTCTTTCTATGTAATTTGCTCCTACTCGTTTCTAAATTTCCCATTTTAAGTTGTTTTACATCTTTTGCTATATTCACTACATCTAGCATAGTTGGTTTAGACTTTGTTTTTTTAGCAGCCACCATAATTAGACTCAACAAGACCCCTTACTGTATCTAGGAAATTCTGATTCTGTATCATAGCTCAAAAAATAATTTCCTAAGACACACCAATTTGCTCACATAGTATTTGTAATAGAGCAATCTGCAGGGAATTTTTAAAGTCTGCCAGCTCATTACACTCCCAGAGAGTATATTCCCAATTACCTCTTTCTTCCCCTTCACACCCCCAACATTTACTGTCTGCCTGAGGAAAAATTCTCTGGAGTCTACTTCTGGTATAACAATATATATGTAAACATTTTCTGGAAAAAATCCTAAACCCTCTAGATTTTGTTGCATATTTGGGAGGCACACATATATCCTCCCATTGTTTCTTTGTAAATTGATTATCCAATATCTCTTCCCAATCCTTTCTAGCCTCCTCTGATTGATTCTTATAGTTATCACACAATATTTTATATGGTCTACTAATTATTCCTTTTTTAACAGCAACTTCTAAATTCTAATAAAACTCTACCAGTGCTGGTCTTTTTTTCATATCCCCCTATTTCATTCTCTTTGCCTTTACTCTGATATCAGTCCTTGATAGGGAAGGCAATCTCTAGCCTGCATTCCAAATAAATTCTTGGTCTCTTCCCATTCTACTACATTTCCCTCTCTAATTATTTGTTCATAATACTTTGGTTCTTTTGTCAGTTTTCTCCAATAAAGTCCAGCCCCTTTTTGCCTATTGTCTGTATCCCTAATTGCAGCCATCCCTATCGGCAGAACTTCTTTTCTCCATTCTCATGTTGGCTTAGTTCTTAGAATACTTTCTGCTCCTTTGTGAATATAACATTTTATATTGTTATTGTTATTCTCCTTAAGGATCTACATCCAAAATCACAGTCTTTCCTTATTTCTCAAACTTCCCCCCTGTTTCTCCATCATCCCTTTCCACTTTGAATTATAGTTTTCTGCTTGTGCTATGTATAGGAGCCTTAACTGTGTAGCTCTAAAATACTCCTTCAAATCAGGTATTCTCAGACTGACGTGTTCTATTGAACGAATCAGCTTATCCCACTTGACTCTTACCACCTCCCAGATAAAATCCTTCAGAACTTTATTAATTGTTATCCACAACTTATCCTCTGGTTGATAAAACATTTTAACTGCTTGTATGTTGCTATTCAGCTGCCAATTTCTCATTTTGTATTATCTTTTGTTTAGTGTCTTCCCACATTTCCTTAGCTGCCACACCAGAATTCTTTTTAAAACCATACTTCTAAGTCCTTAATTTTATAAATATGGATATTGCTGAACTAATTTATGTGTGGGTACATAATTTGAAGATATTACCTTTATTTAAGCTTCATTAATATTGTATTCCAAAAGGATTTGAAACCATTTCAAAATGTTCAACAACACTGAAATGTACTTTTCTGGTTTTATCAGGAATAAAATAATATCATCTACAAACACAGTCAGCTTTCTTTGACTGCCATACCAATTATATCGTTGAATTTCTGAGTCCCTTATTTTCTTTGCCAGTGGTTCTAAATATAATGCAAATAACAAAGGGGAAAGAGGGCACCGCCTGCCTGGTTCCTCTGCTCAAATAGAAATTATTAGAGAAGAACCCACTCACTTTAATTTTCACCTCATATATCCTTCTAATCAACTTTATAATTTTATCAGGGAATGCAAATGCTTCCAGTGAACTGCTCATAAACTCCCTTTTTTTCTGTCAAATGCTTTCTCTGCATTGAGACCTAACAACAATATCGGTATTTTCTTACATTCTGCTTCCTTCTGGATCACCAATGTTCTGTTAATGTTGTCAAATGTTTGCCTCCCCTCCACAAAACTATATTGATCCATAACTATCAATTTTTGCATCACCTTTCCCATTCCTTTAACCATTATAGACATAAACCCTTTATAATCATGGTTTAGGATTGGAATGGGCCTATATGAAGCTGTATCTGATGGGTCTTTGCCCTCTTTAGGTATTACAGCCACCACCACTTTCTTCCAGGATGTTGGTGCTTCTCCTCCTCTTAAAATACTGTTAAACAAAACCTTCCAGATCTTTATCAGTTTTTCCTTCCTAGCTTCCAGAATTCCATAAAAATCCCATATATTTCTGGGGACTTTCTTGGGGATTGGATACATCACCATTTTTATCTCATCTCCTCCTATCCTAACTGTTAAGTAATCGAGCCACATCTACCCCTAACTTTGGCATATTTAATTCTTCCATAAACATTTCCATTTGTACCTTTTCTTGATTTCCATATTTCTCTGCTTTATACAGACTTTCAAAAAGTTTTCAAAATATTTCTAGTACCTTTACATGATCTCTTGTTATCTTCCATTATTATAGGCTCCCTAAACTTGGCAACACCCCTTTCTAGTTTCTGTTACCTGGGTTTTTGTGCTAAAAGTTTTTGTGTTCTGGAGTTATTATAAATAAAAAGTTGCTTAACAGAAATATTTCTAGTCTCATGCATATTATCAAGTTAATCCCTTATTTTATCTTTAGCATTCTGCAATTGCTCCTCTTCTTGTTCTTTGAGATTCTCCCTATTCTACAATACTTTAACCTTTGTCAGTATGTCTAAATAGTCATTGTTACTTCCTAACCACATCTCTCTTTCTTTTATATCCACCCTATTTTTAAAATCCACTTTAATTGTATCCCCCTCTCTAGCTATATTTTAGAAGAAATTTCTATCTTCTCTAATAACTCCCAAATAATGTCCACTACCTCTTCCATAAATTCCTCTCTTTTCAACAGATAGGTGGAAAAGTGTCAGTGTATCATTTTTATTTCATTTTTTATTTTAGTTATTACTGGCACATGATCTGAAGTAGTTATTGGATATCAAAACTTTCAATTAAATGCACATTTTCCTGTGAAATATATATGTTCTGCCTAAATAAATGTTCTGTCTAGTCTAGACCATTTTTTTTGTATCTTGGAGAATAATATGTAAATTCACTGCATAGTCCTACTATCTTCCATGCCAAATATTTTCATAGATTTCTTCAAAAATCTAACCTCCTTTGTTACATTTCCCCTTCTGGGCCCCCTAGTTATATCTTCACTGTTGCAAATCAAATTCCAGTCCCCACCTATAAGTAATATTTCATGATGAAAGCTGATTCTTTCTTTCAGAATTTTCTTAAGCTTTATTATAGTAGTTTTAGGTATTATTTATTTATTGACATTTGTTAACCGGGTTTGTCCAGCCCATTTTCAGTGCAGACCTGAGGAGAAAAGCTCGAACACATAAACAAATTATAGAAATTCAAAGTTTAGAATCAAAAATGCAACAGAAGCCTATTATACAAAAAAGTAAAAAAATAGAATAGCAATGCATGCACATAAGTTTTTACAATGAAACACATATATTTACATATATACAAAAAGAATTTTGACCAATAGTATTGATTTAGTATCTTTAATATGAATCAAAATAATAGAGTACTTAGATGAGAGGGAAGGGAGTAAGAGAGGTATAATGGAGGGGCTTCACAAGGGCAAGTTCTGAAGTTAATTAGATGAAGTTTGAGTTTTTCTTTAAAGTGAGATGGGTGGATAATGGAACGTATATCTATTGGAACTTTGTTCCAAGCTTGGGCAACAGAGTGTTTATATAGGAGTATGCCTGCAGGTTTCTAGGTTGGTAGAGGTGTAGTAGTTGCTGGTTAGAGGTGCAGAGAGTCCGAGGTGGAGTATAGATAGAGACAAAGGAAGAGAGAACAGGACAAGATGAAGGCTTATAAAGAATAAAGTGTAGCATCTGACGTTGAGATAGTAATAGAAGTTGGGGGAATTCAAGCCACTGGAGTGAGTTTAGGGCAAGACAGTGATGTGAACTGTAAGGAGAGTTTGTGACAAACCTAGCTTATGGCAGGTTTGTTGGAGTTTGTTCAAGGTTGTGGTTTGAATGTTAGTGAGCACTGGAGCAGCATATAGGAGGGAGGGGAGGAGTATGGCGTGTGCAAGAGAGAATCTAGCATTTGTGGTGAGACATTTTCTATTGCAGTACAGTAAACCAAGTTTCTAGTGTGCCTTTTTTATACATTGAAGCATGTGAAGATTGAATTTAAGTTCATAATCAATGATGACTCCAAGGAGTTTTGCGTGAGTTTCGGGTTGGATTATAGTCTTGTTAGAGGATGTAATAACAAAGGTGAATTTGTGGTGAGTGAGAGACTGGTGGAAGAAAAAGTAAGTTTGGTCTTTTTGGGATTGAAGATAATTAGATTATTTGACAGCCATTGTTCTGTGGATAGAAATTTATTTTATTTATTTATTTGCAGTTGGTTTACCAGGATAGTCCATTGGGCCAAAAGAACCCGTTTTCAATGGAGTCCTGGGGAGAAAAGCTCCAATACAGACAAAATTAGGTACATACAAAAAACTACAATAATAATTATACAGAGTAAGAGATAAAACATTTAAAACATTTAAGCTCAAAATTCAAGAAGCATTCAAAACAATACAATCTGATAAGGATTAATGTCAGGTGAATAAGTTGAAAACAGTAATGTGATATGCATTCAGAGAAGTTGTTCAGAAGGAAACATGAAATTACATTACAGAGTAGATATTCTGAGGGAACATAGGCTTTATTAGGTAGAGTTATGTATCATAAGTGTGAAGGAGGATGGGATATCATAGATTTATGAGGGGAGGGAGCAAGAACAATCCCATTGGGACCTTAGATATGTATGAAGAGATTTTTTGAACATGTACTGGTTAGTGGTGGTACGAATGGATGGTGGAAGTGAGTTCCAGAGATGGGCAAGGTTAAAAGATAGTAAGTGTTTGCCTGGGGGATGACATGGTTTATGTACTTCTAATAGGTTTTGATTGTTAGACCTTAAGACTCTATTTGGTAGGTGCATTTTGAAGGCAGAAGACAGGGAGGGACAGAGAGAAGAGTTAAGAATGAGCTTGTGAGCAAAGGTCAGCTGTATATATATGAGTTGATTAGGTAATTCGAGCCAATTTAGTTTTTGAAGAGAGGAACAATGGTGGGTGGCGGACCTGTGGCTGTTGGTGAATTTGGCAATTTTGTTATAGCAGGAGGAAAGCTGTTTTTTTAGAGAGGTATGAAGATTAGTCAGTAATGGGGCCCCATAGAGAAGGGAGGGGATGAGAAAAGAGGAAGCGAGTGTGATTTTGGAGGAGCTTGTAAGGTATTGGTTCTGACGGTAGAGCATACCTAGTTTTTGATGTTTTTTTTAATATTTAGTTGTAGATGGGAGTTGTAACTAAGCCGATTTGTACACCTAGTAGCTTAGTTTCAGACACTAGTTCAAGGGGTGAGTTATTTAGGCTGGTAATTGAGAAAGAGTTTATATTGAAGGAGGTGGATTTGGAAGGGGTGAATACCATAAGTTTTGTTTTGGAGGCATTGAGTGCTAAATGATTTATTTTCATCCAATGTTCAGTAATTGAAAAAGCTTCCTGAGTAAGTTTTTGGAGCAGAGAGGAGGAGGTGGCAGAGCAGATAATGGTGGAATCATCTGCATTTTGGATGATGTTTGCAAATGGGATAGATTTGTGAAAATCATTGATAAATATATTAAAGAGGAGGGGACCAAGAATAGATCCTTGGGGAACTCCAGTGGGGGTACTAAAGAATGGGGAAGTGGCCTTTTTCCATATTACAGCTTGGTATCTATTTGATAGATAGCTGGAGAACCAATTTATGGAAGAGGAAGAGAGGTTAAGTTTTGACAGTTTGGTTAAGAGCAGATTGTGTGAGATGGTGTCGAAGGCCTTGGAGAGGTCAAGTAGTAGGGTAGAGACAATGTGGCCGGAATCACGTGCTGTGTTAACAGTCTCAAGAAAGGACAAGAGGGCTGTCATAGTGCTGTGATTTGGCCTGAATCCGTGTTGTGTAGGGGTTAGCAGGTTGTTATCTAAGAGATGTGGCAAGAGTTGAAGGTGGATACACTTTTCCAGAAGTTTAGAAATGGGGGACAGAATAGCAATAGGACGAAAGTTGTTGACGTTACAATTGTTGCCTCCTTTATGCAGGGGGATGATGAATGCTTGCTTCCACAGTTGGGGCACAGTGCATTCGTGGATGGAACGGTTGATTAAAATGCTAATGGGATAGGCAATTGCATCTGCGGCTATATGTAGGAAATAAGAGGGAATGTTGTCAGGGGCATTAGTACATGGCTTCAGTTTCTGAAGGAGTTTCTTTATAGTGGTAGTGGGTATAGGTTTTAATGAGAATAGAGAGGGATGGAGAGAGAGAGAATTTAAGGAGGGTACGGGTGATGGGGCAGTTAGAGTAGTGGATAAGGTGGAAGATAGGCAGTGTGAAGTAGAATTGGGGATAGGGTTGTTTGCAGGAGAGGGAGGGGGTGTATTAGATGGTGAGGTGGAGCATGTGAAGGAGGAGGTGAGTTTGCTAATAGAGTCGATAAAAAAGGAGTTGAACTGTATAGCTAAATCCAAGTCTGGGATATTTGGGTCTGGGGTTGGGGTGTGTGGTTTGCTGGGGTTAAGGAGGGTGGAGATCCCCTTCCAGAATCTTTGAGGGTTAGTTTTATTATTGTTTTGGAGTGTGAAGAAGTATTTTTGTCTATCAGAGATTATTAGCTTTTTTACTTTATTTCGAAGGGTTTTGTACGCAATATGTAGATCTGGGGTCTTATTTCTCAGATAGAGTCCCCAGGCTTTGTCTCTAAGGCGCATAGTTGAAAGTGTGGTTTTGGTTAGCCAGGGGGCTGAATTTGTTTTTATTCTTTTTGTTCTTAGAGGGGCTTGGGAATCAAGTATTCCTAAGAATGTGTAGTTAAAGTGGGCAACTGCTTCTTCTAAGGGCAGTGTCTTTAGATTGTTCCAATTAATTGCTTTCAGGGAATCTATGAAGATTGATGGGTTAAAGCTTTTGTCATTGCGGGTAGTGATGTAGTTGTGGGTGCGGTTGGAGATGCAGGGGAGTCGGTGAGTGAAAGTAGGCAGATGATCACTAAGAGGGTCGGGAAGGGTACCACTATCTGAAAAATAGTGGGGGTGTGACACTAGAATCCAGTCAAGGATGGTGCCACTGGAGGGGTCCTTTGATGGGTGGGTTATGGTGTTAATTAGCTGGGAAAAGTTATATAGATTGATGTTAAGAGGGTTGGTTGGAGACTGGATGGAGGCCCAGTTAATATTTACATCTCCTAAGATTATGGTTTCATTGCTAATATTGTCAGAGAGCCAAGAGAGGATATTTTCAAGTGTAGAAATATTGTCCCCTGGGGGGATGTAGAGGGATGCTAGGCATATGTATTTGTGCTTATTAACTTGTAGGAGAGAGAGGAGTATTTCTGTGTTATTAAATGTAGGGGTAGGTTTGTCATATGGGGTAACTAGCAAGGAAGATGAATATAGGAGAGCAACTCCACCGCCTTTCTTTTGGGTCCTGTCTTTTCTAATGATTGAATAGCTGGGTGGAGTTATTTCAGAGTCTTTTATAGAGGGCTTTAACCATGTTTCTGAAATAGATAGTATGTCAGGTTTGTTATGCCTGAGCCATGCATGGAGGGTTGGGACTTTATTCACTATACTTTGTGAGTTTAGGGAAGTAAAGAATATAGGCTTGTGTGAGGAGGAAGAGGAGGATGGGCCGTGGTTGGGATGGATATCACCAGATAAAAGACTGGTAATGAGATGAAAGATTGGGTTCAAAAGATAGTTGAGTAGAGTAAGAAAACGGTTTGGGTCTGCTGTGATGGTCAAGGGGTGTTTAGTTACTATGGGGATAGAGTTTTTCAGGAAGGACACTTTTGGGAATAATAATCTACACTTTAATAGTGGCCATCCTAAATATATGAAACTAAATATTTTTAGAGGTCAATTAATCAGAGCTAGCCACATCATTAGTGATAATGTATGTTTTGACCATGAAGTACCATTTATTACTGATCTGGTTTTGGAGAGAGGATATCTGTTAGGTCATTTGAAATGCATTATTGACAAAGTCAAAATGCATCGGAATGAGAAATTTCCCCCATTCTGAAAAAAGGGATTAGTGTTTATAGAGACAGAACAAATATTGATAATACTAATGAAATGGTGTTTGCCCTACCAACAGCAATCTCCAGAGATAGCTTATCAATTAAAAACATTGTTACAGCTAATTGGAAAATTATTATGGGCAACCATGATTTAGTTAAAGTTGTAGGTGATAAACCACAATTTGTAATTAAAACAATCAACTAATTTAAAAACACTACTAGAATTTCATCCCAGCAGCAATGTTAAATTATACTTACCAAGACCAGGCACCTTTGCCTGTGGTCTTTGCAAACAGTGTAGATTTATGAGTAATATCAATATGGTTCACTTTCCCCATTTAAATAAAGTTATTGAAATTAAAGACCACTACAAATGTCTCAGTAAAAATATAGTTTACATAAGCCTTTGCAGCACTTGTCAGTGCTTTTATATAGGCAAAAGCACAAGGTCTCTTAAAATTAGAGCTAGAGAACATTTAAAAGCAATTAAAGATAAAAAATATGTTGAATGCATTAAGCAAACACAGTCTACTATGTGAGGGTTTTAGAAAATTTCATTGTTCTATGTTGGAACAAATAAATGAATTTCCTTTTACCAATGGGTGTAATAAGTTATTAGTGACTTGTGAGCTAAGATGGCATATTTTACTAAGGGCTGATCATAAAGCAGGTTTAAACAAACATATTAACATCAAAAGTTTGTTGAAGTATAGGATTTTATGAAAATAATATACTGACATCACTGGATGTATTTTGCCTTTTGTGAGTGTATTTTTATAACAGTTTTACAACATTTTCTGTTAAATTAACAAGGGGCTTTACAGATGTGTTAAGTTCTAAAGTTATTTATTACAATATTTACGTACATTATGTGTTATACATTTATTTTTATCTACTATGCATAGCATACATAGAATGTATCTGATTACTATAAAAAAGGATTATTACTAGTGAGGTTTTTAGAAAGTTGAATGATGGTTAGTTTCAGGTATAAGTGAGTAGAATAACTGGCACTTTTAATTAATTGCTATGGTTTCACAGTTAATCGATTTTGTTGTGCTATTGGTTGGAATGATCAGCATAAGATATTTATACTGAGCAATTAATGATTGGAAACGTTTTTGATGAAGTTCCTGAATAAAATGGAATGAAAGGGCTAAAGGTGGTGTTGTGGTTTATTTAGCTGGTCCTTTAGTCCCGAGCAGTGCCTCCAAGAACAAGTGTTTTTCTAGTGTGTATTTCCTGGCATTTGGATTGCTGGTTTGGAGATAATCTAATATCTGCCTAAGCATTACATTCTCCCTGGATATGCACTAAGATCACAATCTCAGTAGTTAATATCACATTTCACTTTGTGTTACTTCACCATCTATTGTTTCCTGAAACACATTAACTTTGTTCACACAAAGGCTGATTTATATGGATATTTGTCAAGTTTTGGCAATATGAAAAATAAACAAGTCAGAATTCTTAACTATAAACACTTTTGAGCAAACACCAACTGCTCAAAAATACAATAGTGGTACAGGGCACTAAATTATAATGAGAAAATTCTGTACAGGTTCATACCAATTCAGAAAAAAAGAAGAAAGAAAGAATGAGAGAATTTGTTGAAATGCAGTGACTATAGAATGACAGTGCTTCTATTTTTGAAAAAAATCCTGTTAGCCAAACTGTATTTGCAAATGAACCAATTTAATATAAAGTTCTGACCAAATGAAAGGCATTAGGTTTATATTTTAGATTTAAGAGTACTTTAAGCATGTTCTAAGAGAGACCACGCTATAAAGAATGAAATTATAATTTACTTAGACCAAACTTTATTCCATTTAAATATTTATTGAGAAAATGTGAAAAAAAAAAACTTTCTCAAAGTAGTTTTTTTAGATAATCCCACTTATTTTATTACCTGATACTCGGTGCTTTAAAAATCAGAAGAAATGTTTATATGCCTGTATGTCATCCTTTAAGATCTAAAAGTTTGCTTTAAAAGCTGAATGTGAACTGATGACACTGGTTTCAATAACATACCTGTAGGTCAATTATCTCCTTATGATAAAACTACTGTAGTGCCAAAAGCTAAGTAAAAACACACACACACACACACACACACACACACACACACACACACACACACACACACACACAGACATATATATGTACATACATACTGGAAATCCACATGCTTTTTGGACATTCTTTATGAAGTGCTACCAAATCACGTTATTACCTTTCCTAAATGACCAGTTTTAAATTCAAACTTACATGTTATCTGTATGAGGCAGTCATTATGTCAGTTAGATTGCTAGCTGCCTCTTAAATCTACAGTACCGCATTTACCTTACTTAATAACAGCAACAGGATTCATGCAAACTTCAGAATGATAAATGCACAACTATTGTTCTGGGGTGACATATTGTAAAAACATATACTTACAACAACCCTGTATCTTAAAGCCACATATTAAAGAGAACATCTTAACTAACAATTAAGAATAATGCTAATACAGCATAGGTTCATAGGCTGGTACTTGGTTATCAGCCCTAGGGCCTATACAAGCCTAGCCATAAAAATTCCCTGGCTATTTCTTCCCACACTATTTGCTTCCCTGGACCCCTGTCTAGCAGGGCGACTGACATGATCCCCGGGGTGAATTTCCTTTCTCCATTCCAATCGTCAAGGTTCCTTTTGAAGAGGACCAAAGAGGTACTCTGCTTGACATGCATGGGCAATCTATTCCAGAGTCTGGGGAGTCTCTGGGTCAGGAGCCTATCTCTCCAGCATGTTTTGTTTATTGTGATGACAAGGTTTAGATCCCTGGAGCATGTGGCTCTGAGGGATTGGGATTTCTTTAAGTGTAGCATGTCCAACAGATTTCGGTTTGACATGGCCTTGTATGTTAAGCAGAGATCGTCTCTGAGTAGACGATATGCGACAGAGTATAGCTGGAGTTTTTTAAGGTGGTCAGCGTAGGGCATTTGCTTTAGGCCTGTGATTCTTTTAGTGAGGTATTTCTGCGGCCTTTCCAGTTGTTGCAGATGTCTTGAGAGGTACATACCAAACGGGGAGTTGTATTCTATAATGGGTCTATTGAGGGATGAGTACAGTGGGACAATGACCTCCTTTTTTCTGGATGAAAAGCCCTTAGTGATGAGGTGTGCCACATAGAAGGATTTCCTGGCTGTTGTGGTGATGTGGTTATCGAAGGTGAGACCACTGTCCACCTATGTCCCTAAGTCTCTTATCACACTTTCGGTGTTTAGTGTACTGCCACCTATATGGTAATTCACGGGTACATGTTTTTTTCCCAAAGGGGATAACTATACATTTCTTGGCATTGAGCTTGAGCCCATGGCTCTGGCACTAAGCATCTGTTTCTGTAAGGCCCTTTTGGAGAGTATCTACATCATTTGAGGATTCAATAATGGCTCCCAGTTTGCAGTCATCTGAAAACTTTGTTAGCCAGAGTCCCTTAGTGTTGGCCTGTACTTCAGAGAAGTAGATGCCAAACAAGAGCGGTCCCAGGACTGAACCCTGAGGTACTCCACTTGTCATTTGTCTGGAGCTGGATTTGGAGCCGGCTACTTTTACAGTGTGGGTTCTATCAGTAAGCCAGTTAGCAACCCATTGGGTGACGTAGGGATTAATGCCCATCTTAGTAAGTTTATCTATGATTCCAGAGTGGGGGATGGTGTCAAAGGCCTTGGCAAGGTCTAGATAGGCTGTGTGGACCAACATACCCTTATCCATGGCTCTGGAGACTGATTCAAAGAAGTTAATCAGGTTCAGGAGACAAGATTGGTCTTTCACGAACACAAACTGGGTGGGGTCCAATGTTTGAAGGTTGCCAGTGTCTTTGTTTATAAGTTCCATGATAATACGCTCCATAGCCTTGCAGATAAGGCTCGTCAGACTGATGGGATGGTAGTTTCCGGGATCCAAGGAGAATCCCCCCTTGTGGAGTGGGATAACTGTAGCTCTGTGCCACTCAGTGGGCACAAAACCTGAGATAATGCTATGATTAAACATGACACTTAGGTGAGGTGCCAGTTCATATTGTAGTTCATGTAGTACACAGCCCAGGATGTCATCTGGTCCCATGGATGCTGTATTCTTAGCAGAGTGCATTTTTACTTGTGTGGCCGTTATTACCGGAATTTGGCAATTTTCCGGTATTGAGATGGGCCATTTAGGGGGTGAGAGGGGTTGTCTGCCAGCTGACAACTTGGATCTTGAACAGTTTAATGTTTAACATAGCAATGTGTGCTTAAGAAGAAGACCCAGTGAAAGAAGAGCCAGCATACTGTGTACAAAAATCCACTTTATTGGAACAAAATCAGACTGGTTTCATCCGGAAAAATATCACAGCCTTCCTCAGTGCAAAAAATATAAAATAATGCAACTTTAATTGGACATTAAATACACTTATCTCGAGGCTGATTGGCCCATCCTAGAATTGTTCATTCAAACCGGGAGGGAACAACCCACCCAGTTTCACAATCCACTTTTTTTCTTTGTTGTTTAAGATAGAGTGCCACCCCATTTTATTGGATTTATTGCCCTTTACAATGTCAATAACCATAAATGAAAACCTGGCAGTAGAATGTGTCAGATGATGTTTGTAAAGTGCATTGGAAGCCTTTTTGTTTTTGATGTTACTAATATGTTCCGAAATTCTGATTCTAAATGGACAGGAAGTCTGACCGATGTAGAAAGAACCACAGGTACATGTAGCTTGATATACTAGCCAATCAGTACTACAATTGGCAAAAAATTGTGTATCATAAACTACCGAACTGTTGCGGCTGGAAAATTGTTTGGATTTAACAACCTTATCACAGTGGATACAATGTCCACATGGATAACAGCCAACTAATGGATCCCCCATTATAGTAGTTTGCATGTATTGAGAAGGTTGATACATGGACCCATGTTTGTAATGATTGAAACAGGAACCAAGATTTTTGCCTTTGCGGTATGAAAATTGACATCTTTTAGGTATGATTTGAGCTAGCTCATCATCATATTGTAGTATATTCCAATGTCCCTTCACAATTTCAATTAAGTTAACCGTGTTCCTGGCATATGTTGTAACCAACCTAATAGGTTGTGTTGTTGTGACGTTATGATCTTTATAACTCAGAAATTCCTCCCTATTGGTTGAATTAGCCAAATTGCTTGCCTGCAGCACATAACCCATACCATAACCCCTGGCTTTAAATCTGTTTGTAAGATCCTTCCTTTGACTCTGAAATGAAGAATCATCGGAACAAATTTGTTTTATTCTAATGAATTGCGATTTGGGAATGTTATGGGCTATGTGTGGAGGATGAAAACTAGATGCATGGAGGATGGTATTATATTGGGGTTATTTTCTGAATACTTCAGTACTCAGCGTATGATTTGGTAATCTATTAATGGTCACATCCAAAAACGTAATGCTGTTTAGATCATAATAAACAGTAAATTGTAATCCCCATGAGTTATTATTCAGGTAAGATATGAATCCATGTCACATATCAATCTCTCCTTTCCATACCATCCAACAATCATCTAGAAAACGTCTCCAAATGTCAATGTATTCTAAATAAATATTATTCTCATGATCATAAATGAGCTGTTTTTCAACAAATGCCATAAACAAATCAGCATAAATGGGGGCAACAGAAGCCCCCATTGCTGTACCCTTTGTTTGTAAGTAGCAAGTGTCCTGATAGAAAAATGCATTACTACTGAGAACATGTCCTGCTAGCTGTACCAAAAAAGAGTTAAAGTCAGAATGATATAGATTAGCCACCTCCAGCCAATAACTTAGGGCCTCCAAACCGGATTCATTTGGGATGTTTGTATATAAAGCGCACACATCTAGCATGCACATCAACCAATCAGGTTCTAATTGGCTATCTGAAATAATCTGCAAAAAGTTTGTAGCGTCCTGTAATCGAGATCGGACTAGATGAAGCAGGGGCTTCAAGTGTTTGGTGAGATAAAGGGATAGGGGTTCTGTAATATAACCCTTGCCTGAGACAATTGGTCTGCTCTGTGGATGTAATGGATTTTTATGGATTTTCGGCAAAAAGTAGATGTATTGATTGGCCGGGTCCTGAATGATAATTTGTTGCATAATATCATTGGTGATAATAGCTTCATCCCTAGCCTGAATTAAAAAATCATCGATTAATTTTTTAAAACGATGAATGGGATTGATATGCATCTCAAAGTAATATCTACCACCAGACAACTGTCTTCTGGCTTCCTGATCATAATCCTTCCAATTTAACACAACCATGGCTCCACCTTTGTCCGCTGGAATGATGACAATATTCTTGTTATTTTGTAGTTCCAGAATAGCTTGTTTTTCTACAATAGTTACATTGTTCGGTTTATAATGTATCTCTGACCTAGAAAAATGCAGATCTTTGAGAACGCTATTCTGGAACTGATGTACCAAAGGATGCATTGGGGGAGTAAAAGATGATTTATGATATACAAATTTGTCATCAGTAAAATTATTGTCATCATTACCAAAAAACAGTTTGAGATTTAACGTTCTGCAAAAGGACATTAAATCTTGAGCAAACATTTCCTCAGACACCATGAAACCCAGAATGTAAGTTAAGCCTTTATTGAGCACAGACAAATGGGCTGGAGATAGCACAAAATCAGATAAGTTTAAAACATTCCTGTTGTAATCTGTAACTAATTCTGTATGACCATTTTCAACAAACTCTGAATGTTGTCTATGCCTCCTGTGTTTGCGTCCCCCCCGCTGATACTTGGGCCTAAAGGGACAGACAATGTTGTCCTTTTTGGTGATGGTGAACTTAATACTGATTGGAATTCGTTATCTGTACAAGAGGAAATGTCCTCAGTCGAGGACCCAGTATCATGACCAGATTTTCTCAAGATAGAGCATGGTCTCTTTCTCTTCGAAGTCTTTGACAATAAAGGTGTAAATCTCACATGCTTGGGATTATTTGAAAAAGGATTACCCTGCTGGTAATCAGCCTGATCCCTCTTAAATTTCTTAATTTTTCTGCTTTTGAGTTGTTGCTCCAAATTATTAACATCTGTGGCCACTTTATTGAGGTGTTTGTTATAAAAGGGTTCACCTTCAAAAGGTTTGACATCATCCACCAATCTGGTCACTGCATCAATCTCTTTGTCAATAACTCGGTCATAGTATTTAGATAGAGCTTCCACAAAGGACATGCTGGCTTGCTGCTGTATTTGAGACCAGTGATCACTAAGCTCCGAGTCCACTGTCCCCACATGAGGTTGTATGCGTACTCTCAAACCTTGAGGGGTTATCCCTCTGGCAATGTATGCCTTGAATAATTTAGAATGCCAAATATTGGATCTGAGAGTACGAAGCTGTTTAAATAAACCTTCAAAAGCTAAAGTGCAGGTAGACTCGGAACTAAGTGCATCATTGGTGCTATTGTTATGTTGAGAAGAGGCACCAAGGCCAAATGCTCTAAGATCTTCCCTATCAGCTGATAATCCTGTTACCAAGCTTGAGAGATCCATGTTGAGATCTATATTTATTCCAATATGTGAAAATTGGATGAATCAAAAAATATATTACTGACAATAATAGCCACAACAACTATGTCAGTAAAAAGTATGTGAATATTTTGTTTAACAGTAGTAGGAACAATAGCAGCCCAAAAAAAAGAAGAAATGAACATATCATTCAATACCAAGCTGCGTCCCTACCTACAAAAATCACCTTGTGCCTCTCTTGAATATAATGATGGCAAAGATGCAAAGGGTTCCGTACTATACACTCAAAATAAAAAATAGACTAAAGAGCAACAGTTGCTCATAGATAGAATAAAGCAGCAAGACCAGATTAGTCCAAGAAAAACGTCCAAACAATGACCAAAATGGTGAATGAGTCAGACTATCCTAGTATAATAAAAATTATTATTCTCTCATGAAACCTATATATATGAGTTTGCTCCTGTACCAATATTACTAAAATTGTATGTAATATGACAAAATAATATTGAAATGTATCCCAAATATCCAAATGTAAAACCTATTGTGACCACAATGGAACATATGTATCCAAGCTGAACTGATACAAGCAGAAATAACTGTATATTAAATGTGAACTGTTAAATGCAGAAAAAATGTCAATCCCAACACTAGATAATGAAACAAATACTGAACAAAATCAACCAATGCAATTGACTGGATAAAGAGAGCATGTAATCATAATCACGCCATGACTCATCCAATGAATATATATATGCCGTTCAAATTTCAAAATTAAAAATAATAATTTCACAATATGGTAGTACAACAAATGAAAACTAATCTTAGTATACAAAGTTGCTGATAAAGTCTTAATTGTCCGTTGTGAAAATAATGTCCCAATAAACGAAGCACAGATTCCAAAAAGAAAAAGTTCTTCACTGCATATAGTCGCCAAAAAGATAATGAAAATACAGTATCTTATGTTCCATGATCACAATATGACCCATCCGTTCTAAAAGACCAAAAAAGGCAAACCTACTAGATTGGTCTCACAATACTGCATACATATGTTCCCAAAATGGTCTTAAAATGTCGCATACATGTACTCCATATAGTCCAAAACATCCAGTAGGCGTTTGAAGACACAAAATGTCTAAACCTTCAAAAGTTTGACAAATACGGTTAAACGCATCACCCAGATGGGAAACCACTTTGAGAAAAGTATATTGGGTTGTTGTTCCTGAAGAACGACTGTAAAATCCCCCAAATAATTGTGTGTTGCAGACCTGATCATCCAACATGCCAGGAAGCGACGCGATGTAAAAATAACGCCTCAAATATCTATAGCTTCCCTTGGTAATAATAAAAAGCAGGGTACCGAATAAATCCACAGCACAACCGGATAATAATCCACCAAAGAAACGACCAATGCCACAAATAAGATGTATTCATAAAACGAAAAACAAGATTGCACAGATAACTTGCAATCACTACCAAGTACACAGGCCCCCAGCAGGAAATCGAACAAAGTGTAACAGACAAAACAGCACTCCTGCGCAAAAGGCAGATATAAAATAATGCAACTTTAATTGGACATTGTAAAGGGCAATAAATCCAATAAAATGGGGTGGCACTCTATCTTAAACAACAAAGAAAAAAAGTGGATTGTGAAACTGGGTGGGTTGTTCCCTCCCGGTTTGGATGAACAATTCTAAGATGGACCAATCAGCCTCGAGATAAGTGTATTTAATGTCCAATTAAAGTTGCATTATTTTATATTTTTTGCACTGAGGAAGGCTGTGATATTTTTCCGGCCGAAACCGGTCTGATTTTGTTCCAATAAAGTGGATTTTTGTACACAGTATGCTGGCTCTTCTTTCACTGGGTCTTCATATTTACTTTTGAGCCGTGCATCTGCCTTTCGCGCAGGAGTGCTGTTTTGTCTGCTTAAGAAGAAAGTCTAAAATTTATTATAAAATTACTTGTGCTATCTTTTAAACAACCACTTAACATATATATATATATATATATATGTATATATATATATATATATATATATATATATATATATATATATATATATATATATATACATAATACACTTGCTGCAGGTCAGGAGATCTGCAAATCATCAGTGCACTATGCCATCTACCTGTAAATCAAAGAGCCTGGAGAAACTGAAATACGCAGAAAATAATCACAATCTATTCTGAGGGCTGCTGTATAGTTGGCACTTGTAAGTTACTAATGTACTTATTAAGGGCTGCTACTAAACATTGACATTTTTTATGTGTGCAGACATCTATTAGGAGACGTTTTCAGTGCATGCAGTATTTAATGAGCTGCTGAATGGTCTGCTTACACTGACATTTTGGTCATCAGTAATTTCATGTTTATGTTTCCAATTCCAAGTACAGCTGGGCTGTGGGCTTGTTCTGAATTGCACCTTGCCCCTGGATAACTGCTGCACATTTGAATATCTATTCCCAGGATTCTGTCCGGGTTACATCATATGCTGCATATGCAGTTTATCATTTCAAGTTTTTTCAACTATTATGCAGAATGCTGTTGTCTGAAAAGTGGATCATTCATACATAACATTTCAGCTTCTGTCCTACCTGCCTCCTGGTTTAAGGATTTAATGCTTGAGCTACAAGTCAACTACAGAATGAATGAAGCATTTTCATTTAAAACAAAAGCAGTATGAACTCTCCGGGCTCCAGCTAACAGCAGCTACTGTACTACTAAATGTCTTGCATTCACAGTTTCACACACACACACACACACACACACACACATACATGTCATGAATGAAAGCGGCAAGCAGCCAAGTGCTAAGCTAACTATTCTTTGCAAAAAGTGTGCACTGCAGCAGATTGCTGAATTCCTTTGCTGCAGTTTCTATTATTCTTTTTTTACTATTAACTTTTAAGCTTAACCTACCCGAGGAGGAGGTTGACGCACCACTATGATAGGAGCATTGGAGCAAGTACATTTTCCATTCTCATTCTCATTCCTGCTGTTGCATGTGGGCTCTGCTGCTGCAGAATTTAAACTGTACACACAACGCAGGCTAGATCCGCTCAGCACTAGCTGATTTGCTGCTGCTATTAACTCCACAGCCAACCAGTCCAGTGCAATTCAAATAGTACTGTCCCAGAGTCTCCTCATGAAGCTGCTCATATCATCATGCATGTCGCCCCTGCAAGTTGATGACATTGCGAGATATGCTGGTAATGCATGATGACATCAGCAACATTTAAAAAAATAGTAAATAAAAATAAGAAAAGATCAAAAAAATCTGGAATTAAAGAGGCCACTTGGAAATTCATGGCACCCCATTATTTTGCCCTCAAAAACGGAAATTACAGAGGAATTTGGTACCATTGAGAGGTATGATTCACATGTTCACTTCTTTCCAAATGTGTCTCCTATAGCATAACTATTTGCACTCTACATTTTTAAAAAAAGTTCATTACTCTTTCTTTTTTGTATATATCTCTGAGACCATTTACATTTAAAGATAATATAGAAAGTGTCATTATGTTAAAAATGTATTATTCACACCTTTTATGTGTAACAGTTTTTGATAATTGTCTAGTTCCAGCTTTTGTGTTACATGCATACACTAATGTCTGGCAAGTTGATCTTTTTTCCAGTTGTTTCTTGTCATATCCATTTCAGCTTATGTCGCATTTTACAAAATGTTTTGTTTTATTGAAAGCCCTCAAAAATCACCCCAATACACTCCTAAAACCTATTAGTACTTATGCACAAAACTATGTACAGCTTCAGATATTGAAGATTTATCCTCCTAATAGGAACAATTGGTCCCAGACTGGCAGCCATACTGACAGATGTGGGTTAATCTAAAAGGAAGGTTATCCATGCTAAGACACATGGTACAGCCTGTGTTTCTACTAAGTGCTGTTTGGTTTTCTGTTATCTTTATTATGCTCCAAGATTGGCAAAACACTTGAATGCCTTCAGAAAACATGATCTCCTAGCCATTAAAATAAATAAGTATTCTGTTTTTATTGCTGCTTACCAGATTGTTTCCATTGAGACATGAGAACCAGATACAGAGTTGCTTCTACAAGCACTCATTTATTTGCTAGACATTTTTTTATTTATTTTCTTTTTCTTAAAGCTTGTTACTATATCAATCCAAGGGTCTTAATCCAGTTATTCCCATATGCAAAAGTAAAAAAAGTACATCCGTTTTTCTTGTATCCTTTTGACCAAACTTTTTCCTTTTTTTTTTAATATTGCAGTGCCTTCATTTCTTAAAACTGAACAAGGAGAAAGAAAGAAAGAATAATGAAGAAAAAAAACAGGGCCACATGTTTACTTTAGTATCCCCATTACACTCAAAAATAACTGAGAAAACTTTACTTTATGGCATGTAGATTGTATCATGCATTATAATAACGCTATTATTAAAAACAAAATGTTTTACTTAACAGTTAACTCTTTCCTTCCTTTCTCCCTTCCTAAATGTGCCTCCAAACATTAATGGCACGAAGTAGGGCATATGCTTTAGAGTCCTTTACAAGTTTAACAAAGTCAAAAAATTCCAATATTCACAGGTTTTCTTGTTCTGTCATGTTTCACAAATATAATTAATGCCTTGTAATCCCACATTTATTTGTCAATTTTAAGTTGCTTATTTGATTCCTGTTGATCTGCATCTCCCATATTCAGTCTCTAATTCATTTCCAATGTACTCACAGTTCTTCTAGTCAACTCTTGTGCTTTGTTCTGTCTCTTAAGTGTTTTCTGTTGAAACACTGGAAAAGGTTTCACTGGTACGGTCTCTCTCTCTGATCTTTATTACCAGAACAACAAGAAGCTCACTTTTTGTTGGACAAACTTTTGTATTTCCTCATTAGCATGCTCTGCATCAAAAATGTTTTTGCTCCTCCAGGAAAGAATATTCTGAAAATAGCTGGGTACAGCAGCTTGAATCTCATGCCTGCTTCTCAACATTCCCTGATTACTGGAATACATTTATTCCTCTTCTGCCTGGTGTACAGTGAGTAATCATTTTCCAGAAACACTCTGCTGTCTCCTACTTTTAGTACTTTGTCCTTCTGCCACAATTTTCTCAGAATCATCTCTTTTTGCCAGTAGGATTGCATCTTACTATTAATGGTCTAGTTTTCTTTCTCGTGGCCAGGATTGGAGCATGCACACTATGTGCTCTTTCAATTAACAACTCCTGCTGTGGAATACCAGTCCAGTTGCTTATTTCTGTTTTCATAAAATTAATACAGTTTGTTCCTTCCAGCTTCTCTGGTGCAGCACAAAATCTCACATTGTCCCTACATGCTCTCTCCTCTAATTCTATTATTTTTTTTAAACATCTCTTCTTGAGCAGCCTCATATTCAGCCAGCCTTTTCTTCATTTCAGCCCCTGTCTTTTACAGTTTTATCACCTCATCTGAATATATTTTTAAAGCTTACTCCATTTTCCAGCCTTTTGTCATTTGAGTTAATATAATCCTTCAGTGCTCTGTTTATTTTAATCAGCTCTGAGTACTTTTGACTTTTTTTTTCTCTAGGTTACTAGAAGTCATGTCTTGCACCAAAGTTGGAGCTTTAACTGCTTTTTACTGAATAGCTACAGAATTCTTCCTAGTCAGAGTTTTCCTTACCTTTTGTGACTGATTTTCTTTCAGGGCCTTTGAATTCATTTTTTGTTGGCATCTAGGCAGTGCACTTACTAGCCAGTTACTGAAATTTACCCAAAAATATGAGTTTACTGGCTTTCACTTCCCAATTTCTGTTTTTACACTAGGAGAGCTGAAATTAAGTTGTTACTTAATGTGTAGCCATCTTGGAAGTCTCAGCATTCCCTGATTTCTGGGATAAATTTGCTTCTCTTATGCCTGGTATACAGTGAACAATCATTTTCTACAAATACTCTGTAGTCTCTATTTTTTAATACTTTGCCGTTCTGCTACAGTTTTGTCAGGATCAACTCTTTTTGCTGGTATGATTGCATCTTTACTAATATAGGTCTTGACTGCTTTCTTGTGGCGACATTTGGAGCATACAATCGATGTGCCCTTTCAATTAACAAATCCTGCTATGGAACACCATTCCAGTTGTCTATTTGTACTTTCTTAAAATTAATACAGTCTGTTACTTCCAGTTTCTTTGGTACAGCAGAAAATCTCAGGTTTTCTTTGCACACTCTGGCTTCTAACTCTACTATTTTTTTAAACAGTTCTTCTTGAGAAACCACATATTCACACAGATTTTTCTTCATGTCAGCCTCTGATTTTTGCAGTTTTTTAAACATCTTTATTGAACTATCACTTGTGACATAGACAAATTTACATTTATACAAAAGTAATCAGACCGTGTTAAAAAAATTAACATTAACAAAGATTATATTTCACACACACACACACACACACACACACACACACACACACACACACACACACACACACACACACACACACGCGCGCACATACATATATATTATATAACCTAAGCAGCAATACATAAATGATTCAATTTCTGCCCCCTTTTTTAAACAAGAAACATCTTTATTAAACCATCACTTTTGACATAAGCAATCGTACATTTATATAAATAAAAACAAACCACACAGATACAACCCTTGTTGCATGCATTTTACATCACAAACCATACTGACACACTCCCAGCTGCAAAGATTATACATCACTTATAATATACCCAATCATTTTCCTTCAAACATTACATAGCTCATTTAAATCCTGTCTTCTTTTAAACCTCATACTTCCCCTGTATGTATTGTTTCCACAATCTCCATCTCCATTTTTCCTATGTAGTTTCCTCCTACCCTTTTCTAAATATCTCAATTCCAGTTGTTTTATCTCAGTTACTATATTCACGAAGTCTAATATAATTGGAGTAGATTTTGATTTCCATTTTCTAGTGATTGTTTTTTTGTAGCCACCATATTTAGACACAGCAAGGCCTTACCATGTCTAGGCAATTCCGATTCTGTATCACAGCTCAGAAAAATCATATCCCTCATCACACCAATCTACCCACCTAGCATCTCCGACAATGCATCCTGCAGGGAATGTTTTAAAGTCCATCATCCCACTGCACTTCGAGAAAATATGTTCCGAGTTACCTCTTTCTTCCCCATCATACCGCCAATATTTGCTGTCTACCTGAGGAAAAAATTTCTGGAGTCTACTTGGGGTAGAAAAATATCTATGTAAACATTTCCAAGCAAAAATCATAAATCTTCTAGATTTTGTTGCATATTTGGGAGACTTACATATATCCTCCCATTGTTTCTTTGTGAATTGCTTTTCCGATCTCTCTTCTCAATCCTTTCTGGATCTTTCTGATCTCCTCTGATTGATTCATATAGTTATTATGCAATATTTTATGTCTTCTTTTGGCTTATCCCAGTTAGGGGTCACCACAGCATAACTCTGGTCTGCTAATGACTGGCAGTGGATTTTTACGGTGCCAATTTGCCAGCCCGATGCCTAATCTTCAAAGAAGGCACATCCATTCATGCACGCCCCTACATGCATGTCTTTAGACCTCAGTCAACCACAGAGAGGACATGCAAACTCCACACAGAAGGCACTCCAGCCAAGAATCGAACGGGAGAACCTCTTGCTGGGAGGTGACAATGCTAATCGCTGTACCACAGTGGCCCTATTATGCAATATTTTATATGCTCTACTAATTATTCCCTTTTTAATGGCAGCTTATGTTCTAGATTCTACTAAAACCTCTACCAGTGCTGGTCTTTCATTTAGGACCCCCATTTCTTTCTCTTTGCCTATACTCTGATATCAATCCTTGATATGGAAGGCAATCTCTAACCTGCAATCCAAATAAGTTCTTGGCCTCTTCCCATTCTATTACCTTTTCCTCTCTAGTTATTTGCTCCCAGTACCTTGGTTCCTTTGCCAGTTTTCTCCAATAAATGCCAGCCGCCTCTTGTCTATTGTCTATATCCTTAATTGCATTCATACTTATCAGCAGAATCTCCTTTCTCCATTCCCATGTTGGCTTAATTCTTAGAATACTTTCTGCTACTTTATGGATATAACATTCTGTATGATTATTGTTATTCTCCTTAAAGGCCTGCATCCAAAATCCCAGTCTCTTCCTATTTCTTGAGCATTCCCCTATTTCAATATCATCCCTTTCCACTTTGAATTAGATTTTTCTGCTTGTGCTATGTATAGGAACCTTAACTGTGTAGCCCTGAAATACCCCTTCAAATTGGGTAATCCAATCTGCCCTGTTCTACTGGAAAAATCATTTTATCCCACTTGACTCTTGCTGCCTTCCCCTCACAGCTAAACTCCTTCGGCTCTTTATTAATTGCTATCCACAACTTCTCCTCTGGTTGATAAAAATATGACTGACCTGTGTATAAGACTAAAGGGACTATAACATTTTGACTGCTTGTATCTTACTATCCATATCCATATAACAAAGCATCCATTTTCTCAGTTTTTGTATTATTTTTTGTTTAGTCTCTTCCCACATATCCTTAGCTGCCACACCAGAATCATTTTAATACATACTCCTGAATACTTCTTTTTATCATGTCCCCATAAATACAGATATTGCTGAACCAATGTGTGTGTTGGTATATAATCTACCGCTATTGCCTTTGTTTTAGCTTCATTAATGTTGTATACTGAAAATATATGAAACTGTCTCAAAATGTTCCACAACACTGTAATGTCTCTTTCTGGGTTTGTCTAGTATAAAATAATATAATCTGCAAACAGACCCAGCTTTTCTTGACTACCATACCAACTATATCATTGAATTTTTGAGTCTTTTATTTTCTTTGCCAGTGGTACTAAATATAATGCAAATAACAAAAGGGGAAAGAGGACACCCCTGCCTTGTTACGCTTATCAAGCAGAAATTACCAGAGAGGACCCCACCCACTTTAATTTTTGTCTCCAATCCCTCATATTTAATCATAATCCATCTTATAATAATTGCAGGAAATGCAAATACTTCCACTGTCCTGCTCATAAAGTCCTAGCTTAATCTGTCAAATGCTTTCTCTGCATCAAGATCCACCAACAACAATGGCATTTTCTTATGCTGTGCTTCCCTTTGGATCATCAGTCTTCTGTTAATGCTGCCACATGTTTGCCTCCCCCCACAAAACCATATTGATCCATATCTATCAATTTGGCATTACTTTTGTCATTTTTTTAGCAATTATAGATTGAACACTTTATTATAATCATGGTTTAGTATTGAAATGGGCCTGTATGAATCTAGGTCTGATGGATCTTTACCCTGTTTAGGTATTACAGCTACCACTGCTTTCTTCCAGGATGTTGACACTTTTCCTCCTCTTAAAATACGTTAAACAAAACCTTCCAGATCTTTATCAGTTTTTCCCTCCTAGCTTCCACATTTTCACAGGAATACCATCTATTCCTGGGGAATTTTCTGTAGATTGGTTATACATCACAATTTTATCACATCTACTATCCCAAACATTAGTAATTGAGCCTCATCTACCTCTAACCTTGGCATATTTAATTCTTCCATAAACATTTCCATTTGTATCTTTTCTTGATTTCCATATTTATCTGCTTTATACAGACTTTCATAGAATTTCTAAAATATTTCTAATACCTCTGCAGGATTTCTTGTTACCTTCATTGTTATAGGCTTCCTAAGTTTGGTGATAGCCCTTTCTACTTTCTGTTGCCTGAGTTGTTAGGCTACTGGTTTTTGTGCTCTACTATTATTATCAAAAAACAAGCAATCTTTCTAAACTCATGCATACTATCAAGGTAATCCTTTATTTTCTGCTTAATATTCTGCAGTTGATTCTCTTCTTGTTTTGTGAGATTCCCCCTATTGTGCAATACTTTAACATTTGTCATTCCCTCTAAATAATTCTTGTTACTTCTTAACCATAGCTCCCTTTCTTTTATTCTACCCTATTTTTAAACACCACCTTAATTTTATCTCACTCCCCAGCTATACTTTCAGAAGAAATTTTTATCCATATCTCTAATAGCTCCTGGATAGTCTCCACTATCCATTCCTTAAATTCCTCTCTTTTCAACAGATAAATGAGAGTGTGCCAGTGTCTTATTTTTATTTCATTACCCTGTGTTTTTATTTTAGTTATTATTGGTGCATAATCTGAAACAGTTAATGGGTACATATCAAGACCTTAAATTAAATGCACGTGTTCCTGTGAAATGTAAATTCTGTCTAGCTTAGCATAGTTTTTATATCTTGGGGAATAATATGTAAATTCACTCCAAACTCCTGTTACTGAATCCACATCTTCCATGCCAAATATTTTCATAAATTTCTTCAAAAATCTATCCTCATTTGTTAAACTTTCCCTTCTGAGCCCCCCAGACACATCTTCAATGTTGCAAATCACATGTCAGTCCCCACCTATAAGTAATATTCATTGCTGAAAACTGATTATTTCTTCCATAATTTTCTTAAGCTCCATTATATCAGTTTTAGGTGGAATATAAATACATATCAGTTTAATCATCCTCCCTTGCCAAATAGCCACTTAGCACTACAAATCTGCCATTATTATCTTTTTTATCCTCATCTATCACTATTGGGGCTCCTCTTGCAATTAATATAAGTACTCCTGTTTTCCTTTTTCCCCAGGTATACCACTGAATAACCATCCTGAAAACCTTTCTTTATCAAATTCACATTCAGGTCTTTCTAAGTGTGTCTCCTGTAATATAGCTATTTATACTCTACATTTTTTAATATAGTTCACTACTCCTTCTTTTTTGTATTTATATCTGAGACCATTGACATTTAAAGATATTACAGAAAGTATCATTGCATTAAAAAGTTATTATTTTCACCTTTTATGTTTAACACCATTTTTGTTAAATGTCTAGTTCCAGCTTTTGTGTTACATGCATACACTATTTTACAGGTTGAACTTTTATACAGTTATTTCTTGTCATATCCATTTTAGCCTATGTTACATTATACAAACTGTTTTGTTTTATTAAAAGCCCTCAAGCAAAAAAATATATATATTATAAGCCCTCAAGCAAAAAAAAAAAACAAAAAAAAAAACAAAAACAAAAAATAAACATACTCTTAATACCCCCTAAAACCTATTAACTTAATACTAACAAACAAAATGATGTACATCTTCAAATACTGAAGTGTTACTCACCTAATAGCAGCAAAAGTCCCAACCTGACAGCTACACTCACAGACTTGAGTTAACCTAAAAGAAAAGTTAAACATGCTAAGACACATAGTGCAACCTGTGATTCTACTAAGTGATAATTGTTTTTATCTTTTCTTTGTAGTTCTCCCAGCTGACAAAAACCCCTGAATGTATTCAGAGAACATTGTCTCCTAACCAATTTCTTTTTACATTATTTTTTATTCAGCCAATCACTCTCTATCAGACTGTAGCCAGTTTTTGTTTATCAGATTGTCTCCATCGAGACATGAAGACCAGCTGCAGAATTGTTACTAAGCATACATGTATTTGGTAGAAAAAAAGACTCATAATATTTAATATTTGTTCAGTTACTTGCTTACTCTTAAAACTTGTTACTAAATCAATCTAAGGATGATTTTTGCAGTTTTATCAGTTCATCTGAATAGCTAGTTAAAGTGTCTTCTATGTCTTCTGTCTTTTCCAGCCTTTTTATTCCTTCAGTGTTTCATTTATTTTAATCACCTCTGAGTACATTTATTTTTCTTCTAAATTACTGGAAGTCATCTTTTGAACCAAAGCTGAAGCTTGAACTGCTTTTTGCTAAACAGCTGCAGAATCATTCACAGAAGTGTTTTCTCTTCACCTTTTCTGAAAGCTCAATAAGAAACGCTGTACTCCTATGTGTCATGAGACGCCAAACCTGGTCTGAAAAGAACTCCAAGCGAGTAAAAAAAACTGAATTTAATGTAGACAAAAATAATAAATAGTACAGCACAACGAAAGAGTTAAGCACTTTCACTCGCAAAATGCGAGCTTCATCAGAACCGTTACAAACAGGAAATGGATTCATTTTAAAAACTTTTTAGCACCAAAACGCTACCTTGTAACAAAAGTTCTTAACGGTATACATCCAATAAAATACAATAAAAACAAAGTGTCCTAAACACATTATGTCTATCTAAAAATATATATATTAATAAATGATTAATGATAAACAATAAATGATGTTTAAATAAATAAATATAAATATACATGAAAATAAAATATGATAGTTTCAGCTAAATACTAATAAAATTTAGATTTAAAACTTTTTGTATATTTTATAACTTGTGGGATACCATAAGCATAATAAACATATATTTGCATAAAAATGATTTGATGCCCCATCTATGTAAATGTCTATGTAAATAATAATGGTTGATTTTCTTTCAGGTTTTCCAAAGTTCTTCTTTGCTGGCATCCAGGCAGGGTATTTACTAGCTACTAACTAAATGTACCAAAAAAATCAGTGGCAATATTTTTCTTAGTTTCTGTTTTCTCCCTGGGACAGCTGAAGTTATGCTGTTGCTCGGTGTGCAGCCATATTGGAAATCCAACGTACAAATGGCTGAAAGGTGATAAAATAAATGTTATTTTCAACATTTTAAAGTATTCTGTCACACTTACTTGTCTTGTCCTTATATCTTTAGGGCATCATTGAGAGTAGATGGTGTCTTCTTGCCATGATCAAATTGGTGGTGACAAAGCTGTTTTTCTCCCTACATCCTACTCCTTTTGAATAATAAAAAATGGTGTTTTTCATTTAAGGGTGCTGGTCATTCTCTTGTAGTAACTCTGTCACATCTTGCTTTATCATGGGGCATTCCAAGTCACTGCTGCCTGGATCAAATTTCTGGAGTTCTTCTAAACCTTCCTGAGCTTACGCAAATGACTTGGATCTCACTGGAAACACTATTTCAAAGCAGGATGGGTAGAGAAATTAGCATTTAAATCATCTTATATGAAAGAGTCTCATTATTGCAGAATCTGTTTATATTATTCCTCATCTGGACAGAAAAGTCATGTTTGAAAAAAGTATGCATTACATATTAAAAATATTACCCACCACAGAAATCATAATACATATTTTTCTGAATGAATGTGGTAAACCTATTATTTCCTTTTATTAAATCAGATTTTTAAACAATTATATAGTTATGTATACATTGCAAAAAAATAAACCAGCCTCATCTTCATTGTTATTTTCATGTAGTATTTATATATATATATAAATATATATATATATATATATATATATATATATATATATATATATATATATATATATATATATATATATATATATATATATATATATATACATATATATACATATACGTATATACATTCATTTATAACACTTACCGTTCACTCCAATATTATATATTGCTTGATTCCTGCCTTCCCTTAAATCTTATTCATCCTAAACATTATTCTGCATATATCATTCACATAAACACCATTTACATCTACATAATTTCATTATTCCCTTTTCTAAACAGTCCACCACTACTTCTTTTATCTGCTTTGCAATTTTTACTATTTCATTTACAATTGGTTTACATTTTGATTTCCATTTCCCAGCAACTTTTCTTGTCAGCCAACAACATTAAGCTAGTTAGGCTTTATGATGTCTTGCCAATTCAGATCCTAAGCCCCAGCTCAAAAGAATCATTTTCTTAGTTACAACAATTTGATCCCTCAGTATTTCTGGCAAAGTACTTCATAGGAAATATTTGCAATTTGTCAGTTTATTACATACACAAGAAACATGTTCCCAATTAGTTCTTTTCCATCACACCCTAGCATTTTGCTATCTACTTGGGGAAAAATTCTGTGACTTCTAATTGTGGTATCATGTACCTGTGCAAACACTTCCATACAAATATTCAGTAGAGTAACAAGGGTACAAAGTGCTAGGATGGGTGCAGTCAAGAATTCCTGATTGTTTTTCTGTACTGAAATGCCAGTATAGAAAGACAGAAAGGCACTTTATTACAACTTGCTACAATTTAAACTAAGATGTCCTTTTTTTTTGCTCTTTGCTGAAAGCTGATTGGTACAAATGCACCAATTGGCTTGCTACAGTGTAAGCCAAAGTCTTTTTTTTTTTTTTTGCTGATGTGGGAGTGGATTGGCTGCAGGAAGTGGGAAGCCAATTGATACAAATGTGCCAATCCGATTGTTACAGTATATATTTTTTTGCTCTTTACTTGAAAAGCTGAGGGGTGTGGGGTGCTATATTGGGAATGGGTACGGGCGATAGATGAGCCAGCTACAACTCTTCAAAAATCCTTTTGGACTTCCCTGCATATGTGGGAGCCATGCATATGTCTTCCTACTGTTCCTTTTTAAATTGACTTTCCAGCCTCTTTCCAATTGTTTTCTAACCTCTTCTGATTGATTTTTATATTTATCATGCAATATTTTATATGCTGTACTACTTAACTCTTTTTTAATAGCAGATTCTATTCTCAACTAAAAACTCTACTACAGCTGGTCTTTTACTTGGCACTCCTCTATCTCTTTCTTTGTGCCCATACTCTGTTATTAATCTATGGTAGTGAAGGCAGTCTCTAACCTGCAGTCCAAACTTCTACTTGGTCTCATCTTACTTCATTAACTTTCCTTCTCTAGATATTTCCTCCCCAAAGCTTGATTCCTTCTCTAATTTTCTTCAGTAAATTATAGCCCCACCGTGCCTATTTTCTATATCCCTGCTTGTCATCATGATTGGTTAAAAGGTTCTTTTTTTATTCCTCTGTTGGTTTACCTCTTAGAATACTATCTGCTACTTTATGAATGTAATGTAATGTTAGATATTATTATTATTATTATTGTTATTACTATTATTATTATTATTATCCTTAAGCAAGTTCCTCTAAACTCCTGCTCTCTCCTTATTTCTTAAACTACTCCATTTCATCATCATCCTTTTCGACTTTGATTAATAAACGTCTGTTTTTGTTATGTATATGAGCCTTAACTGAGTAGCTCCAAAGTATCCTATCAGATGAGGTAATCCTAACCTACCTTGTTCACCGGGGAGAACCAGTTTATCCCATTTTATGCTTGCCCTCTTCTTCACCCAAATAAATTCAGTTCTTTATAAATTAGCATTTTGGCTGTACTGCGCTGTACCTAAATTTGTTACAATTTTACTTATCTGTACATGAAGTTGCTAAAAACTTTGCTTATGTGGAGCTTTTCTCCCCGGGCCTCTACTGAAAATGGACATATATCCAGTTAGACCAGCCCGGTCAACAAATGTAAAATAAAATAAATAAATAAATTCAAATCATCCGCAACTTCTTCTTTAAATGAGGTAATCCTAAACCATTTTATATGGGAAGAATCATTTTATCCTACTTAATGCTTGCCCTGTTCCTCACCCAAATCAATTCCTTTGATCCTTCACTAATTATCTTCCACAACTTCTCTTTAGTTTGATAAAAATACAAATGACTTGTATATAAATCTAAAGGGATTAAAACATTTCACTGCTTTCATTTTATTATACATAAACATAATCAAGAGCTTCCAGGTTTTCAATGTTTGTCTTATCTTTTTAGTCTCATCCTACATATCATGACCTGGTATAAAATAGTATTTTTTTAATTAATGCCTTTATTAAATTATCACTTAAGACATAGACACGTACATTAACAGAAAAAAAACATATTAACATTTGTCATATTCATGCATTATAGATTACATGTATGTTTTCATTATTTTAACAATTATTCATGTCACCATTACATAAATTGCTCAGTGCCATAACATAATCTTTTTTTAATCCATTCACCTAAATACTTCATCATATGTCCTCATAAATATGGGTATTGCTGAACCAATTTGTGTGTGCGCCCATAATTTACCACTATAGCCTTTGTTTTATTTGCTTCTTTTATTCAGAAAATACTTGAAATTGTCTCAAAATGTCCCACAACACTAAAATGTTATTTTCTAGATTTATCAAATACAAAATAATGTCATTTGCTAGTAAAGCTAACTTTTCTTGAGTACCACACCAATTATATCCTTGAATTTGTGAGTCACTTTTTTCATTGCCAATGGCTCTAAATATAAAGTGAATAACAAAGGAAAAGGGGAACCCCTGGTTCCTCTGTTCAAATACTGGTTGTCAGAGAGGAACCCTCCCACTTTAATTCTTGCCTCCAACCCTTCATGCATCCTATTATTCTATCAGGGAACACAAATGGTTCCACTATAAAATCCCAGCTGATTCTATTGATTATTTTTTGCATCAAGACTCACCAATAGTGGCAGTGTTTTCTTACAGTCTCCTTCCCTTTGGATCTTCACTGTGCTATTAATGTTTTTTTTTTTTTTAACAAGAAGCATCTTTATTAAATTATCACTTATGACATAGGCAATCATACATTTATATAAATGAAAACAAAAAATATTGACATAGTCTTAGTTGTAAGTATTTTACATCACAGACTGTATTAACATAATTTTAGTTACAAACATTACACATCACTTTTCACTGTGCTATTAATGTTGTCAAATGTCTCCCCTCCACAAAACCATGCTGGTCCTTATATTTCAAGTCTGGCAACACCATTGGCATTCCCTTAGTTAGTTATAGACATAAACTCTTTATAAGCATGGTTTAAAATTGAAACGGGTTTCTTTAAAGCTTTGTCTGAAAGGTCTGTAGTTTATTTGTGTAGTACATCCACAATACCTTTCTTCCAAGATGCTGGAACTCCCCCTTTTAAAATACTCTTAAAAATTCTTCCAGAGTTTTATTACTTTCTCCCTTCCTAACTTCCAGTCTTCCAGAGGAGTATCACCTGTTCCTGGAGACTTTCTCGTTGATTAATTATACATCACCTTTTTTATCTCTTAACTCTCCCTATCTTAACCATTAGTTGTTGAGCTGAAATAGTTATTGGATGTATGTCAAAATTTTCAGTTAAATATGCATGCTTCTGTGAAATATAATTAGCTTTGCCCAATTATTGTGTCTTGGGAATAATGTGTAAATTATGTCTTGAGTTCCTTTGACTGAATTCACACTTGCCAAATCAAATATTCTCATACATTTCTTCAGAACGATATCCTCATTTGTTATATTTTCCCTTCTAGGTTTTCCTGATACTTTCCAGTCATGTTTCATAAATAATATTCCTGGTTGAAATCTGATTATTTCTACCTAGCATATCTTAAGCTACATAATAACACTTTTAGCTAGAATATAAATGCATACCAGCATAATCATCCTTCCCTGCCAATAACCCCTTACTATCACAAATCTACCATTATTGTATTTTTCCCTTTTCAATCTTTTTGGAGCCCCTTTAGCCATAAGTATTATTATTATTACTCTTTTTTCTTTTGTCTCTGATATTCTGATGAATGTCTACCCTGAAATCCCATATCTCTTCTGTGTTAAATTCACATGCTCATTTCAATCCAAATGTGTCTCCTGCAACATTACTATTTATAGTATTTTATACCTTATAAATCTTAACATAATTCAACACTCTTTAATTTTTGTCTTTACCTGTAGGGCCATTTACATTCCATGATAATGCTAGCAAAGTAGTCATTATGGCAGAAAGCTGTTTCTCACACCTATTATACATGATAGCACTTTTTAATGTGTATTTACAAGTTTTATCTTACATGCACACACTAGTGTTTGGCAGGCTGATCTTTTACTTAGTTTCCTGTTATCATCTCCGTTTGAACTTAGATCACATTTTCAATACTTTTTCCTTCAATTAAAACATTAGACTGTGGTCCCTCATGATCTTCAAAATGTCTTCTTGAAGCCTAGTCTGTCTTTTGATCAATATCTTGAAAAACTTAATATAGTTGATACACTAAGATGTATTTTATTTAGAAGATGTTGTAGTGATTTGCTTCATTTTGAGTAAATTAACAATTTTTATTATGTAATTTAAATGAACTCTGTTTCACATTCATTTAAGTACAGGCATGCTAATTTTAGAGAGAAGCTGTCTGTTGCACATTTGTGAAAGAGCATTTGACAAAGCTAAAAATGTGCTGCACTGCTGTGTTTGAAGTTATCCTGACAGAAGATAGCTAGCAAGATTAGAAATCTGAGTAATAGGTTTGCCTAGGTAAGAATGATTATGCCACAAATGCTGACATCCAAATTTGTTTTACTAGATGTGAAAGCAAAAATCCAAATAAAGGAGAGGACTTAGTACACTGTTGCCAAAAATAACAGACCAAGTGTTCAGCAAATTCCAGAAGGTTTAGGATTTTCCTTGAAAGTGTTTTCATAGATATTTTATACACAACAAGACTTCAAATAATTTTCATCAGGTAGATAACAATTGCTGAAGGTGTGATAGGAATAAGGGAGATAAATGGGAACATATGTTCTGTGATGCAGTGAGTAGGAAGAGTTTACATTATTTCCTACAGAATATTTTGTTAGAAGTGTTAGGGGAAGCACAATTTTTAAGGAAGTGATTCTTTTGAGTAAGAACAGGCTCTGACTTGCCCAGACATACTAAGACTTACTACATTTAATGCTACTCTCTGCCAAAAATGTAATTACTAGAAAATGGAAATCAAAATCTAAACCAACTGTAACTGAAGTACTGAATATTGAAAAGGAGATATAAGAACTGAAGGTGGGATCTGTTGGAAAAAAATAAAATCACATGGAAGCAAAGGGAATCTGTGGGAACAATACATGTAGAATAATGCCCTGGAGGAGGAGTGGGGTTTAAGGTAAGGAAGAAAGTGAACAATTTATGTAATGTCTGAGTGAATGATAATAATTAAAAGGAAATATATATGCTGTATGAAAAATGTTACCATGGTTTGTTTCCTTTTATATTAGCGTATGAGTACCTGTATCACTGCCTTATTTATGAATTAATAATGACGTTTGTATATTAAAAAAAATATGTTGCAAATTTTTTTTTTTTGAAAGTGGAGATGAAGTTTGTGAAACTACAGTTTTGCACATAAATGGATCTCATGTATAACTGAAAGTTGTTCTTGACCTGTATCTTACACAGTGTTCACAGATAATAGCTCATCTATGAGAATCCATGTTGATCAAGTAAATGGTAACTTCTCAGAGACTGCACCTGTCTTATAATATGGAAAAAAATGAAAGTTTTAGTGACCAACATGTCATTACCAAAAATTTGTCAGCATTTAGAATTCATATATTTGTGGAAGTGACAGATGGGGAACCCATATGTGTACCTTTTGTGGAAGAAGATAGACATTCCTTAAAATCTTCAGATTTACCTTTTTTCCACCTCATGTAGTCATTCTGTGAGAGAAAACGATAGCCTTTTTTTCCTTTTCTACATAATCTTTTTTTTCTGAATAACAATTTATTTAATACTGAAGTTCCTTCTGTTGTAGTGGTAAGATCAAACTTCTGGAGTTCCTCAAAAACTTCATAAGCTTGAAGAAATGTCTTTGATCCAAAAGACCATTTTAAACAGTAACAACCATTTTCCTTGGAAACAGCAAGAATGGTCTCTGGTTTTACTGAAAGACTGTAAGTCTACCTACTACTTCTTGGATAAAAATGTGACACAAACATATACTGTTATCTAATTTCCACATCTTGGAACTTTCTAAATAAGCTAATGCTGAGATGTTCCTTTAGAGGAAAGATTTGGGTGGGTGGTGTTTGTGTCTACATTTTTTTTCTGCATTTTGAAATTCTGTACTACTGCCTTATATAGCATAGGCTAGATTCAGACTTTCTGAATCTAGACTGTTTGGTATCACTGTGCTCAAAACCAGTCAACCTACATTAAGAGGGCCTCCCTGCTGCACCCTTGTGGCAGAAGTGAGCAGCTCAGGTTCCATCTGAGTAGGGGATTGCTGAATAAAGGTTAAGTTTGTGGCTTTCCCATTGGTAGTTTGTCTTAAAACTGTTGAATTTCATCTGTATTTAAGCCTCACATCTGCATGTAGCTGCATATGGCACAATGGGGGTTAGCACTGCCCTGTATAGATGCAAACACCTGGAAACTTAAATTTTCCCTAGATGTCTGCCAGTAGAACCCTCCCAAGTTCCCGGTTGTTCAGCAGGCAACTTAACTGCACACTGAGCAGCATAGCCACAGCTCTTCATCCTAAATCATCAACAAAATAAGCCCCTCTGTTATTCCTACATAATAAACTGATCTAACTTACCTACTCCCAACAGTACTATGGTATAAGCCTGCCATTATGGATGATCACTTTCCCACCATTTCTCTGGCCAACCTGATTGACTTGGGCATCCTGAGGCAATGTAGTAATTGCCTCATGTATACTGATAACCTCTTAGTCTTGAAACAAACAAATACCATATGTGGGAGATGTAATTACACTATAAATTTGGAAGCAGTCTTCTCCCGTAACAAAAAACAAGACATTAAACAGGTTGCCAGCTCACGCTCTTTACTTCTCACACAAGTTCAGGACACAACGCATAAACCCACATATACAGAGGTACTCACTAGAAGCCTACCAAAATATCAGAGACCTCCCAAGTGCACACACCTCAACATGTATAAAAACCACTGCACATAATAACACATGTATCAGTGACTCACCAAATAAGCACATAGGGCAAAACACCTCAAAACCTAATGTCTTGGTCATAGGAGACTCCATAGTGAGACATACAGATGGCCCTTCACCAGGCTGGATAAGGAAAAGGTCACAGTCAACTGCATATCAGGTGCCAAGATCCGTCAGATCACACATGCACTCAGGTCACACAACAACAAGTACCGTTATGACTCTGGCATAGTCCATGTTGGAGTGAATAACTTGAGAAATACCTCCCTGGACTATATGAAGAGAGACATGACTGAACTCTCAGATTATGTGTCCCAGGTAGGTATGACCCTAACCCTAAGCAACATCCTACCTTCATCCAGGGTGATGCCATAATATAAACAAAAAATGACTGACTTCAACAATTGGCTTAGCTTCTGCTGTCATTCCAGGGAGATCCAGTATTTGTCAGCCTGGGAAGACATGGTCGACAGGCCACATTGCTTTGACAGAGATGGTCTACACCTGTCTCCTGTAGGCTTTTGAATACCGGCTAAGATGCTTCCCTCCCCCATAGTGCCTTTTTTTAGGCAATGTCAACAACAACATTTCTGACATAGCAAAATCCACTCGAGACAAACTCAAATTTCTGCTGATTACTGCTAGGAGTCTAAACACAAAACTGCACTACCTGGAAGCACTCCTCACCTAGGAAGATGCTGATGTCTGTGCAGTCACCTAAACATGGTTCAAGGCCACAGAGACCACCCCAGCTGTGCAAAGCTACAATGCCTTCCACACGTTCAGACCTCAGAATGAGCGTGAAAGAACCAAAGGTGGAGGTGTATACATCTTCATTAAAGCCAAGTACACCTCGAGATTGGTCAAACAGTACGACTCTCTCAAACTACTCCATGCCCAATTAATTATATGCAAAACACCCTACCACATTATTGCTAGCTATAGGTCCCCCTCCATGAACCAAGATGAGTACAAGGCCTACCTGAACTTAATGGAGTCATTTGGCATACAGCCCAATACCTTAGTCATGGGAGATTTCAATTCTTCTCCATCAAATGGGTAACATATGCAAGCTCAAACATGCTTGCTCGGAGGTTCCTGGACTTTGTCAATGCAAATGCTCTGAAACAGATAGTCTGGACTCCCACAAGGGGCTCTAATGTCCTTGACATAGTACTCACCAACATGAGTGGTCACTGCACTGTCCCCTGTGTGATGCCCTCCCTGGTAAGGTCAGACCATAGACCAGTCTCATTTGAAGTAACTATTGGAATCCAAAAGAGCAAAAAAAACTAAGGAACTTCTCAAAAGCAAACTAAGGCCTACTAATTGATGGTTCAAATGTTTTATACCCCCTGGTATAAAAAGTTTTATACCCCCCTGCAATCACAGGCAATAATGACTCCTATGTACACAAATGCTTTGTATAATCATCTTAGCAACTGTATAGACTCAGCTGTACCTGACCGGATTAAAACCAGGCCCTCCCAAAAAAACAAGCCACCTTGGTGGACATCTGGTATAAACAGATTGTATAACAAAAGGAAGACACTGATGTCCAAGAACAAGAGGTAGCTGCCTTTGCACAGGAAGAATTCCCTCCACAGACTCAACAAGCAAATCAGAAGTCTTGCAAAGTCCTCTAAAGCTAATTATGAAGCTAAAATAGCATTTCTGGCCAAGGACAATTATAAGGGATTCTTTAACTATGTCTGAAATCAAAAAAGAGTGTCCAGCTATGTGCCAAATTGGTAGTAGATGGCACCACTCTCACTATACTGGAAGAAATTGCCAACCTGCTACCTGACAGATTTGGTGCAAACTTCACCCCCTATCCCCACCAGCCATACCCCAAAGCACACCTGACACCATTTCTGTATCTAGTATCTCTAGAGATCAAGTCATATTTGTGCTCTCTAAGACCAAAAACACAGCCTCGTTGGGACCACATAACATCCCAGGTTGCTTACTAAGCAATCTAAAACAGGGCCTAGCTGACCCACTTATTGTTCTCTTTAACCATAGCCTGAGAACTGGCTCTGTACCAGCAAAATGGAGAACAGCAACAGTAATCCCCTTGCATAAAGGGGGGGGGGCATCAACCGTCCCTGAGAACTATAGACCCATAAGTCTAACCAGCCTCATCTGCAAGGCCATGAAAAGGATCATCATGGACCTTATCAACAAAGACATAGGCGACCTTCAAACTCTAGACCCAACCCAGTTTGGCTTTGTTAAGGGTAGAACGTGCTTATTGAACCTGGTAGACTTCTTTGAGAAAGTCAACAAAGCTCTGGAACAAGGTAAGACAGTGCATACCATCTTTCTGGACTTAACCAAAGTCTTTGACACAATCCCCCCTCGGTTATCATTGAAAAACTCTTCCCAGCTAGGTGTTAATCCTTATACCACTAGATTGGTAGCTAATTGTCTTACCAACAGAACACATACTGTCAAAGTTGGTGACTCCAGCTCTACCAGTAGACCCATCACCAGTGGCATACCGCAAGGATCTGTACTGGGCCCTTTAATATTTGGAATCTATTTCTCAGAAGTCCGGGCTAAAGTAGATTTCCTTTGGCTTACTACGTTCTCTGACAATTGTAAACTAGGAGCAATCATTGAGTCCCCCAGTGATGTTAACATATTACAGGAGGGAATGTAATCAGTCGAACACAGAGGTAGCGAAAGAGGCAACCATAAAACGCCAAATAATCTAGTAAAATAAGCAGTCCTTTATTTAGTGCACCAAGATAAGCGTTTTCACATAATGCTTCATCAGACCATAAAACCCTCTCCCAATAAAGACACTTACTTTTATATCCATCACATGATGCCTAATAATTAGACAATTATCTTTTAAAGGAACAGATTTATTAGAAAACAAAGTATGTTGCAATATTCTAAAATATTATAGCAACTAACTACTACCTACATGTCCAATATAAGTATGTTAAAACACATATGATAATCAGCAAAGCATACCTAACGTAAAAACATCACTTGACCTAACGCTGTCCACAGATGTGAAAACAAAAATGCAAAAGACCAAAAAACTGACTAAGACATAAATGTTTGTGTATACTTTAAAAATGTGTGGATAGTTGGACATAAATGTACTACATCTGCAAATGAACAGACCCTAAATACCTAAGATGTATAAATTGTAGAAAACCCTCAAAGCAAAGCAAGGGAACATAACACCACATACCCATCATCTTAGAACTTGTCATTCATATACACATTTCTGATGCATCAAAAACAAGAACCTGAAATATGCAGCTAAATAATTCTTATAAAATTTAAATATATGCATGGATGTATTTATGAGCCTGAAATGCAATTACAATAAACAAAATATGTAATTCCATCAACCCAAGGTTTTCAAATAACATTTAAGCCCCTTGATCTTAAAAAAGGTTTAAGCGAGGCTCTCTCATTGAGACCCCTGCCCTTATCTGCTCTCAGTCTTAATATCCAATTTGTCTCCTTCTTTTCAGTCCCATTCCTTATGTTACCTTCCCTAACAATTGGTACCACATTATCTATAACCATAAACCGAAATATATGTTGCTTGCCCTCTGTCAAAACATGCTTGGCTAGGGCATTGTTAGTGTAGTTGACCCTAATGGCATAGCGATGCTCCCTCAGTGTATTACGAAACACCCTATTGGTTTTGCCGAAATAGAATGAGGAACATATCTGACATGTAGTTAAGTAGACAACGTGTGGTGTATTACATCTAGCAGTCACCTTAAACCTAAAAACTTGTCCAGTATCTGGATGCTCAAAACTGTTACCTATATTAATGAATTGACAAAAATTACATTGCCCACATGGTACAGTCCCTATACAGTCATTAGTAATATGCCTCTCGAAGGGCTGACATAACAGTCTCTTTAGATTAGGTTTATTTTTATAACTGAACATTGGACTATCACCAATAATCTTTCTAATCTCTGTGTCCGTAGTTAGAACACACCAATGATGATTGATGATATCAAAAATAGCCCCATTGTCAACAGTGTAAAACATAGGTATTTTCATCCCTGAAGGTTGACACCTATGTACATTTACGACTTCAACATGGTCAGAGTAATATGGAGCAGCTCTATCCTTTCTGAGTATATCCATATTCAAAAGACCATCTACTATTTCATCCTTACCATAGCCATGTTTGGATAACCTTTCCTTAAAAGCACCCATTTCTTGTTTAAACCCAACATCTGTTGCATTAAGGTGGGAAATCCTCATCCCCTGTCCTTTTACAATATTCCTGAATATATAATGGGGATGCATACTGCATCTATGCAAAAGTGTGTTCCTGTAACACTTATTCCTATAGACTCCACTATTAATGAAAATACCCATCATCCTCTCCACATAGACATCCAAATATTCTATCTTAGTGGAGGAAATGTTCAAGGTAAATCTCAGAAATTTTGTCATGCTATTCATCTGTGTCACAAACTCTAGCTCATTTGGGCTGCCCTCCCAGATGAAAAGGATGTCCACAAAACGACGATAGAAATGTACATGTCTCTTAAACCAAACATTCAGAGCCGACACCTCTTCCTCCCATAGGGCTAAAAACATGTTTACGCAGCTATTGGCACAAGAAGTGCCCATAGCATGCCATCACGCTGGATGTAAAACACCCTGTCAAAGACAAACACATTATTTTCAAGTATCATTTCTAAAAATAGGCAGATTAAATCAACCTGTTTCTCATTGTATTCACTGTGTTTAATCAAGTATCTCTTAACTGACACTACACCCAAATCATTTTGGATTACAGTAAACAATGATTGTACATCAAGTGTAGTAAAAAGCATATCTGCCTTCATCTCAAAACTGCTAGTGAAACTATGCAAATCTACAAGAAATTGTTTTGTGTCTTTAAGGATGGTCTTATTCTGATCCAAAACAGGTCACAGGTGCTTCTCCACATAGAGAGAAAGGGGCTCAGTACACCAGCCCCTCCCTGATACTATTGGTCTCATGGGAGGGTTGGCTTCATCCTTGTGGATTTTTGGTAGGCCCTGGATGGCCGGAGTCATTGGATACTCTACCTCCAAGAATTTACCTAAATCACTAGTTATAACATGGCTTTTAACCAAATCATCCACTGTCATATAAATCCCATGTTTAATGGCGTCAACCTTCTCTCTACTAATAGTGCTGTAGTATTTTGAATCACTCAACATGTCACTCATAGCCCTACAGTAACACTCTTTATCCATTATGACAATGGGTCCACCCTTGTCTGCGGGTCTAATGACTATAGTATGGTCATTTTGTAGTCTAATCAACGCATTCCTTTCATGGATGTTCAGGTTATATCTTGTTTGCTGCTAATACTGAACAATATGTACACTATATACATATCTACACACATATACATATAAACAATGTGCAAGTCCATACCAAAAAATACTGGAAGAAAAAACAAGCTGAGACAAAGAGCCCCTGAGGTAGTGGAAATCTACCAGGTCCACAAGAAGTCTTAAGCAGGGGGAAGGAGGGAGGGAGGGTTCGTAAAAATGAATGGCGAGATGGACAACAAACATGGAACGTTATGGTGAGTACATAACTTCTTTATGTTATGTTGTCCTATCTCACCTTCATTCTTACAATGATGGGACAGCATCCCTAGCACCTTTATCCTGGGTAGCTCATGGGAGTATACCTTTCAGCACTGTGGAACAAAAGAATGCCCTGTCCCTGGAGGCCAAATCCACTTTGTAATGAGTAATAAAAGTATGTGGAGTAGACCACGTAGCTGCTGCACAAATATTATCTGTAGGAATTCTGGCTTGGAAACCAGATGACGTAGCCAATGCTCTAGTGGAATGAGCCTTTACTTTGAAAGGTAAATCCTTGTTATTAGATTTGTAGATAGAGGTAATACAATGTGAAAGACAATTAGAAAGAGTGTTTTTTGAAACTGATGATCCTTTTTTTGCATCAGAAAAGGATACAATTGGTCAGATTTTCTGAAGTCTTTGGTTCTATGTAAATAAAATCTGAATTGTCTGTGCACGTCCAGCTGGTGTAATTTGTATTCTGCCTTGTTGCTATGTTGAGGAAAAAATACTGGGAGTTCTATGGATTGGTTTATATTGTTTGGAGAAGCAACTTTTGGTAAAAAGGAAGGGTTAGTGCATAAGGATACCCTGTCCTTATGAAAAATCAAATATGGTGGTTTAACAGAAAGAGCTTGCAGTTCTGACACCCTTCTAGTGGAAGTTATAGCCACTAGAAATAAGGTCTTCCATGAAAGGAACTTAAGGTCTGAAGAAGAAGGTTCAAATGGAGGTTAAGTGAGATGGGACAAAACAAAATTTAGATCCCAGGGAGAAACGGGTTCCTTAAAGGGAGGTATTAGTAAGGAAGCACCTTTTAAGAAGGCTCTACATAACTTGTGTGACATTAAGTTTGAAAAAGTATCACCAATATGAAAATTTGAAATTGCAGCAAGTTGAACTCTGATGGTAGCTGCAGCTGAGCCTTGTTGGAACAGTTCCGCCAGAAATTCCAAAATGGAGTGAATAGGCACAGAGAAAGGATCAATTTTCTTATCTTGAGCCCACAGGGAAAACCTCTTCCATTTACTAGAGTAAAGCTTTCTAGTAGAAGCTTTATGGGAGGACATTAAGATATGTTTTACAGTAAGAGTGAAATTGTGAAGTCTGACTAAATTGGGAAGTGGAGCAGCCAGGCTGTCAATTTTAGGATGTGGAGAGAAGGATGAAGCTCCCCCAACATATGAGTCAGCAGATCTGGTACTGGGTCCAGGATCCATGGCTTTTCCTGAAGGTGGGGCCACAGGAAGGGGAACCAAACTTGATGAGGCCAGTAAGGGGCAATGAGAGTTATCCTGCTTCCCCAGCTTTGAGCTTTCTGAATTACTCTGGGTATGAGAGGAAATGGTGGAAAGGCATACAGAAGTCCCGAGGGCCAATTGTGAGCCAGGGCGTATCTTGGTGTCACCCCCAGAGGGGGAACTAGGGTAAAGTAGTTGCTGCACTTGGCATTCATGGGAGTGGCAAAGAGCTCACAGCAAGGCTGTCCCCATGTTTGGAAAATCATTTCCGCTACATTGTGATTGAGACACCACTCGTGAGGCATTAGAATTGCTCTGCTCAGCTTGTCCGCTATCACGTTGGACTTCCCTGGAATGTGCGTTGCGATTAGAAAGCGCTGAGAAGAAACTGCCCATTGCCAAACTCTTAGGGCTTCTTGACACAAGGGGTAGGATCTGGTTCCCCCTTGCTTGTTTATGTACCAAACTACAGACATATTGTCTGACTGAATCGCAATAGTCCCTAGAGGGAGAGAGTCTTGAAGTGCTTGCAACACAAGAAGCACTGCTCTCATCTCTAGAACATTTATATGCAAGTGAGCCTCGTGATCTTGCCATGTACCTTGGACTGTTCTTCCCAGATAATGCCCCCCCACCCTGTCTGGAAAGCGTCCATGGTCACTGTAGCTATTGGTTGAAGTGGAACAAGAGTCTGCCTATTGTCACATGAGTGGAGTGCATCCACCATTTCAAGTCGTTCTTGAAAGATTCCGTTATCCTGATCAAATGAGACATTGGAAGTTCTTGAAGAGACCATTGGGAGAATAATAGCCATTGAAGTATCCTCATGTGCATTCTGGCAAGAGGAACTAGTGTCATCGTGGAGGCCATTGTTCCTAATAAGTATAGAATTACTTTTGCTTTCACTTTGTCCATGGGAAGGATGTGAAGAATTTGATGTCTGAGAGCTACGATTCTTTCTGCTGGAAAATGTGTTATCATCAATGAAGTGTCTAGGTCTGCGCCTATGAATGTAATACATTGAGAGGGCAACAAGGCAGATTTTTGCAAATTTACTGTAATGCCCAAATGATTGCAGATGTCTAACGTTAGATCCCTGGCTTGTAGAAGTAGATGCTTGGTGGTGGCAGACAGGAGCCAGTCGTCTAGCTAGGGAAACACATGGAATCCTAGACGTCTCAGGTGAGCCGTGACTACTGCCATACATTTGGTGAACACTCTGGGGGCTGTAGTGAGACCAAGCAGCAGAACTCTGAACTGATAATGGCTGGCTCCCAGCCAGAAGCATAAGTACCTTCTTGATGTCCTGTCCATTTTTATGTGGTAGTAAGTATCTTGAAGGTCTATCGAGCACATCCAATTGTCTTTCCCTAAAAAAGGAAGTATAGACTGCAGTGTCACCATTTGGAACTTTGACTTTTTGACAGATTCCCTGTTCTTTTTGGCACTAAAAAGATTCTTGAGTAAGTTCTTAATCCTATTTGGTCTGCGGGGACTACTTGGATGACTCTCTTTTGGAGCAACTTTTGAACCTCTATAGTTGCTTGTTCCCTTAGATTGGGTGGAACATCTGGGAGTGTTTTGGTCTTCAGGACAGGTAGCAAAAGGGGATGGAGTATCCTCTGGATATTATGTTTAGTACCCATTTGTCGTTGGTGATAATTCACCAGGCTTCTGAGTACATCCATAAACATCCCTGACTGCCTCCAGAGTAGAGCAGTCAAGCCTCCTTTCAGGAGCGCTGATAAGGTCATCTGCGAAAGGAATCACGGTCACCTTGGTTTTGCAAAACCCCTCTTCCTCTGGGATGGCATCTACCGTTCTTACCTCCCCCTCTGAGGGAGGTATCAGCCCATATGTCCTGGAAACATTTCTAGTATCTTTTGAACCACATCTTTCTGCCCTTTTGACCTTTGGGATAAGGTCTTGAAGATACGTTAAAAGGTACTCCAATGGCAGAGAGAGTTTTTCCTTCCTGCTCGCATTGGGTCAGAGTGTCTTTTACATTAGGTCCAAAGAGTGAGGAACCATCAAAGGGGGCATTAGTAAATACAGACTTGAAGGGCTCTGCAAAATTACAAAGGCGCATCCATGAGTGTCTCCTAAGGGAAACTCTGGAACCTGCTGCCCTGCTCCCTCCATCTGCTGTGTAAGATATAAGCCTCATGGAGGAGTTGACAATAGAATTTAAGGTGGACACTTGGGAGGAGACCTTATTATTCACTCTCGCAGCTACTGAACCTTGTAGAGTATCTCCTAGCTCTTTCAGGAAATCTCTTTGTAGCCTCATAAAATGGGATAAGTAATTCAGCAATCGCAAAGAAAAAGTCGCTGAAGAAAAGATACGCTTCCTGTATCTAACCATTGTTCTCGAATCTTAATTCGGAGGACGAACAGATGAGGAAGTCTCTGCAAGTTCTTTTTTGGTGGCTGCTGCCACCACCATAGCATCTATAGGTGCTCCCTTTGTTAAGAATTCTTTGCCCAGAGGAGCTGACAAAAATTTGTTTGGCTTCCGAGGGACCGGTTCCAAAGCGTCAGGTGACTCCCATGCCTTTCGACTAACCAGATCCACTAGTTCATCGAAAGGCAGGGACACCCAGCAGGCTGAAAGTTGAGACCCCAAAGCCTTCGGGTTCACTGACTCTTCATCAGAAGAGGTAGTGGTCTGCTAGCTGCCTCTTTGCTTAAGGATCTCCAGAATATCTGCGAATGAGATATAGTCAGAGGACAACTTTGGGGACCCTTCCGACTCATCGATGTCAGTGTCTGAAGTAATGGACTTATCTGGGGAGTCAACATGCTTCCTCTTGCAGGTTCTCTTCTGAGGTGGCTCCTCAGAAGGATATTATGGGGAGGCCTTGGATGAGAGGCGTTCCCCCAAAGTGGGATCCTGAGGCTTTGGGTCTCTGCTGCCTTGAGGAATGGGTGGTGCTAAGACAGTAGCTGGTGCCTTGGGGGGAAGAGTACTGGTAACCCTCTGTGGTGCTGAATGGGAAGACAACACACTCCTCATCAGCTCAAAGGTGGAACCCACTGGCTCTGAAGACCCCCCCCAGCTCCGAGAAGACAGAGGGAGGCAACGGAGCCAACAAGATCAGACTCGAGGCTGATGTAGGAGCCGAGCTATCCCGAGCTGACGCTCCAAGGGGTAAGCTCTGCACCGAAGATCAGTGCCGAGAATCTCCCTCGGGGCCAACCAGGGAATCCCGGCTCTCAGACTCACTGGATGGTGCCGAGAGAGTCGGAGCAGACGTCAGCTCTGTGGAGACCAAAGGGAGTTCTGGAACTGAAAAATCCACAGAAGGTGGCACCGAGCACTCCGGCTCCGAAGGACCAGCTTGGCTCGGAGGAGGAACAATAGTGGGCACAGTAGGTTCCGAAACCAAATGGGTAGGAGTGGAGAACAATTTAGTCAGTGCCGGCGACTTAAGGAGTCTACGGACCACCCGTTCCACGTCCTCATCAGATAAGCTTCTTGTAGACCTGGAAGATAATGAAGGAGATCGAGACCTATAGAGGATAGGCATTCTCAAGGTCAGAGAAACTGGCGAAATTTCAATGGACCTGCTCCGAGTGGAGGTATCTTGCAGCTCCGAAGGCTCTGGAGCCAAAGAACCAGGCCTATCAACCATAAAAACTTCCAACGGCTCTGAAGACTGTGGAGCTGAGGAAGTAGTGGCCTTAGAAATTTTAGGAAGTTTGACTGGCGGCTCCGAATGAGCCAATGCAGATGGAGATTGTCTTTTGTGTGATTTTTCCCTTTTTAGAAGGAGATGAAGAAGAAGAGGAAGAGCTACGAATGGCCTCTTCAAAGGAAGGCTTTAAAATCCCTTTAAGAATCAACTTGTTTCTTCTCTCCTGAAGAACTCTGGCACTAAACGAATGACAGAAGGTGCAGTCCTCTTGGAGATGGATAGCACCAAGACAATAGACACAAACAATATGGCCATCAGTGATGGACATCTTTTGGAGCATTTCTGACATTTTTTGAAACCTGAAGGCTTATGTTCGGTTTCCTTTCTGTTCTTTAGACATTTTGGCACAAACAACTTTTCAATTTCAAGTATCTCGAGTAAGTGTATATTATGCACATAAGATATTATGCATATCTTATCACCGGGTCTCCACAGAAAATAGACTCCTGATCCATTGGACTTTCCCGGTCAATAAATGTCGCCAGATCTGTGCAATAAATACATTTTTATGCAGTCATCACATTTGAACTAGTCTGTAAACTGTTTACTGAATTGTTCTGTTTATCAAGCTATCCATGTTTGATACTAAAACTTGTTGTATTTTGTACTATTACTTTTTTTTATTTTCCGCAATAAAACATTTGCTACCCCTCCAACCTTTCTTACAATATATCACATTGTAACGGACAGAGCAGAGCAAACTTCTTAAGCAGAATAAGGTACATTTGGAAGAACGACTGAAGCTGGTCTTACCAACGCAATAAATAGCTTCTGGAAGTCTTAAGAATCATGTGCTCATGTCTTTTTCCACCATATTTATTATTGTTCCCGCCAAACCGGGGTACCTTAACTCCATGGCTTCCTTCCATCGTTAGCGTACAGACTGCCGTACACTAGATTAGACGACAAGCTACTATCAAATAGTATTGTCGTTAGTAACTGTGAATTCTTCTAACTATATACGTGGACGCTTAGTATTGGCGATGCAGTGTAAGTATGTGTGCTGGTAGGGTTGTTAGTGGCAACTCAAGTAATAATTGTGTGTTTTTGTCGTTAAAATGTATTTTTTGGAGATGTAATGCAGTTAGCACATCGTCTTCATGTTCTTAGTTTCCCTTTTTTAGTTTTTAAGTTTCTCGACTTGATGGTCATCCTTTTCAGTCTCTGGAGTACCTCGCAACCACTTAGGGCAAGAATTCTGGACAAAGAATAAAATAATGGTGGGACAAAGGCCTAAATCAGGAACTGTTTTTTTTAAATATTGCTGTTATAAACTTAGAAATGTGCTGAGATGCCCATGTTTTGCATTAGTGTGCATTTATGCCTCTCAAGTATCCCTGATTTTTTACGCGAATTTTACCCCCGTCCCAATCGGTGTCACGGTGACCTTAGGAGAAAGACGGTGGATTATAGTAAATAATGACAATAATTGGTGGTGTAGACTTCTTTTTTTTCAGAAAATGTGTATTAATTCACAGTGTCTTAGTACTTCGATCTTCAATGAGCTGTCAGAAAAATCGTAAATTTTGCGAGGGTAGGGCTCAATATATGAGACAAAAATCTGGACATTTTGCGAAATTCTGGACAGTTATGTATGCGTATGCCGTATACTACTTCTATTTGTGCTTACTTACCAGTTTTGTTGTAACCCATGGCTTGCACTGGACAACGTTTGAGCTTACAAAGCTTTCTGTTTTTTTTTCTTATTTATTTATAGGGGGGTCGCTTTCTAACGTTGTTTTTTTCCTTCTCAGTTTCATCCGTTCGTAAGTTTTGTGAATAGCAGTTTATTAGTGTATTTTTCAATATTGATTGTTTATGATAAGTTTGTCATTAATCTGTTCCATCTTTTAATAATGGAGACTTGGCTGTGCGTTTGTGATGAAGACTGGGAATGATGATCGTTGTTTCTGTTCGAGATGAGTTTGCTAGGACTGCATATTGTCTTCATTAAACATGACATTTTTAAGATGGATTTCATTTTTTTATTTTTTTTAACCGTCTCGGTTGCGTTCCATTAATTGAGTTTTTTATGTTGACCGGCGTAGTATTTGTTTATTACTTCAGCGATAAACCACTTTAACTGAAACGATTGTTATGCTTCTTTCATCAGTGCACTGTTTAGATACAGGTTAGAGTGGGCCAATATCTGAGGTTGAAAAAGCCCGTGCTGGAGGTTTTTTTTTTGTCTCTGTTGATTGTTGCTGGGGGTCGATGTATGTGTTGTTCTGTTAACATTATGCATAAGGCTTGCTTCTGCACAGTATATCCACATGTTATGCAACTACAGAATACAAGTGCGGACCTTCAAGGTGCTCTCTCTCCGTGTTTGATCCTAAAACTTGCTTTACCCCCGGGAGTGGCAACAATGTACCTTATGATCAAGGGCAGTCAGTGCTGACCATCGACTCGCCAATATAGACCATCTAACATGGCCAGTTAGGGAATATGGATATAACATAGCTAGGCTTATAAAGGCACTAGGGTCATTAGCCTGGTAACCTCCTATGAACCTATACTTGTAGTAAAGTCAAATATATTTGGTCAGAGGGTGCAGTGCCCCACTTGACTAAGTGGAGACTGTTGCTGGGCTAAGTAGTAAACTGGTTTTGGATTATTTTTCTTCAGGCGTAGTAGGAATAATGTAAAATTCTGTCCAATTTTGTCCAAATCAGACACTTTTCATAGGTAAACCTCGAAGCTGTCCCTGATTTCAGTGGACATCCCTGATTTTGACTCAAATGTTTGCTTTCTCCCGCTTAATCCCTTCTAAAACTGATGACTGTTGGAGAAAAGGTGGTTAATTACACTGAGTAGACATGTGCTTTTTGGAGTATTTGTTCCTGCCTGGGAAGCCATATAGGCCCTTCCATTCCTCTCCTGTAGTGAGAGTCTAGTGGTAGGGAGTGGTACAGTTGGGCTGCTTGCATGTTTCATTTATGTAGCTGAAATGCCTTTTATTTGGTTTGAGCTTCATTGCTTTGTAAGCTGTTTACTCTTTAGTTGCTACTGATTTGTTATATCCCTCCTGTTCTTGATTGGCTCATTTGTTTCACTTTAGGTGATACCCAGTTGGGAAAGGTCATCATCCAGTTAGCCATTGTAGGTGCTAAGGACCCCAACTCCTTGTTTCTGCAACAGCTTTTATAAACTCGTTTCTGATAACACTGACCTGTTCCTTGGTGGTGAATGCACATCCCTACCATGGTCTCAGCTTTAAGGGGTTGCTTGATGGATTATGTAGCAGTATTATGTGGTCTGCATTAGACTTTCACAATATTTTATTAGATAGTCTTTATCTATTCTTTTTTATGTAACCATAATATTGAAATATGTGTGTGATTTTTTTGATAATTATTTCAGCTTTACAATTATTTTGCTCTTAATTGTGCAGTATTTTTCATTTGAAGTAGTGCTTGTGTATGAGTTACTTTAAAGTGCTTTATTTAGAAGCATTGAATAATGTTGTATTCGTTCCTGAAGCATAAATTCTTTTGAGACTAGGGTTGTCTCACCATTAGCATGACTGTTAAGATGAAATATTAGCAGACTATATTCACTTAACACTGTTTGTAAATGAACCTAGACGGTTCTAAAAAGGTTCTATGAGTAATGTTTATTGGTTTTCAAATATTAAACAAAATATTGCTTGTAAAACACAGAAAAAAAGAAAAGCATTTCTGTGGGGGGAGGAGGCATCTCCTGTTTCTAACACACACTGTTTACTTAAAACTGCTATTTTATGTCACACAGTAGAGGGAAAAAGTGTGAACCTTAGTTAACAGTACGTATTGGTCTTGCACAAACAACAGTACCACTGTGCCTTGGTCTAAAAACTTTTTGGCTAAGCAGGCAAAGTTACCAAGAGAAAATTGACAAAAAGAGAACTGGTTAGAGACACCTCAGCCAAGTTTTGGCAGAGTGTCTAAGAATATGTAATTAGATACTTTTACCTTGGCAATAGTACTGCTATTTGTAGGTCTGTAATGACGTGAGTGCACATATGGGTGTGTGTGTTTCTGATTGAGTCACAACACAATATTTTGCAGCTACAGCATGTACCCTTTTGTACAGAAGCAAGTGTCGGTATCCCCTCCACCCAAAGAAAGAATTAAGAAAGTAGAGCAGTCATTAAGACTTTCAGCCACCCCTTTCATATGACTCCTTGAGCCTTGTTCCAGACCCAAGTCCATAGTATAACTTGTTCTAATGAGCTAATAATTCTGGAAAGAGTAATTTGCTATTAACCGAACTGAAAGCAATCAGGGATTTTCCCAGCTGGGAGAGCTTTAAAGGTAAGTCAAAAGCTGGGAGAGCTTTAAAGGTAAGGCTAAAGCAGTTAGACTTAAAGCAAAGTTTTGTCAGCTTTTTTAATGCAATGGGGATACTAATATAAACAGGTGCAATTGTTTTGCAGTGAAAAAAGGGAGGAAGGTGTGGAGAGAGGAAAAGTCTGGTTAAGAGAGTATGATGACAAAAGAAAAATCAGTGTGCTTTTCCCCATACTTGCATAGAGATAGAGAAATGACCAGGTTAAGACCCTAGGTGTTATCCAGTAACAGTTAAATGCAAAGTATGCAAATGAAAAAATATTGAATATTATAAGGCTTTTTTCTGGTAAACAGGATATTCTTAGCAGTTTTGTGTCTGGTTTGCATGTCACTATAAGGCAACTGGATAAAGAGAAATAGCTTGGAGAAAGTGTTTACTGAAAGCATTCAAGTGTTTTCTCAGCTCGGAGAGCTATAAAGATAGACAAAATCAAGTAGAACTTACTAATAGCACATGCTGTACCATGTGTCTTAGCATGACTAACCTTTCTTTTTGGTTAACTCTAGCCTGTCTGAGTGGCTATCAACTTAGAACTTTTGTTCATATTAGGAAGCAAAAACTTCAATATTTGAAGATGTACATAGTTTTGTGTGTTATTATTATGTTGATAGGTTTTGGGGTGGGGTGTTTGTTCTGTTTGAGGGCTTTCGAAAAAAAGTTATGTAAGATATGGCATAGGCTCAAATGGATATGACAAGAAACAACTGTATAAAAGGCCAACATGCTGAACAGTGTATGCATGTAACATAAAAGTTAGAACTAGACATTTAACAAAAAATCAGTTATACATAAAAGGTGGTAATAATCACTATATAAAATGATATTTTCTGTAATGTCTTTCATTCTGAATGGTCTTATAGATAAATATTGAAAAGAAGGAGTAGTGAACTATATTAAAATGTAGAGTGCAAATAGTTGTGTAACAGGAGACATGCATGGAAAGAACTGAACATATGAATTTGATAATGAAAGATTTTCAGAATGGTTATTCAGCAGAAGATTTTTGGCAAAGGAAAAGAGGGGTACTTATATTAATTGCAAGAGGAGCTCCAGTAGTGATAGAAGATGGAAAAAGATAATAATGGAAGATATATAGTACTAAGGGGCTACTGGCAAGGGAGGAGGATTATACTGGCATGCATTTACATTCCACCTAAAACTGCTATAATGGAGCTTAATAAAATCTGGGAGAAATAATCAGCTTTCAGCAAGGAATAGTACTTATAGGTGGAGACTGGAATTTGGTTTGCAACAGTGAAGATGTGTTTGGGGGGCCTAGAAAGGAAAATATAACAAGACAGGTTAGATGTTTGAAGAAATGTATGAAAATGTTTGGCATGGAAGATGTGCATTCAGTACTAGGAGTTCAGAGTGAATTTACATATTATTCTCCAAGATACAAAAACTGGGCTAGGCTAGATATAATTTATTTCTCACAGGAACATGTGCATTTAATTGAATGTCTTGAAGTGCACCCAATAACTCTTTCAGATCATGCGCCAATAATAACTAAAATAAAAATGCAAGGTGAAATAAAAATGAAACACCAACGCTTTCCCACCTATCGGTTGAAAAGAGCAATTTAAGCAATGGGTTTTGGAATTAATTTAGGATCTGCTAGAGAAGATAGAAATTTCTTCTGAAAATATAGCTAGGGAGTGGGATAAAATTAACGTGGAGTTTAAAACTAGGGTGGAAATAAAGGAAAGGGAGATATGGTTATGAAGTAACAAAAATTATTTAGAGGGACTGACAAATGTTAAAGTATTGCAAAATAGGGGGGATCTGTCAGAACAAGAAAAGGAGCAACTGCAGAATGCTAAACAGAAAATAAGGGATTACCTCAGTAATATGCATGAGTTTAGAAAGATTGCTGTTAAGGAACTGTTTTTGGATAATAATTCTAGAGCACAATAACTTTTAGCACAGTGACTCAGGCAACAGAAGGTGGAAAAGGTTGTCACCAAGCTTAAGGAACCTGTAACAATTTCAGAAATGTTATGAAAGTTTGTATAAAGCAGAGAAATATGGAAATCAAGAAAAGGTACAAATGGAAATGTTTATGCAAGAATTAAATATGCCAAGGTTAGAGATAGATGAAGCTCAATTACAAACAGTTAGGATAAGAAGAGATGAGATAAAAATGGCTGTGTATAACCAATCTACAGAAAAGTCCCCAGGGACAGATGGTATTCCTATGGAAGTTTGGAAGGTAAGAGGGAAAACTGATAAAGATCTGGAAGGTTTTGTTTAATGGTATTTTAAGAGGAGGAGAAGTATCAGTATCCTGTAAGAAAACGGTGGTAATGGTAAAACCTGAAGAGGGTAAATATCCATCCAGGCCCATTTCCATACTAAATCATGATTATAAAGTGTTTATGTCAATAAGGGCTAAAAGAATGACAAACGTGATACCAAAATTGATAGATGTGGATCAGTGTGGTTTTGTGGAGGGATGTCAAACATTTGACAATATTAACAGAACATTGATGATCCAGAGGAAAGCAGAATGTAAGAAAATACCACTGTTGTTGGTGGGTCTTGATGCAGAGAAAGCATTTGACAGAGTAGCATGGGACTTCATGAGCAGGGCAATAGAAGCATTTGCTTTCCATGATACAATTATAAGGTTGATTAGGAGTATATATGAGAGGTCAAAGGCAAAAATTAAAGTGAATGGGGTCCTCTCTGATAATTTATGATTGAGTAGAGCAACCGGGCAGGGTTATCCACTTTCCCCTTTGTTGTTTGCATTATATTTAGAACCACTGGCAAAGAAAATAAGGGACTCAGAAATTCAAGGTTATAATTGGTATGGTAATCAGGAAAAGCTGGGTCTATTTGCAGATGATATTATTTTATACATGACAAGACCAGAAAGTGACATTACAGTGTTGTGGAGTATTTTAAGACAGTTTCAGATCTTCTTGGGATATAGAATTAATGAAGCTAAAACAAAGTCAGTAGTGGTAAGTTATGTACCCATACACAAATTGGTCCAACAATATCCATATTTATAGGGACATGATAAAATTAAGTATTTAGGAGTATGGATTAGAAATGACTGTTGTGGCAGCTAAGGATATGTGGGTAGAAACTAAACAGAAGATAATACAAAAATTGAGAAACTGGAAGTTTTGTTATATGTATATGGATACTAAGATATAAGCATTTAAAATGTTTTTAGTCATTTAGTCTTGTACACAGATCAGGCATATTTTTATCAACCAGAAGAGAAGCTATGGGTAGCAATTAAAAAAGAGTTGAAGGATTTTATCTGGTAAGGGAAGACAGCAAGGGTCAAGTGGGATAAGCTGGTTCTTCCAATAGAAGAAGGCATATTTCAGAGCAACACATTTAAGGCTCTCATATGTAGCACAAGCAGAAAACTATAATTCAAAGTGGAAACGAATGCTGATACATGGGGGAAGTTCAAGAAATAAGGAGAGATTAGGATTTTGGATGCAGACTCTTAAGGTCAGCAACAAAAATCATACAGAGTATTATATTCAGAAAATAGCAGGGAGTATTCTAAGAACTAAACCAGCACAAGAATGGAGAAAAGAGATTCTGCCGATAGGGATGACTGTGGTTAGGGAGTACAGATAATAGGAAAGAGGGGGCTGGAATTTATTGGAAAAAAAACTAGCAAAGGAACCAAGGAATTGGAAGCAAATAACTAGAAAGAGAAATGTAATAGAATGGGAAGAGGCCAAAAATGTATTTGGACTGCAAGTTAGAGAATGCCTTCCCTATCAAGGATTGATATCAGATTATAGGCAAAGAGAAAGAAGTAGGGGGGGTCTTAAGTGAAAGACCAGCACTGGTAGAGTTTTTAATAAATCTAGAACAGAAGTTGCTGTTAAAATGAATAATTAGTAGAGCATATAAAATATTGCATGATAACTATAACAATAATTCAGATGAGCTTAGAAAGGATTGGGAAGAGAGATTGGATAAGCAATTCACATAGAGACAATGGGAGATATATATGTACCTCCCAAATATGCAATAAAATGTAGAAGATTCAGGATTTTTGCCTGAAAGTGTTCACGTTGGTATTTTCGTATCCCAAGTAGACTCCAAAGAATTTTTCCTTGAAGGCAAAAGGCAGAGGTACCAGAATAAATTTTCTGAGACCTAATCATCCTTTGTGTCAGTGTGGTTCCTATCGTGGAGGTTTTCTTTTGGTATTTTTGGAGTCTAAAGAATTTTTCCTCAGATAGGAAATGTTGGAAGTGTGTGGGCAGGAAAGAGGTGGCTGGGAACATATTTATTTTTGGCAATGTAGTGAGCTGGTAGACTTCAGGGATTCCCTGTGGACCGCTCTGTTGGAGATGCTGGGTTAGTGGATTGTATTGACTGTGGAGATGATTTTTTTGAGGTATGATAGAGAATCGGAATTGCTTAGATGTAGTAAAGCCTTGCTGAGGCTAATTATGGTGGCTGCCAAAAAAGCAATTACTAGAAACTGGAAATCGAAGTGTAGACCAACATTATTAGAAGTAGTGAATATAGTAACAGACATAAAACAACTGGAATTGGGATCTTTAGAAAAGGGAAGGAGCAAACTACATAGTAAAAAATGGGAGTTGTGGGTACAATATATGCAGAGAAGGAACAAGGTTTTAGAGGCAGGATTTGAATGAGCCATATGATGCTTAACTGACAATGACTGGATAGATTATTGGTGATGCATAATGTCTGCAACTACAGTTGTTTCAGTGTTGTCTGGGATATATAATGTTTGCAACTTAAGTGGTAATGTTTGTTTTTCGTTTATATAAATGTAAGACTGCCTATGTCATACGTGATAATTTAATAACAATGTTTTTTGGAGGAAAAAAAAGGTCAAAGAGAACAGATTATGGTGGTATGGGCATATGTGCAGAGAAGTAGAAGACAGTCTGGTGAAGAAGGTTTGGGATAGACAGGAGAAAGACAAGAGGAAACAAGGGTATCCAAAAAGGAGATGGATGGACAGGCATGAGTGTTGAAGAAGGTAGGAGAGTGGCACTGAATAGAGAGAGATGGCGACAGTTGACACTATACCCCGACCCCATGTAGAAAATGAGGAAAAAGGGGATTTATGATGATGATAATGCTGATAATGAAGGGAATAGGTACGGTTGAGAGGTCTGTTGGCTGGGCTCCAGCCCTGACAAAAAATGGTTTGGAGATGCACTGTGTAGTACTCTTTTGCAGTATATTGAATAAAAGAGAATACTGTTTACAATAGAAACCCTGGCCACCATTTAAATTTACATTTGCTTCTCATAACTCCACTGGCAAATACTTTAAAAATATGTATTATTATAAGTATTGTGTTGCATACATATTTTAAGTCCTTAATAAAGCTGGTATGATATCTAATAATATAAGACAATTACTAGGTATATGGTTGCCAGTTGTCTGATACCGTACTGTAAGTGATCAACTTAACCGCAAGGAAAAATCATTCAGGAAAAGACTGTGACATGTTTTGTTGTGAGGTGTTATCTCTAGTAAGCAAGTACTAGTCAGAATTATTAAAAATGTATTAAGTTTTGGATATGAATATCTGAAAGAGTTGGGGGGGTGAGATAGGGAGTATGAAGGCTAGACCTGAATAGCAAGTAAATAAGTACAAAGCAGATTGTAAAGGCTTTCTCACTCATGGCGTGAACTGAAAATCCAAATATGTGCAAAATAGTGCAACTGTAAATGTTAATATGGAGACTAGATACTAAATCTAAAGTTTCATCTTCTTGGATTATTCCCTTTCTCCAAAATACGTTAACCTCAGAGAGATAAGGAATGTGTGTGGAAGACACAGAGGTCTAAAGACTCTAGTATCCTCACAAGCTCAATTCAAAAAAAGTCTCAGACAACATTTAAAGACACACTGGTTATGCCCTTGTTCTAATCCTGACTAGCTCCTTTCTATAATTGTGTGCCAAACAGTACTTTATACTACACACAAGCTGTGACATAATTGTTAGTTTAGATACTTATATAAGTTTAATAATGATCGAATGTATAACTTGCTTGACTGAACAGAGTCTGTAAACTGTTTGCAACATGTATTGATATTCTGATTTTTCCTGTATTATTTTTTCTGTATGTTGTGTTTGGAGCTTTTCTCCCTGGGCCTCCGCTGAAAATGGGCATGTGTCCAGCCGGACTATCCCGGTGAACAAATGTAAAATAAAATAAATAATAAATAAATAAAGACCCCACTGTCGAAATTCTGTAAAGGTTTTGCATTGAGCTTTGACGCTTGCTATACTTGAAGTTATCTTCTTTGGAGATGAGGGACTCAAATTAAGAGTCTCATGCTTCTGATAGATAGCCTTGGAGTGTGTTATGTGATTTGGTTTCCCATGAACTATGACGGAGTCTGAAAGTAAAGCTGATGGAGCTGGCAGTACTGCATCTTGGGCCTGATTCCGAAAGACTTGCTGTCAGTGCAAGTGACCACTTACACTGAGAGCAGCTGTTTTGGAATGTGTCTCCCGGTGTAAGCTTGTTTATAGATATGTGAGAACATCGAGTTGAAATTAATTACTGGTGTCATTATTTCTTTCAATATCATCATAATCAGACATATCAGAGATGCACACAAAAGGTGGCTATATTTTTGGGATAAAGATGAGAAGACAGGCAGTGTGCAAAAACACAGGATAGTTATCATGATCAGTGTTAAAATATTGATAATGGCTTATTGGGGGAAGTGTTTATGCAGTAATATTAATGGGTGGGCAGGAGGTAGTTATGTCACTTAGTGTTGTAGCGTTAGCAGTTTTTGGCAGTTACATAACTAATATACATTACTCACCTACTCCTGTTCTCTTTCAAAAACCCTGACTATTACAAATCTACCATTGTTGTTTTTTTCTCTTTTATTACTATCAGAGCCCATGTGGCAATCAATATTATTACTATTCTTTCCTTTGTTCTTGATACTGTTCTGAATGTCCACCCTAATATCTTTATTTGGCAAATTTATATGCCCATTTCTATCCAAACATGTCTCCTGCAAAACTGCTAGTTCCGCACCCACTTCCTAGTAGAATTCGTAACTCTTTGCTTTTTGTCTGTATTTGTACGGCCATTACTTTCCATGATAATACAGACAGAGTAGGCATTATGGTAGAAAGCTATTCCTTCCACCTATTATACATGACACATTATTTTAAATATGTATTTCTAACTTTTAGCTTACATGCACACGCTAATGTTTGGCAGTATGATTTATTTTCTAGTTGCCTCATCTCATTTGAGCATATGTCACATTTCGTAGACTTTTTTCTTCAATTAAAACTAAAACAAAAAAAATATATCAGCACCTTGTCCCTGTTTAACTTAGAAAAAGCACATAAAACTATGTACATTTTCAAAAAAACGTTTACTCCTCAAGATAGGAGGAGTTTCCATGTATATCAACAGCTACACCTACAGGCATTATTAATTGTATATGTTTACTTATGCTAAAACACATGGTAGAATACGTGTTCTTACTTATGATAATTGATATTTGCTCATCTCTTATATCTATTCACCTCCCAAATGTGAAAAACTGCTTACATGCTTTTAGTAAACTTTAAGTTTTAGCCCTAAGAAGTTCACTATTTTTGAATAAATTGCACACTGTTTATATTAAATGCATTGAAGTACTAAAGTTGCCGGAGAGGCAAATACTTGCTTATTTTATTTACTTCCCACAGTTTCAGATTTTCATTTGTTTTCACTGCACTTCTTGTTAATCTACAGTTAAATGTTAATTACATTCCATCTTGTACCTTCTACATTTCACTCAGTAGACAGTGTTCAGATCTCTTATAATTAATTGCTTGCATCTGCAAATTGCTTGTCTCCAAGTAAAAGCAGTTGGTAAGGAGCAAATCACTGAAAAGAAAAATCTGCTGACCTTGAAGATGCACCTAATAGTTTTTGTAAGTTTCACTGTGAATAACCTGTTCAGAACTCTCATGATTAATTGCTTGTACCTGTAGACTTTTTATCTCCCATGGAAATCATTTACTTTTGGAAAAATAGCTAATGACTTTGCAGATACTAGAAAAAATTACCATATGTTCAAAAACAGACTGCCTTTCTGGCATATGGGTAGTAGTGTCCTGCTAACCTCCATCCTGGCAGTTTGTCAAAGCTCAGAACTCTTCCCACTGTCTGTGAGGATGAAGAATAAATCACCTGGCAAGATCAGGACATCCCTTCACATTCACAGATAGCACCCTTTCAGCTTTCTTGTTCCACAGTCAGAGAAAGATCTCTTGGTATATTGCTTTTCTCAGACTGGGTCAGCAGTCTACTGGTAGAGGTGGAATCCCTAACTTTGACTGTACGCATTCTGTCAGTGAGCCAGTTGGCTATCCATCTAGTGGCGTAAGGGTTAACCCCAGCTAGGAGAGTTTCTCAATGATACCTAAGTGGGGGATTGTGTCGAAGGCCTTGGCGTAGTTAAGATAGGCAGTATGTACTGTTTTGCCTTCATCCATGGCTTTGATGACATTCTCAAAGAAGTCCACCAAGTTTACTAAGCAGGGGAAGTCAGGGGTGCGGAATCTGTTGCCCGTATACATACTGCTGTCCTACCACATGCCAAAAAGAGACAGAAGACACTCCATGTGGTAGGACAGCAGTCTCTGACTGGTTTCCCACCCGAGATGGTGGCTATGGATAGATCCATGTTGCAGGCAGTTGGTTACGGGGTGCATATCCAGGTTATAATATTGCTGGTGATTCCATCCCATCAGTCTACTAGGCATCCTCTTTCAGAAGGGGATCTTATGCCCGAGGACTCTTGACCTAACTGTTTTCAGATCGTTGGTTCCTCTGATGTCGAACAGATGTAGGGGCCCAAACAGATGTTTTCTTTTCCCTCCTTTGATTCCAGAGTTGGGAGATGTCTTCTAGAATGTTTGTAGTTCTCTGTCCATTGAGGCTTTGCCTAAGAAAGTGTTTAAGAAATTTTGAGTATACTGTGCCTGGCCTGGCCTCCAAGCCGTTTGTCTGTAGACCCTGCTTTGGTGTCCCCATTGACCTTTGCTTAATAAGAAGACCATGTCTTCTTTGTGCCCAGTCCCTCAGATTAACTGGGCAAGTGGCTAGATTCTTAGGGAAAGCAGATGGTGCAGTCCAGCAGGGTAGCTTTTAAAGTGTTTAAATCCTGTTGTTTTATGCGGAAGTTTGTGTTGAGATAAATGTACAGTTTAGATGAGTTTGCTGCATCATTGCCTACAGAGCAAAATGTTTGTGTTAAAGATATTGCTTCCGATGTTTCTCAGTTGTCAAAACGTGCTCTAAAAAGGGCCTTGGATGGGGCTGATACTGTGTTTACAAATGCAGCATTGTCACTAGTGATTAGTAGGTATGGTTGGTCGCACTCTCGGAATTTTTCTGATGAGTTAAAAAAATGAGATTATGAATGCTGCTTTTGAGTGATTATGTGCTTGGTACAGCAGGTAATCAGATCGTTAAACACAGGAATGATAGAGGTAAATTGATGCAAGGAGTATCAGAAATGTTTAATTTTCCCAAGTTCTCTTTTTTAAGTAAGGCAGTTTTCAGCAGCCTAACACAGAAGTCCTAGCTGAACAATGTCCAAGGCAATAAAAGGAAAAGGCAGGAAGACAACTCTGCCATCCCAACTTATGACAATGCTGGGTTATGACACCTGTCTTTATCAAGTCCCAGTCTGGTTCCTCATCTCTCAAGTTAGCTGTCTACAAGGCAGCCCTTCAGTCAGTGGTTTCTAATAGATGCTAAACATTGTTGGCAGGGGTTTCAGCTGGAAGTGGAAAGATCTACCTTCTCCATTTGGGGAGGAAGTTCCCCCTCATCATCACACTTTATCATTCCCTCCTATTCTCCAGAAAACGATGGACTCAAGAGTTAGAGAACCGGCCCCTTCTTCAAAAAGAATGAGATGTGTTTTCTCTGGTATTTTCTTGGTTCCCCAAAAAACAGTCGTACAGACAAGTGTGGGACCTTTCTTTTTTTAAATATGTTATTCAAGGTCCCCATATTCAAGATGCGCACCCTGCAAATAGAGCTTCCTCTATTTCTGCACCATTGCTTCACTGACCCTGATCTTAACATATGCTTTTCTTCATATCCCCAGGGTTCATTACTTCAGGGAATATCTAAGTTTTGTTGTGTCTGGTTCGCACTGTCAGTTTTCTGTATTGCCCTTTGAGCTATTCACTGCAGTATGAAAGTTTTCCAAATTCTTTGCTCTGCTAGTGGCCCACTGACAGTTCTGGGCATTCACTTTTTTCCTGTACTTGGACGACTTGCTGATTTGTGCAGAAGTCACTGTCCAGGTGTGTGGAATCACTAGAGAAGATCTTGCCCTGACTCGCTAATCTAGGGTTTAAGTTGCATCTGCTACAGTCATGTTTGACACCTTTGCAAAGACTTGCCTTTCTGGAGTACTTAATTTATTTTGACAAGAATCTGCTTGAAGACAAGGTCCTGCCATACCAGATAGCGTTTCTGGAAATTTTCCAGGTGAATGATGCCTTGGTGAAAAAATTCCTAAAAATATTTGGACTGTTGGTTGCCATGATTCTCATTTTATCACTGTCCCATCTTCATATAAGAACAATTCAATGGTATGTGTGAAATTGTTGGACACAGCACCTTCTTTTCCTGGAATCCCAGTTGGCAGTGCTGACGTTCATATGACAATTATAGTCATATAGAAGTAAGTTGAGTATCATTCCAGGGCTTCCTTTTCCTCCTGATGCTAGTACAGTCTGTCCAGGCAGATTCGTCTGATTTTGCCAAGGGAGCTTTGTCAAGGGGGAAGAGAGTTAGCCACTTGGGGACCGAAGGATGCATGGAAGCACATCAGTGTCTTGGAGATGTTGGCAGTATTTTGCTCATTGAGAGTCCATCACCACTTTTGTATACAGAATTATCTTCTGGTGGTTATGGACATAACCATGGACATAACCACAGTGATGTGGTACTTCAACAAACTAAGGGGTGTGAGGTCTTACTCTGTCTGCCATTTGGCAATTAATAGTGTGGGAATAGGCTTCTCAGTATTCTTTTTCTCTTCAGAGATCAGGTATCCCATCAGAGCAGAACATTGTGGCAGTTACCAATTTAGAAAAGAAATTCACTGGGTCCACACCCAGAGCTTAACTTTCTTTGTGTTTGGAATAAAGTGTGTTCATAAGAATTTTGGTCCTGTTATTCCGGTAGAGGTATGAAGCTTATGGTGTGGACCCAGTGAATTTCTTTTCTGAGTAGGTTTTGGTCAAATATACTCGCAGTTTCATCATTGTGGCAGACAGACTGAGCAGATCCTGGGCAGACCTGAATGTGTGGAAGCCCAAAATAGTCGTGTTCCAGGATCTAGTTCAGATGTGGGGAATGCCTCTAATATATCTGTGTGCCTCCTTTCAAAACAGACAGATGGAGAAATTTTGCTCCAGACATCCTTGCAGCCATGCATGGAGGACAGGTGCATTCTCGTTCACTGGGATGGGAATGTTCCCTGTATGCATTTCTACTCTTACTTCTGATTTACAAGGTATTTCTGAAACTTCAAAGAGAAATGTCGAATATCATTGTGGTGAACCCCTATTAGCTCAGGCAGTCTTGGTTTTCCCTATTTTTGTTATTAGCCAAGGGCAATTACCACAGACTTCCTTACATGCTGGGCCTGCTCACACAGTCTCAGAGGTGACTGGTGCACCCCGATTTGGAGAAACTTCTGTTGACAGCCTGGATGATTCTATCTTGACTCCTTTTTGTTTCTTGAGGATGTGCAGCAGGTGTTAAAGGAGGCCAGAAAACCTGTTATTAGAAAATATTATGCTTACAAATTAATGAGGTTTCCTTTGTGGGGCCTAAATGGAAACAGATGGTCCACTGTAGCTAATATTCCTCTGGTCTTGAAATATTGGTATGAGCTACTTCAAGATGGCTTGACATGTGTGTCAATTAAGGTGCACTTAATGGCCATTTCTGCTTGTCTGACAACAGATCCTCCTCTTTCTTTTTTTTGGTGAAACAGTTCATGAAGTGAGTATTGCATATGAGCCCCCCTTAAAAGCAAATCCCCCTTCACGGAATCTCAGCTATTTTCTTGAAAAATTGACCTTACCACCCTTTAAACTGGCAGCTTGGGCTGATCTTGAGTTCTTAATTTGGAAAACTGTTTTGCTTATTGGTCTGATTTTTGCAAGGAGAGTTTCTGAGTTGCAAGCTCTCGTGGTGGGACAATCTTACCTGAATTTTCACAAGGATAGGATTATCTTATACCCTTATTATTTTTTCAGACCAAAAGTGCTTTCAGTCTTCCCTTTCTATCAGTCATGCACCCACCATGGTGAGGTGACTCCAGGTAAGGAAAAGGTACTTTTGAGGTGAATCCAGGTTAGGTAAAGATACTTTTCACCAGGGCCGTTTCCTCATCAGTGACATTTTGGAAAGGCATGGACTTACAAATATTCTAGGCGCAGCAGTTTGGTCCTCTTCACTTACCTTCATAAAGCACTACATACTGGAGGTTTTTCTAGATCCAGTGCAGAGTTTGCGGGGATCGTTCTTCAGTTGCTCCTTGACCCTTATTCTACATCCTCCAAGGTTGGGTAAACTTTGGGAATCTACCCATATGCCAGTAGGGCACTGTGTTTGTTGAACGCAGTACAGTTGAATGAGTTCCGTGTACCTGTAACAGTAGATGTTCATAGGATCATAGGAGATTGCTAGGCTATCGACCCGGAGGTCATTTTAAGCCTAGCCGTTTCATCCCAATGTGATACCACAGGAATACTAATCAATACCCAAGATTGCATTTAGTGATGACTACCCATGTCCAGGATGGTTGTGGCTCTATCCCTGGTAAGAATTTATGGTACTCCAGCCACTCGTCCAGGCTCCTCTTGAACAATGTCATAAAGGTGATCTGTTTCACATGAATTGGTCGCCTGTTCCAAAGATGCGGCAGTCACTGAGAGCTAAATCTGTCCCTCCAGCATGTCCTGTTTAAGTCGCAGGCCATATTTAGGTCCCTGGAATGAGTAGCCCTAGTCCGTTTGATTTATGGACATGCAGCAAGTTCATTAGGTTTGGGTCTTGGATTTCTCTGTAGGCCAGGCATAAGTTTCCTCCCTAAGAAGACTATACAATATGGAGTATAGTGACAGGGACTTTAGTTGGTCTGTGTAAGGCACATGCTGGAGCCCCTTGAACTTCTCTGTTAGAAACCTCTGAGGTCTCTCTAACTGCTGCAGGTGTTTAGTACGGTACATGCCAAACGGGGTATTATCCTCAGTTATGGGCTGGATAAGTGCGAATATAGGGGGTTATAACTTCTTTTGCTCTCGCGGTGATGCATTTACTAATCAAGTATGCTATGTAGAAAGCTTTCCTTACTACAATAGCCATATGGCGGTCAAAGTTAGTCACATTCAACTTGTGATCCCAGGTCCCTTATCACTTTATGGGTATTTGGGGTATTGTTGTTGATTTGATAGTGTGAGGGGACATTGTATGTGCCGAAGGGAATGATGATGTATTTTTTTGCATTTAGTTTGAGACCATAAATAATACACCAGTCGGTGGTCTGCATGAGACCCTCCTGGAGTATACTGACATAAATTGGGGGATTCAGTGATTGTACCTAGTTTGCCGTCATCTGCAAACTTGGTCAGCCATAACCCCTTAGTTTGACCTGAACTTCTGAGAAGTATATACCAAACAGTAGGGGGGTCCAGCACTGACTCCTGTAGCAGCCCACTGGTAACAGGTCTGCTGGTTGATGCAGTCACCCACTTTGATAGTGTCCGGTTTGTGAACCAATTGGCAACCCATTTTACAACAAAGGGATTTACATTAATTTTGCTAAGTTTATCTGTAATGCCTGAATGTAGGATTGTATGGAAAGCCTTTTCCAGGTTGAGGTATGCTGTGGGCACAGATTTGCCCTGGTCAATGGCCTTGGTCACATTTTCAAAGAAATCCACCAGATTTAACAGGCAGGATCTGCTCTTCCCAAAGCCGAATTGGGTAGGATCCAGGGTTTGGCGGTCAACTATGTCTTTATTTATGAGGTCCGTAATGATACGTTCCATGGCCTTACAGATAAGGCTGGTTAGGCTTATGGGTCTGTAATTTCCTGGGTCAGTTGCTAGGCCACTTTTGTGGAGGGGGATAACTGTTGCTATTCTCCATTCTGCAGGAACAAAGCATGTGGTTAAGCTATGATTGAAAAGGGTACTTAGTGGTGATGCTAGTTCTTGTTTTAGACTGTTTAGAAGACAGCCTGGGATGTCGTTTGTTCTTAGAACACACTACTTTACTGGCTGTACCCTTCCACCATCCGCCTTTTTGTTGGGTGTATATTGTTGGTTGTAGGCGGTGCTGTTGAGTTTGCTTCAGCAAACTTTTTTGGTGTGTGTGTGTGTGTGTGTGTGTGTGTGTGTGTCTGCGTGTGTGTGTGTGTGTGTGTGTGTGGTGTTTGGTGTGGTACAGTCGTTGTTCAAAATGCTTGTGTTTCATCTGTTCTTCCTGATGGACCCTAAATGACTGAAATCTTCCCAAGGCCCTCCACTTCTGTTCTTATGAATCATATCTATGACAGAAAATTTAAACTGATGGCCCTGAAACGGCAATATATGTTTGTATAAAGAACTATTCCATACTTGCGTATTATCGTAACCAGATTTCAAAACTGGCATAATTCGTTATGTTTGGCTGACAGTATTTATTTTAACCTTATAAGGGTTGTGTAAACTACTAATTATTAGTCTGTCACACTGAGTATGAGGCAGGAACAGGAATAACGGTCAAATTTTCTATTCCTGGGTGGCGTACTTCATTTGTTCTCTGAAGTACACACTGGTATACTGCATTACAAATCCTGGATTCCTGATTACAACCTTAGCAAAGGGAAGTAACTCAGGAATATACGTCTAACTTTTCATGTGCACTAATCATCAAAAGGCAAGGTGCCTGTAAGGAATAGTAATTAACGGGGCAGTGATTCTTCAGGGACTGCTGCCATTCTCCCCAGCGGCACTACTGTGCCCTGGGTGTAAACCGTTATCCCGCCTCACACAGAAAGTTCTGTTAATCTGAACTTCTTTACTGCCAACAGCCACTTTCCCTACTAACAAGAAGTGCTGTAAATGATGAATGATTCACAGAAATATGTACCAAAATTAAGAATCATAGATTATGGTGTTGGCACGTAAAGGACTTGAAAATGGGACGCTTGTCTTGGTGGGAACATGGTGAGTTTCATCAGTTGTTACATTAACAACGACTCAGAAGCAGCAGTCATGTTTGTACGTCGGAAAGGACGCTACCCAGGAAGAGGAATTTCACCGTTATTCCTCTTCCTATTTCAAAGAAAATTAGAAGAAAACAAAAAAGGAGTGTAACACCATAAACATAAAACTGGAACTTTAATACAACAAAAACAAGAACAGGATAAGCGCTGTTGGCGTATGCCTTCCTCAGATCCTGAAAACAATTCCTACACGCAACTATTTAAGAACCATCTAACCAATCTAGTTAAAAAGCAATTAAGCAGTTAAAAAATGAGGCAATAAAGCATAGCAACACTTACTCCCCACTTGCATAGTGCACTTGTAACAAAAACATTTTTAAAAATAACTTAGATCCAAGCTTAAAACAAAACTACATTTTTTAAAGACAATCAGCATAGAATATTAAAACTTATAGTAAATAAATAAAACACTGCTGTCATAACCATTACATAGCTTGTAAATCTGTTAAAAACTCAGAGTTCATAATGTTAACGTAGCAGGTTCACAACCATAATATTAAAAAAGCAACAGTCACAGCCTGATATACAACAAACAAATAACTATTGTCATCGCATAGAAGTCTGGTAAACACTCAGAATTCATATTATGAACAAAAAAGACACAAAACTCACCCATTAATAGCAGAATACACTATAACTCCAAACTTAAAAGATGTCATGTTCACATCTCTGAAAGAAATGAAAGCATGCATAAATACCTATTCTATAGAAAGTGTACAGAAGGAATATTACAGAGCTGACATCTGTAACAAAGACGGATAGGAAGTAAAAAATATATAATGAGCTTCCTTAATGGCAAAAGTCAATCTTCGTTCCTTCAGGAATGGTTTAAGTGGAACAACACCATTAAGCCCTGGGAAACAATCACCATTATCCATTTAGATTCTTCCATTTCCGTTTGATTTGTTACATCCCCTTCACTTATAGTTGGATGAACCATTGCAAGGACCGTAAATCTAAATGTATGGGTGGCATTATCTCGAATATGAGCATACAATGCATTCGTAACAAACTTAATGCGTATATCAGATTGGTGCTTAAAAAAATTCTTTCTTTTAGCATCCTGTTCGTTTTGCCCACATAGAAACATGGGCAAAAAGTACAGGTAGCAACATATACCACATTCTTACTATTACAGTTGGCATTTCCAAAAAACTGGTATGTCCTTCCTGTAACTGGATGTGTAAAAACATTACTGAGATTGATAACAGTACAGGCTCTATAACTGCCACATTTCCGTGTGCCAGAACGTGTATGTTCATTCCTTTTGGCTTTGCAGCTTTTATTGCAAAGCAACCTCTTTAGATTTTTCTTGTTCTTAAAACTAAAATGAGGTGTGGTCCCTACTGTTTCTTTCAATCTATTGTCTGATGTTAACACAGGCCAGTATTTTTTGATTATTCCACATATTGTAGAATTATCACTACTGTAAGTAAGGCTGACCCTCATGGTCCCCTGCCGTACATTAGGACGTATTCTATCGTCTTTCATCACTTCACTTGTCATTCCATTAATATACTGTTGAGAGTAGTAGGGTCTACCTGTATTCATTCTCAGATCTCTTGCATGATCTATTATTCCTTCTCTGGCTGGCCCATAACCACGATCCTTGAAACCTTGTAGCAGTTTATTGCTTTCCATGAGAAAAGTATCATCCTGAGTACAAAGCCTGGACACTTGAGTGACTTGGTTGTCAATCACATTGCGGAAAATATGTCTCGGGTACATACTGGAAAAATGCACCATATGATTCCTCCACATAGGTTTCCGATACAGCATAGTATTTATCCCTTCACTAGAATCCAAAAGGATCTTGACATCCAGAAATTCAATATCTGTTCTGGACATCTTAACATCAAATTTTAGAAACAAAGTAGTCTGTGTTAAAAAATCCACAAAACTTTGGACTTCTTCCTCATTTCCAGCCCATAGAATCGTAATGTCATCCACAAATCTGTTATAGAGGAGCACATTCCCTTTCCATTGGAAGTTTACATTCAGTGCCCATAGCTCTTCCCACCCGGCCAATATGAGATTAGCATAGCTATTCGTGCAGGGGGTACCTGTAGCTACCCCCCACTTCTGCAAATAGTAGCTATCTCCATAAACAAATAAATTATTCTTTAGCACCAGTTCCAGTAGGCTGCAGACAACACAGGAGTCTAATTTCCTTTCTCTATACAAATCTCTTTGGCTTCAACACCATATGAGTTAGGAATTGATGTAAACAAACTATGAACATTCATAGTGACTAATAGCAAATGGGAGAAGTCATAGATGTTAGAAGTGGCTTCCTGTAAATGCTGTAGGAACTGTGCCGTATCTTTCACTATGTTCTTGTAATCACTCAATAGCTTTTTCAGCTCATTTTCAAAAAAAGACTGAAAGGGATTCCATTGACCATCCTCGGCTTGCCACTATGGGACGCATGGGTGGTTTAGAGCTGTTTTTATGGATTTTTGGCAGTCCATTGATGATAGGTATGACAGGATGTTCTACTACGAAAAATTCATATAGTTGCTTTGTTATACTCCTGTTCATAAGCATCTCATAAACTATATCTTCTGTCCTCCTTTTCATCACATCAACTTCTTTCATCATAATTCTTTAGTATGTTGCGCGATCACTGAGCATATCCAACATACTTTCATTATAATCATCCGTACTCATCCCCACCACAGCTCCTCCTTTGTCAGCTGGTCTAATAGGTAAATCCTCTCTAGTTTGTAGTTCTTTTAAAGCATCTAATTCTTCTTTGGTCAAATTCTGATAGTGTTTACCTTTGCCATCTGTTCTAATTTTGGCTAGTTCTTGCTCACATAAGCGCATAAAAATCTTAACCGTAGGATGGCTTACTGGAACAAACGTGCTAGGCTTCCTAGGTGATCTTTCAGAGCCATGATCTGATCTAACATTGGACCCAAAAATATGTTTTAATGTCACATTACGTCCAAAATACTTTATATCAGTCACAAACTCATGCAGCAGTGAATGTAAAGCTGGTATAAAACCTTAATCCTTTCTCAAGTAGAGTAACAAACTCTTTTTTCAGAATACTATTCGAGATATTAACAACTAAGGAATTCATCACAGAACTTTCCTGCAGGTCTGCCTACACGTGGCTCCTTCAGATGTATTAAAAAAGGAAGTTGCTGTTCAATAGGTAGATGTATCGATCTTTTCTTGGGTACGGCTCCTGCTTGTATAGTGGGCATAGAGGATGATTCATTTGTACAAGTAGAATTAGGAGCATTTGTTGTATTGTTAACTTGCTCCATGGGAACCTCAAGGGTTCCTTCAGTCAAACATTCTATATCATCATTTTGAGCACACACACTCCCATTGGTTGCATTTATATCAGTACGGGCTCCATTCACTTGATGAACCTCAGCTCTAACTGTCACTTCATGGCGGGTTTCATCTCGCCTCTTATGCATCTGGTTGACTGCAGTGACCTCATTCTCACTCCTCTTGTCACCCTGCCTAGGGGCTCTAGGCCATTCATAAAGGTGGCCTTGTTTAATATCATTATAATCCCTTAGTAACTCCTGGCTCTTCTGTTCCTTCAATTTCACTTCATAGGCTGCTAGTCTGTCTTGCAAGTTCTCCAACCAATACCAATTAGCTTCAGACAAATCCGCAGATTCTAGCTCCTTTTGTTTACTTTCACTGACTTTATTATTCTCTTCTTCTTGTGGCCTAAAAAAGTCAATAAGTAGCTTCAAGTAACTGAAGCTAGTTTGGATGTTAATCGCCTGCCATTTAGCTAACAATTCCGGGTAGGTATTTCCATAGCTAGGCATACATTTAACTCGTAGTCCATGGAGAATCAGCTGGTGATGAAGGCACGCCTCCACGTGGAAGCGTTGCCATTGCAAACACTTTAAGCGATAGGCTGCATTCTCCACTGTTTTGAATATTTCTTCAAAACCTAAGTAATTTGTTGAATCAACAGGTATCGATAACTTCGTACTGCCCAAATTAAGCTTCAGAAGAGGGTTAACGTTGCTTGTAGTTATATCAGTCACTACTTGCTTAGTGACTGAATCAGCAGAATACTGGTTGTTAGATAAATCCATTGTTCAATCTATGTGTGGTGTTACAGATAAAACAAGAAAACAGTACCAAAATCCAGTAGCACCACCAAAGAACGCTCCAGTACACAAATTAGAAGAAAACAAAAAAGGAGCGTGACACCATAGACATAAAACTGGAACTTTAATACAACAAAAACAAGAACAGGATAAGCGCTTTCGGCATGTGCCTTCCTCAGATCCTGAAAACAATTCCTACACACAACTATTTAAGAACCAGCTAACCAATCTAGTTAAAAAGCAATTAAGCAATTAAAAAATGAGGCAATGAAACATAGCAACACTTACTCCCCATTTGCATAGTGCACTTGTAACAAAAACATGTTTTAAAATAACTTAGATCCAAGCTTAGAACAAAACTACATTTTTTAAAGACAATCAGCATAGAATATTAAAACTTATAGTAAATAAATAAAACACAGCTGTTATAACCATTACACAGCTTGTAAATCTGTTAAAAATTCAGAGCTCATCTTCTTCTTCTTCTTTCGGCTGCTCCCGTCAGGGATCGCCACAGCAGATCAACTGTTTCCATACTGTTTCCATTTCTTCCTGTCCTCTGCATCTTGCTCTGTCACACCAACCACCTGCATGTCCTCTCTCACCACATCCATAAACCTTATCTTAGGCCTTCCTCTTTTCCTGTTACCTGGCAGCTTCATCCTTAGCATCTTTTTCCCAATATACTCTGCATCCCTCCTCAGCACATGTCCAAACCAGCGTAATCTTGCCTCTCTGGCTTTGTCTCCAAATCTTCCAACCTGGGCTGACCCTCTAATATACTTATTCCTAATCCTGTCCATCATTGTCACACCCAGTGCAAATCTTAACATCTTCATCTTTGCCACGTCAAGCTCTGACTCCTGCCTTTTTGTCAATGCCACTGTCTCCAACCCATATAACATAGCTGGTCTCACTACCCTCTTGTAGACCTTCCCTTTCACTCTTACTGGTATTCGTCTGTCACAAATCACTCCTGACACTCTTCTCCACTCACTCCATCCTGCCTGTACTCTCTTCTTCATCTCTCTTCCACACTCACCATTACACTGAACTGTTGATCCCAAGTATTTAAACTCATCCACCTTCGCCACCTCTACTCCCTGCATCCTCACCATTCCTCTGTCCTCCCTCTCATTCACACACATATATTTTGTCTTAGTCCTGCTGACCTTTATTCTTCTTCTCTCTAGAGCATATCTCCACCTCTTCAGGGTCTCCTCCACCTGTTCCCTACTCTCACTACAGATCACAATGTCATCTGCAAACATCTCCATCACCATTACAAATAAGAAAGGGCTCAGAGCTGATCCTTGATGTAATCCCACCTCCACCTTAAACGCATCCGTCACTCCCACCGCAGACCTCACCGCTGTCACACTACCCTTGTACATATCCTGTAGTACTCTTACATACTTCTCTGACACTCCCGACTTCCTCATACAATATTACAACTCCTCTCTACCACCCTGTCATATGCTTTCTCTAAATCCACAAAGACACAATGCAACTCCTTCTGACTGTCTCTGTACTTCTCCATCAACACTCTCAAAGCGAACATCGCATCTATTTATTTTTTACTTCCTATCCGTCTTTGTTACAGATGTCAGCTCTGTAATAGTCCTGCTGTACACTTTCTATAGAATAGGTGTTTATGCGTGCTTTCATTTCTTTCAGAGATGTGAACATGACATCTTTTAAGTTTGGCGTTATAGTGTATTCTGCTATTAATGGGTGAGTTTTGTGTCTATTTTGTTCATAATATGAATTCTGAGTGTTCACCAGACTTCTATGCATTGACAATAGTTGTTTGTTTGTTGTATATCAGGCTGTGACTGTTGCTTCTTTAATATTATGGTTGTGAACCTGCTATGTTAACATTATGAGCTCTGAGTTTTTAACAGATATACAAGCTGTGTAATGGTTATGTCAGCAGTGTTTTATTTATTTACTATAAGTTTTAATATTCTATGCTGATCGTCTTTAAAAAATGTAGTTTTGTTCTAAGCTTGGATCTGTTATTTTAAAACATGTCTTTGTTACAAATGCACTATGCAAATGGGTAGTACGTGTTGCTATGTTTCATTGCCTCATTTTTTAATTGCTTAATTGCCTTTTAACTAGATCGGTTAGCTGGTTCTTAAATAGTTGTGTGTAGGAATTGTTTTCAGGATATGAGGAAGGCACATGCCGAAAGCGCTTATCCTGTTCTTGTTTTTGTTGTATTAAAGTTCCAGTTTTATTTCTATGATGTTTTTTGTTTTCTTCTAATTTGTGTACTGGAGAGTTCTTTGGTGGTGCTACTGGATTTTGGTACTGATGTCCAAAACAGTGTCACAGAATGCTACTTAAAAGTTTACACACCCCTTCTTAGGTTAACATACATCATTTTGAGAAAATATTACAAATTCTTTCAGGTTAGGAATCTGGTTGCAATAATACATAAGTACCAACTGTTCTTATTTTTATTTTTACTGTCAAACAAATGTTCACCCATCTTTTAGTTTTTCCTATATAAAAACCTGTACATTGCTTACATAAAGCTGCATAAATACTCCCACACCGTTGCCAGAAATTGGAACTCTCTTCCCCTATCTGTGTCCACTGCCCCCTCCACATCCATATTCAAAAACTCCCTCAAATCGCACCTTCTTAGTACATGGTTATGCCCTTGTATCATATAACCCTACCCATACTACTATTAACTCCCCAAATTCCTCTCTGATCGCATGCTGGAGCTCTGATCCCTTGTAGGCTTGGTCATCTGAAAGGGTACTTTTAACTGTAGAATCTTACTTGATATATTTTCTTTTCTTACCAAAGTATGACTGACATTGTCTTTTTACCCATGTTCTATATCTTTTACCTGGAGTGTTTTTATTAATTCTTGTTATATTACTATGCTCAGCATACATGATGTAATCTGTTTTGTGTATTATGCTGGATGTACTGTATTTGTATAACTTGATGTTGGAGCTTTTCTCCCCGGGCCTCCGCTGAAAATGGACCTGGTCCAGTCGGAATTTCCCGGTTAACAAATGTAAAATAAATCAATAAATAAATCATCCCCATTGAATTACATGAGTAATGCTCTTTGGCAACTGCTATGTTCTTATTAATAATTAACTTGTTATTTTCAAATATATATTTTGGTTGGGAACAAAATTCACACTTGTATGTCCTTACCTTCTTGTTACTGCAGTAGAAGAAATCCCTTTCATTTTTATCAAAATGTCTTTAAAAGACTTCCCTTTCCTGAAAACAATAATCGGGGCTTAATCAAAAATATGTTAGGTTGTTGAAACAAGAAAACATTTTCCAGTTCCTCTTTAAAATCCCAATGTCAGAATAAGCACCAGTATACATGATTACACAAGATTTAGAATATTCATTCTCCATAGTTTCCTTGTTGCCCCCGAGGCAGGCAGGGAATTACATCTCAACAATGGTACATAAAGCCCTTCTTTTCTTTCCTTACTGACTTCCAACATAATATCTTGAACTAACTTATCAGGGTAGCCCCCTGACATAAACATTTGCTTCAACTTAAGACACTTAACTTGAAATTGTTCTTCCTCGGACACCATCCATGCCAACCTCACGTATAGACCTTTTACTATACCCTTTTTCTGATGTTCCGGGTGACATCTAGTATAATGTAACATGTTGTTAGAATAGGTGGGCTTCCTGTAGATGTTACTAGTTAACCTTTGCCCACTAATGCCTGTCCAAATTGTTACATCCAAATAATGTATGCAGGTGTCATTATTAAAGGAAATAAACTACAGGAAAGTGGTGGTCTTATTTAAATAAAATATAAATTGTTCAGTTTCTTGTACTGATCCTTTCCAAACAGTAAAAATGTTGTTCAGGTAATGGACATAAAGAGACCAAGCTGGGAATCAAATACATTAAAAAATTATTTACTTTCCCATTGTATAAGTACTATGCTGGCAAATAAGGGTGCACAAGCTGCCCCCATAGCTACCCCCTTATTTTGTAAAAAAATAATTGCCATCTAAGAACACATAGTTGTTTTTAAGTATGATTAAAAGTTGGAGACAGAGTGTTTGTTGAAATTCAGTAACACTCTACATCAAGCAGAAGAGAAATAAATGTATTCTAGCAGTCAGGGAATGTAGAGAGGCAAGTTTGAGATTCAAGCTGCTGTATCCAGCTGTCTTCAGAATATTTTTTTTCCTGGAGGAATAAAGTAATTTTTTGATGTAGAATAGACTAAAGAGTTAATACAAAATTTGTCCTATAAAAAGAGAGCCATCAAGCAGAAAGGGACTGTGCTTCTCATTCTTCTGATAATAAAGCATACAGAAGGACTTTGCCAGTGAAACCTTTTCCACTGTTCCAAAGGAAAATGGTTGAGCGAATCACATTGAACTGAAATCTGGATATGGAAGATGGAGACGAACAGGAAGAAGACCAGCAACACAGAAATTAGTGAATAAAAGAAAAAGTGGAAAGAATGGACTTTTGTTGACTTTGTTAAACTTGTGGGGCGTTGAAAGGTTTTTGCCTCACTTCTTGACATTAATGCTTGGAAGGCAGTGAGGGGGAGGGAAAAGGAAGAATAAAGGTAAGTGTAAATAAAACAGTTTCAGTTTTTAATGGTATTTCTATGAATTTTTTACGATGCAAATTGCATGTTTTATAGTAAAGCATTTTTAGTTCTTGTAGGTGATAAAGATATTAAATTAAACAGATGCCTTTTTTTTCTTTTTAAGTATTAAGAAATGTAGGCATTACAATGCAAAAAGAGAAAGAAGACTAGACCAAAGCATGAACTGATGTTGTCATTTTCATTCATTCCTCGACTGTTGGGTTTGGATCTGATCCTCTGATCTGACTCAGCCACTTCTTCCAGATCGTAGAACACTGAACTCTTGAGCTCCTCGTAATGCCCTAGTCACCTAACATACCTCAGATCTGATTTGCCTCTGTAGCGTTTGGAAGTAGATCTCGACCTCCCAAGTGTACTTTCCAGATTTTGTGAATTTACTTATTATTAATGTTGTTATTTATTATATACTTCTTATACCTTTTAGAGCTATTGTCTTACTTCCCTTTAACCTTTTATTACTGCGGATTATAAACTTTACCCTTCTTCAGTACTTTTAGAGTATTCTTAATTACCATAGTTGGCAATCTTTCCATTTTATTTTACTTATTAGTACTTTCTTTCTTATTTTTTAACTGTTGTTGGTAATTTTTCTTTCTTTTTTCCTGAAAAAAAAACAACAATAAAAAAACTTGCTTTAATCTTTTAATTTCTTTCATCCTTTATAAAAGAACGATAAAACTACATGTTTAAAAAAATGTGTGGCGTGCGGCCACAAAATACCAAATTTAGACGCACATTCCAAATGCGTCTACTGTCTAGGACCAGGTAATTTAGATTTGGACAGGGACATTTGTAAGGGATTTAACTCCTGTACTTTAATTGATCGAAAAAACAAATTAATCCTTGGGGTGTTGGTGCCTTCAAAACCTTCATCTGCGTTTTATGGGGCTGAAACTCCCAAGAAAATGGAAAAAAAAAGGGAGATTCTCTTTCTAATGACGCTCGTAAGAGACTTCCAGAACAGATATTGGCTTCAACTTTGGCTGTATCCACAGCGCCACAAAAAAGTCGGATCCGAGTGGTTCATATCAGAGGTCAAGATCTGACAAATCACCCCAGACCCATTCTCCTCAACTACTGTCGTAGCCAGTATACCTTTGGCTCCCATCACCTTTTCTGGAGCAGTCTCCCAGTCACCATTCAAGACCCTCATCCACAGCTTCATCCCTTTGGTCTGCCAGAAAACTGTCTGAAGCAGATGTGGACAGGATGATGAGGAAGTTCCTCAGGATGCAAATACAAATGGGAGTCCTATCAGCTGTGACCCTATGGGGCCCAGAGACCCTCATTAGTACTACCCTTCCAATCTTAGCTCCTTCTCAGGACCATACTTTGGTTTTGGAGCAGTCAGATCTGAAAGCCTTGGAGTCGCCTGACTGTGATCCAAAGATGAGAACATCTTCGACTCTGATGGTTTCTCTGAGTCATCCAGCCCTGAGTAATTTGGAGCCTGGACAACTCTTGGAACTGGACCATTGGCACTGGCTCCGGGGTGTTAGATTCAACTCTGAAGCTTTGGTGCTAGATAACTTGACTCAGATTCCCTCCTCTAGTGATTTGCCTGTGGGACAGCGGGGGCTGATGGTCCGTCAGCCTGCCTTGTTGGATCCATCAGTTTCTGTTTTTCCAGGGCACTCTGCCTTCGAGGTAGTGGAAAGAGCCTTCTCTATTCCTACAGTTCAGACTTCTCTACCCTGCTTGGCTCTGACTTCCCAATCGCATTCAGTTTTGTGCCCATTTCCTCGGTCATCAATTCCAGTGAGGCAGCCAGCAAGAACCAGTTGGCAGGCTACCTAGCAGGGTATCGTTATCTCCTCTGATACTTCTTCGTAGAACCCCCACCTAGGAGGTTCCCCGGAAGAGGAAGTGCAAAAGGAGACACTTAGACTCTCTGCAAGAGTCTGTCACTGAGGATACTGACTTTGATGAAGGGGAACAGTCTTGCAGATCACCACCCAGTGATGTCTTTTTTGGAGACATCTTAGAACTCCTAAAACAAAGGGGTGGTTGGTTCCCCCTGATAACCCTTCCCGAGAGAAATTGTTGTTCCTGGAGGCCTGTGCAGCTGGCCCGTCTTTATCCTGGGTGACTTCGCCTGCCGATGAGCTCATAGATTTACTCTCTCGATGGTCATGGAAGGAATCAGATGCAACTGAACCAATCCTTAAGAAACGAGACAGGATCCTGGCACCACCTAAGGATAAACCGACCACACTGGAGTAAAGGAGTACCCATTGATGCCATGGGCATAGTGGCAGCCACTAAAAAGGATCTAGCAGAGCAAAGTTCCTCTGTCCACTCCCCTAACAGGGAGTCAAGGGCGATGGACAGGTTTGGGAAATGTGTCTATGTTTCAACCTTCACACTTAGGTCGCTGAATTATTTGGCACATTTCAATAGACATCAGAGGGATTTGATTGAGGAACTTTCCAAATCCCTCCCTGGGACCATATCCTCCGAGGTAAAGTGTACGGTTTCCTTACATTTGGCTCCTCTTCACTTTATTTCAAACTAGTCCGTGAGGCTTATCTCTCATGCAGCCAAAGGTACCTTACAGGTGGTGGGGTCTGGCATTTCCATTAGGAGACATGCCTGTATGTGGTTATGTGATTTTGAGGAACCCGTCAAATCTTCTTTTGTCAGTGCTGCCTTTCACATAACCTCCTTGTTTGGGCCCACAGTGAAAGACACACTCTTTAGGTGTGAGCAGGAAGGGAAAACCCTATCTGCTGTAGGTGTATGTTTTTTGACTCCTCAATGGATCTTTTCTAGGAACCAATGAGGTTGACATAAAATGAGTTTCAAAAAATCCCAGAGTCTCTTCCAAGATCCATGTGGAGACAGTTCCCCCACAGGCAGAGGGAGAAATTGAAATAGAAACCACCATCCTTGCAACAGAGGTGGTCAGCATAATCAGGGATCCAGGGGGTCTATATCAGAACATCAAAGTATTAAAACTTCGAATGTTCTGATGTTGAACACTATTCAGCGAACGCTAAGAATAGCGAAGCTGCAGAACAGCAAATTCTTTCCTCACAAAGAATTCGGTTGGCCGTTTCTGTGGCTTTGCTATTCTTAGTGCTGTGGTGGAAAGTTACAGGTTGGGTTCAGGTAAGTGTGCGATTGTTTGTACGTTAGGGTTAGGGGTGGGTTAAGTGAGTTAGAGTTAGGGCGCGGGTTAGGCGTGTGTGCGATAGTGACAGATTTTAGGGTTAGGGGTGGTTTAAGTGAGTTAGGGTTAAGGCGCGGGTTAGGTGAGTGTGCGATAGTGACGGACCTTAGGGTTAGGGTTTGGGTTAAGGTAAGTGGGTAGATAGTAGTGTATGTTTAGTTTAGTGTAGCGTTAGATGTAGGAATTTAAGTGTATGTGTGTGGTTGCTGTTTGTTTGATGTGCTTGTGTTGTGTGTATGTGTTTCGGAGCAACTAGGTTTTTCCATGGGAAAAAATTCACTGTTCTGAATGTTCGATATTTTCATGCTTAGATGTTTTGGGCTGATGAAATAGCATTCGTTATTTTCATGTTTTGATAACGTGATATAAGCGAGATCCAGGAATACCTTCTTTGATAGATCCTATCAGTGCTCCTGAGAAGAGGCCAGACTGTCCACCTCTGGAGGCATTCATGGTCGTCTATCCCTTCACCAGAGAGCTTGGCTAGAAATTACAAAAGATTCATAGATGTGGAGTACAATATCCAGAGGTTATAGAATACCATTTTCCCATCCACCCCCACTAGTATCAAACAAAATCGTCAATGCCCACCCAGTCAGAAGGAAGCAGAAACACTAGAAATCAACAAACTGCTAGAAAAGAGTTATCCAAGAGGCCCCCTGACCAGAGAGACTCTCAAACTTATTCAGAATTCTTTTTAGTGCCAAAAAAGACAGGATACTTGAGACCACTTTTGGATCTCAGCAAATTAAATCAATCAGTTCAGCACACAAAGTTCCAGATGGTCATGGTTCTGCACAAGGATAACTGGATGTACTCAAGTAGATCTTCAGGATGCGTATTATCACATCAAAATGATCAAGTGATCCACATGATATCTATGCTTACAGTTGGGAGCCAGTCATTACCAATTCAGAGCACTGCCCTTTGGTCTTACCACAACTCCCAGGGTGTTTACAATTACATGGCAGTAGTTGCAGCTCACTTGAGACTGTAGGGATTCTGAGTGTTCCCATACCTGGGCGACTGGCTTCTGAACGTTATGACCAGACATCAAATAATTCAAGCATGGGACTATTTCAGCTGTGCTCTTGTTTTGGGATTTCTGTCATTTGTAACAAATCTCAACTCAGTCCAACTCAGACCCTGGAATTTGTTACAGTCACTCAAATAGCTTCTCTCCTTCTGTCTCGGATTCATACAATTCAGTTCCATGTCAAAAAGATCATTCAGAGTTCTTCTCTTTCTTCACGTCTGATACTCCAAGCATTGAGATCCATGTCAGCAGCAGTCACCTTTGTACCGCTGGCAAGGTTCCATATGAGAATCCTTTAATGGACACTTGCAACTCAGTGGTCTGTTCTCCAACAACCATTATCCAGTCAAGTCAAAATACCACAAGCTTGCAAGAATTACCTTCTCTGGTGGATCCACTCCAGTCAAATACAGGAAGGCCATCTGTTTGTTCCACCCTCAACCCAAGGCCACAGTGACCATGGACACTTCTCAGGTTGGGTGGGGAGGCACTTCTTCGTAAGGATGGTCCAAGGTACATGGTTCCCCGAAGAGGCCTACACCATATCAGTGTCCTGGAGATTAAAGCTGTCCTCCTAGCATTGCAGCCTTTCCAAAACACTCTACCAACTGGGATTATTGTGATTCAGATGGACAGTATATTGATGGTCTGGTATATCAACAAACAAGGGGGAAATAGATCTTACCCTGTTTGCCAAGACGCTATGAGAGTATGGCAGTGGTTGATCTCATCCATTTGCTTTTTGATAGCAGTGCACATCCTGGGGAAGTCCAACATGGTTGCCGACAAGTTGAGAAAGTCTGTTCTGATGCCTCACGAGTGGTCTGTCAACATGAATGTGGCGGAGAGGATTTTCCATCGATGGGGTCAACCATGCTGTGGCCTTTTTGCATCTTGTATCAACCCTCAACAACAACAAATGCAGCAAGTTCTTTGCCTTGATCCACCCACTGGGGGAGTCACCGAGGGATGCTCTACTCCATGATTGGCCCTCCAGTCTTCTTTATGCCTATTCCTCGCTACCTGTTATCCCCACATATTTCCAGAGAGCATCTCGATTGATGAGCAAAGTTATCCTCATTGCTGTGTGCTGGGTTCATCAGATCTGGCTTCCCTTCCTTTGGCCTCATCTTTTACACTGACCCTGGATACTGGATCCAACTCCAGATCTTCTGTCTCACCCGACGGATGTGATTCATCCAGACATTTTAGGCCTCAAGTTGACCACATGGTTTCTCCAGTTCCATTGACTGTTAGACATCCTAGGCTTTCTTCCCCCCATCCGTCAAATTCTGATATCATCCAACAAAGCTTATACTAGAAAAGATTACAAAAGTAAATGGAAAAGATTTGCTTTTTTGGGCACACAAAAAGAATTTAGATCCCTTCTCAGCACTGATTTCTAAAGTTCTTGAATGTTTAGCTACAGTTTTCAATGAGAGAGCTAGCTACTCAACTGTCAGGGTACAATTAGCAACTTTGATATAGGAATAAATAACTCTACCTTAGCTTCATCCAAATTTTGTAAAGCTTTTCTCAGAAGTACTTATTTACTTAGGCCCCCTTTAAAGGATCCTACTCATTTTTGGGATTAAATATTGTTCTTCGGGCCTTGACTCAGTTCCTTTTCAAACCATTAGCTAAATCTGAACTAAATATTTTGACCTGGAATAATGTTTTCCTATTTGCTGTTACTTTGCCAGAAGATGAACTGAACTTCATGCTCTGCCTTCTAAACCTCCGTATTTAATTTTTCACAAGGATAGGGTTTCTTTAAGGACCAATCCTTCCTTTCTACCTAAGCTGGTGTCAGAATCCAATATTAATCAGATTATCAACCTTCCAATCTTTTTTCCAAAATTCTCAAACAAAGGAAAATGTATGTTACACCTTTTAGATGTTTCACATCAGTTACATTTCTGCCTTCACAGAACCAAAGAAATGAGGAAATCTGAACAATTATTTGTTTCCTTTTCTGACTCAAAATTAGGCAAACATGTTTCTAAAGTATCTCTGGCCAAATGGTTGACTGTATTACCTTTGTTTATGAAAAAGCGGGTTTGTCTTTACCAAAACCATCAAAAGCCCATTCCACTAGGTGAGTGGTAACTTCCTCAGCTTTTTTGTCATGAATTTCCTTGGATAAAATTTGTGCTGCTGCAACCTGGGCTAATCCCCGTACTTTTATTGCTCATTACAAATTGGATCTGGTCTGTAAGGGAAGAGCAGCTATTGGCTCAGCTGTGCTCGGGAATATCCCCCTTAGGGTTCTTCTGGGATTTAGGTAGCTGTGAGTCTGTCCCAGCAGTTGAGGAATGAATGAAAATGACAACATCAGATAAAAAAGTTATGTGCTCACCATAATGTTCCATTTGTGTTGTCCATTTTCATACTCCCTCAGCTTCCCATCCACCAACCCCCTTCTTACTTTACTCCTGGAAAGGTTGAAGGGTATTGTAGGAACCTCTGTTCCTTGTTTGAGCCCCAGTTTCTGTACTTTCCTTATTCTCCACTGCTCTGAAGGTCTTTGGGCAGCAAACTATATACATCTTCAGGGGTATGTTAGGTGACTAGAACATTATGGGTATATGGAAGAGCTCGAGAGTTCAGTGTTTTTCCATCTGGAAGAAGCATCCGAGTTGGATCCTAGGATTGGATTCAAATCCAACAGTTGAGGAAGAATGAAAATGAACAACACAGATGGAATGTTATGTTGAGTGCATAACTTTTTTTTTTTTTTAGTTTTAGTTAATAGGCTGTAAACTTGAGTTGTTGAGGTTGGGGATGTGGTGCAAAAGCACACAAATCGTAAAATATGTAGAACTAATATGTTTTATCTTACTTCTGCAGAGGTGAATGAATGTCTGGATTAATAATCTTGGCTTAATCTAATAAGTTTTAAGTGGAAACAAGTAAGTAAGAGAACACTGAATATAGTGAAAAGTTTTCCTTCGGCAGTAAATGTTTTAGCTTGCCTTTGGAAGGCTGCTGCTGAGGATTGTATTTTTTCTTTAGTGTTTCCATGGAAACAAGCTGATAATAGGGCACAAACAAAACAATGGTTCCTTGAAGGTTAAAAGTTAATGAGTTTTGAAAGCATGCAAGTTGTTTTTCACATCTTGAAGGGGAATAAAGATAAAAAAGGAACAGACACCGATTAGTGTTAGTTGAAACACAGGTAATAACACATGTCTTACCCTAAATAACCTCAGTTTTAGGTTTACTAAGGAGTGTGTGTACCGCTGTCTATTTTGGATGATTGTTCCTATTAGGAGGGTGAAACTTCATCATTTGACGATGTATATAGTTTTGTGTGTGTCGGTTAAGTGAGCAGGTTCTGGGGCTGTTCTGGGAATGTACGTGTTTTTTTCCTTCTTGCTTGAAGGTTTTCATTAAAACAAAAATACTTGTAAAATGTGATGTAGGGTCCAGTATTGATAATAAAAAAAACATATAAAGAATTAACTTGTCAAACATTAGTGGGTGCATGTGTCACAAAAGATGGAAACAGAGATTTAAAAAAATCTGTCATATATAATAGGTGGGAATAATGACTTCATATCATAATGGTGAAACTTTCCATATTATCTTAGGATGTGAATGGTCTCATAGATATAGACAAAAAGGAAAGCATATTTAATAATGTTAAGAAATGCAGAATGTAAATAGCAATGCTACAGGAGACACATTTGGAAAGAACTGAGCATGTAAATTTGATAAAGAAAGGATTTCAGGATGGATATTCAGCAGAATATCAGGGATAAAGGAAAATAGGAGTACTTATATTAATTGCTAGTGGAGTTCCAATAGTGATAGAAGAGGATGTAAAGATAATAATGACAGATTTGTGGTGGTAAGGGGCTACTCAAAAGAGAGGAGTATTATTCTGGCATGTATTTATATTTCACTTAAAACTGCTATTATGGTGCTTAAAATGTGGGAAAAATCAGTTTTCAGCAAGGAATATTACATATAGATGGGAACTGGAATTTGATTTGCAACAAGGATGTATCTGAGGGGTCTGGAAAGGAACATATAACAAAACAGTGTAGATTTCTGAAGAGACTTATGAAAATATGGGTTCTGTATTGTAAGTTTGAAGTTTGAAAACTTCAAATCTCATATGATCGACATCATATGAGTGAAGTTTTCAAACATTGAATGTTTCAACGGAGATCGCCGTAGGGAATATTTCCCTTCACTTCAGTGTAGTGCGATCTTGGAGTTGGTATATTTAAGTGGGGGGTGTGGGGGGGTGCAGGGGGCTTGCCCCCCTGCATAGAGCATTCAGGTAGTTTTTTTTATTTTTAGTTTGTTTATATTTTATGTTCGATGTTTGAAAACGTTGCTCATATGGAGTCGATCATATGAGATTCGAAGTTTTCAGACTTCGAACATATAATATAGACCAGAAAATATTTGGTATGGAAGATGTGAATTCAGTAGTAGGAATTCTGAGAACATTTGAATATTATTTCCCAAGGTCCAATCACTGGGCTTGACTAGACAGACAGACATATTTCACAGGAACAAGTGCATTTAAATGAGAACATTGGCACACATCCAATAACTATTTCAGATCATGCATCAGTAATTGCTAAGATAAAAATGCAGGGTAATGAAGGAAAGATGAGACATTGGCTGTTCAGAGTAATTTAAAGAATGGGTAGTAGAAATTATTTGAACGTTATTAGGGAAGATAGAAAGTATTCCAGAAATTATACCTAATGAGTGAGTTAAAATGAAAGTGGAGTTCAATAATAGGGTAGAAATAAAAGAAAAAGAGGTATGGTTAAGAAATAACAAGAATTATTTCAAGGGGCTTACAAAGGTTAAAGTATTACAGAATAAGAGGAATCTCACAGAACAAGAAGAGGCACAATTGCAGAGTACTAAACAGAAAATAACCGAGTACCTAGATAACATGCATGAATTTAGAAAGACTGCTATTAAGCAACTTTTTTAATAGTAACTCCAGAGCACAAAACCTTTTGGCACAATGACTTAGGCAACAGAAAGTAGAAAGTATTTTGGCCAGACTTAGGTAGCTTATAACTAGAAAAAATAACCAGTGATACTGCAGAGGTATTAGAGATATTTCAGAAATTTTATGAAAATTTGTATAAAGCAGAGAAGGGGGGAAATCAAGAAAAAGCACAAATGGAAATATTTATGGAAGACTTAAATATGCTGAGGTTAGAGGTAGATGAGGCTCAAAAATTTGCAGTTATGATGTGAAGAGATGAGATAAAAATGTTGATGCATAATCAGTCTGCAGGAAGGTCTCCAGGAGTAGATGATATTCCAATGGAAGTATGGAAGTTAGGAGGGAAGAAAGTGATAAAGTAATGGAAGGTTTTGTTTAACAGTATTTTAAAAAGAGGGGAAGCACCAACATCCTGGAAAAAAGCTGTGATGGCTGTAATACCTAAAGACAGTAAAGACAGATCAGATCCAGCTTCATATAGACCCATTTCAATTTTAAACCATGATTATGAAGTATTTATGTCTATAATGGCTAAAAGTATGGCAAAGGTGTTGCCAAAACTGATAGATATGGATCAGTGTTTTATTGTGGAGGGGAGGCAAATATTAGACAACATTAATAGAGCAATGGTGATCCTAAGGGAAGCAGAATGTAAGAAAATACCACTGTTGCCTATGTGTCTTGATGCAGAGAAGACCTTCGACAAATTAAGCTCGGATTTTATGAGTAGGACAATGAAAGCAGTTGGCATTTCTTGATACAATAAATATGGTTAATTAGGAGGATATATGAGGGATTAGAGGAAAATAATTGAAGTGGGAGGTTCTTGTCTGATAAGTTGTGTCTGAACTGAGGGACCAGTCAAGGGTGTCCTAGTTCACATTTGTTATTTACATTATATTTAGAACCAGTGACAAAAAAATAAGGGATTCAGAAATTCAAGGATCTAATTGGTATGGTATTCAAAAAAAGTTGGCTTTATTTTCAGATGGTAGTATTTTGTATCTGATAGAAACAGAAAGGGCATGTCAGTGTTGTAGAGCTTTCTGAGAGAGTTCCAGTTTTTTTCGGCATATAAAATTAATGAAGATAAAACAAAGACTACAGTGGTGAAGTATGTACCCACCCATGAATTGGTTCAGCAGTACCTGTATTTATGGTGGCATGATAAAATGAAGTATTTTGGAGTATGGGTTAAAAAGAATTATATTATTGCAGCTAAGAGTATGTGGGAAGGGACTAAACAAAAGATAATACAAAAACTGAGAAACTGGAAGCTTGCCTATGGGTATGGATAGCAAGATACAAGCAGTAAAAAGTTTTAGTCTGTTTCTGTTTATTTTTATATACAAGTCAGGCATATATGTATCAACCAAATGAGAAGTTGTGGATAGTAATTAATAGAGTTGAAAGATTCTGTCTGGGAGGGGTAGAGGGCAAAATGCAAGTGGGATAAGTTGATTTTCCCAGTAGAACAAGGAGGTTTAGGATTAGCTGATTTGAATGGATATTTTAGAGCTACACAATTAAGGCTCTAATACATAACAGAAACAGAAAGCTACATTTAAAAGTGAAAAGGGATGATAATGAAGCAGGGGAAGTAATTCAAGAAATAAGGAAAGAGTGGGATTTTAGACATAGGTCCTTAAGGAGAATTTGTTTGTTTGTGTCTTTCGGCTTTTCCCGGTTAGGTCCTTAAGGAGATTAACAACAGTAATTCAGAACATTATATTCATAAAGTAGCAGAAAGTATACTAGGACTAAGGCAACATGGGAATGGAGAAAGGAGGTTCTGCCGATAAGGATGACTGCAATTAGGGGTACAGAGAATTGGCAAGAGGGGCTAGATTTTACTGGAGGAAGCTGCAAAGGAACCAAGGTATTGGGATCAAATAATAAGAGATATAAAGTAATGGAATGGGACGAGGCCAATAAGTCATTTGGACTGCAGGCTAGAGATTGCCTTTCCTATCGGGGACTGATAGAATATAGGCAAAGAGAAAGGAATGGCAAATCCGAAACGAAAGACCTGCACTGGTTGGGTTTTTATCGGAATTTAGAATAGAAGCTGCTAGTAAATAGGGATAATGAGTATGGCATATGACATGTTGCATGATAATTATAGTAGTCAATCAAAGGAGGTCAGAAAAAAAAATTAGGAAGAGAGGTTAGATAAGTAATTCGCAAAGAATTGGAGGAAATATTTATGGGTTCAAAATATGCAACAAAGTCTAGAAGATTTAGGATTTTTGCTTGGAAGTGTTTGCATAGGTACTTTTATAGCCTGAGCAGACTCCATAGATTTTTTTCTCATGTAGATGGGAAATGTTGGCAGTGCAATGGGGAAAAAAGAGGTACCTGTACCTGTTCTTGGAGTATAACAAGTTGGCAGACTTTAAAAATTCCGTACAGAATACTCTGTCAGAAATACTGGGTGAGCAAATGTGTATAACTAAGGAAATGATTTTTTGAGCTGGGTTACAGGATCTGAATTATCCAGACATAGTAAGGCCTTGTTAAGATTAATTCTGATGGCTGCCAAAAAAAATCAGTTACTAAAACATGGAAATTAAAGTCTAAACCAACCACACTTGAAGTTGTGAATATTGTATCATCAGAGATAAAAGAACAGGAAGTGGGATCTTTAGAAAAGGGTAGAAGCAAATTACATACAAAAAAATGGAAATTGTGGGAAGATTACGTGCAGAAAAATATTTTAGAAGAGGAATGAGGTTTAACAAAAGGCAGAAATTTAAGTAATGTTGGTTTGATTTATATTCTGTAGAACAATATTTGTGATGTATTTGCAAATGTGAACTTGTTAATATGGTTTGATTACTTTTACATACATGTAAGTTTGTCTGTGTCTGAAGTGATAATTCAATAAAGGTTGTTAAAAAATAGAGTCTGTGTCTCCCATTCTCCCCTCCTGCCCCAGTACATTCAGTCAAAACATATACCTTGGACTTTACTCTTTACTTAGGGAGCAGTATCAGTGGGCATAACAAAAAGTCCAAAACACATCAACATAAAAGAAATGCTAGCTTTTACAAATGCTCTCAACTCTCTGAATTATCTGTAGGTCTTGCGTACTCTTCTAGTGTTTACAGACAACACCACAGTGATGTGGTATATAAGCAAGGAGGAACCAGATGTTACTCCCTGTGCAGACTAGCCAGGTTAACATTGGATATAGCTTTACAGCACAGTCTCCCTCTACAGGTATCTTACAGCCTTTCAGAGCAAAACTGTATGGCAGACAAATTGTGGGGAACGCCTCAACCAGATCTTTTTGCCTCCTTTGTAAATAATCATTTGGCAAAATCTGTACCAGGACTCCATGCAGGAAGGCCTGGAAGACAGGTACCTTTCCTTTGCCTTGAACAGGAATGTTCCAGTATGCCTTTCCATCATTGTCATCATTTCCCCTTTTCCCATTTTCTACATGGGTCGGGGTGTCATGTTAACTGTCACCATCTCTCTTTATTCAGCGCCATACTTCTGCCTTCTTTAACACTCATGCCTGACTGCTGCAGATTTTTTTCACACAGTTCATCCACCTCTTTGCTGGATGCCCATGTTTCCTCTTACCTTCTTCCTGTCTGTCCCAAATCTTCTTCACAAGATTGTCTTCTGCTTTTCTGCATATGTACCCGAACCATAGTAATCTGTTCTCTTTGGACTTCATCAAACACTGTTCGTACTTGAGTCATTGGGCCCTTGTACATAGCCTGCACTAATTCTACCAATGTTTCTGAGACTTGAACCACCGCAGTACTGCAAAAATTAGCTTTCCTGGAACCTTGTCATATGCTTCCTTCAGGTATAGGAATGCCCATTTGGACTTTTTCCTCATCTCTAGCTTCTTCTCAACTATCTGTCTCGCTGCAAACATTGAGTCAGTTGTGCTGCATCCTGATATGAATCTGAACTGCTCATCTTCCATCTAACTTTCCACTACTCTGCATATCCATTTATGAGTCACCCTCTCCAGAACTTTTATGCAGTGTGACAGGATTTCCCAGAATTTTGCAGTGCAAACTCTACATGGTGTCCTGTAGGGAGAAGAGTTGTATAGGCCAACCACTTTGGGCATCTACTCTGTTGCACAGTATCCTCAAGATAGGAGAACACAGATAACAGACTGAGTTCTGTGGCAAGGCTGGCCACTCGATATTGTAAAATATGGCCCTAGGTGATTTGGTCACTATGCCTTTCCACCCTTTCCACTTACTTCTGGAGTACTTCTGTAGATTCAGAAGGACTCCCTAAAGATAATTGTGGTGACTCCCTTCTGGCCCAGGCTGCACTGGTTCTCCCTTCTTCTGCAATTGGCCGGGTCAGTTACCACATGCTTCCTTACATACTGGATTTACTCACACAAGATCAGGGGTGTGTAGTGCATCCCAATGCCAACAACTGCAACTGACTGTCTGGATCATAGGGTTTTAATGCCTTTTAGGTACCTGTTTTGTGGTGGCATGCAGAAGGTCTTAATGGAGGTAAGAAAGCCTGCTACTAGAAAATCATAATATTAGCAAAAGAAAAAGGTTTTCTCGTTGATGCCAAGAAAAGAGCCAGTACCGTGTTCAGGGTTAGTGTTTCTCTGCTTTCACAGTACTTGTGTGAGTTACTATCCTATAGGCTTACTCCTTTATCAAGGTTCATTCATCTGCCCTTGCAGTGTGTCTGCCCATGGATCCCACTCTTTTAGTACAGTCTCATGTCACAATGTTTTTGAAAGGGGTTCTGCATAAGAATCCTCCCGGAAAACCAATGGCTCCTTCTTGGGATCTTAATTTTGTGTTAGGAAAGCTACCACTTTCTCCATTTGAATCAGGCTGACTTGAGGTTCTTAGCATGGAAAACTGTCTTTCTCATTCACCTGACCTTCACAGTATCTGAGTTTCATACTCTTATGATGGATCAACCTTATTTCATTTTCCAAAAAGATAGGGTTCTTTGAGAACTAATCCTTCCTTTATGGCTGAAGTGGTATCTGAGTTTACATTACCTTGAACAACTGAGGTATGTTAAAGCAGACTGTTTCCAAATGGTTGTCTCAGGGTTTTACCTTTTGTTATTACTACCATAACAAAACTAATCCAGGCAGGGTCAAGGCTCACTGTAACAGGGCCTTGGCTTCATCTATAGCTTTTTGGAAGGTATTTGAGTCTAGAAGTATTTCAGAAGCAGCACTATAAACTAGATTTCTTCACCAAGTCTAGGATTTAGGCTTTGCCAGAATCATTTTCCAGGGACTCCTGGACCCATTTTCTTCCACCTGCTGTTTTTTTAAGCTATGATGTTAAGTTGTCCAATCTCGCCTTTGTTCTTGCTGGATGGGTTCGGAGCCGATCCTCGGCTCTGACTGAGTCACTTTCTATAGCTCGAGAGCTCTTTACTGGCTAGAGGCTACCTTTTGTCCCAGAATGCCCAGCGTCAGCTACAAAGATCTCGTTTGCCGCTTCAGCTGCGAGGTTGCGTCAATACTGGCTCAGGCTTAGTATAACTTTTTTCTCTGTTTAAAGTTCAGTAATTTACTTGAAAAGTAGTATTTTTTTTCACTGTTTTATAGTGGTTTGTAAGTTTATTTAGTCGTAAACCCCTTATTTCCTTTGCTGTGTTTTTTTGTGCTGTGTTGGCCATCGCCCCTTAGTTGCTAGGCCTTCTGGTTTTCCCAGAACTCGTTTAAGTTAGAGAGTCCCCCCCCCCCCTTAAGGACAGCCGTTTAAGTTAGAGGCTCTCCTTTTAAGGTTTTTATCAATATAATTTTTATTATTGGTGTCTTTTTGTGTGGTACTTCCTTCTTTTTTTCTTAGAATGTCCAAGGAAGTTAAAACCTCAGGGTTCAAAAAGTGCGACTCATGCTGTCAGAAGATGTCTCTGCCAGATGGGCACACTAGTTGTGTGTATTGCTTGGGGGCTGTGCACCTGCAGGACTCTTGCTCTATTTGTCATGCCTTTAGTCCAGGGGTCCTGCAGGAGTGGAAAAACAAGCTAATCCTCCATGGATTGTTGAAACAGGATTCTCCGGCTAAAGCATCTCAGCCAGTGAAATCTTTGAAGTCAGTCAAGCCGTCAGCTCTATGTTCGGAACTGACCTGTGAGCTTGACAGACCAAGTGTGTTGGTGCTCTCTAGCACAGACAAGACTATTCCTCCGTTGGCTCCAACTATTACCTCTGAACCACAAACGAGCTAGGTCTCCTTCATTGGAGCCGATTCGCTCGGTGCCACAATCACCCTTACTGCAGAGCAAAGCCAGTCATCGCTCATCTTCCCACTCCTCTCGATCCTCAAGGTTATCGGATCAGGACTTGGAGAGAGTGGTCAGTAGGTTGCTGAAGTCACAGGCCCTTGCAAAAATGCTTTTGAGCCCGCCTCAACAGGCCTCGGCTCCATCCGCTTCGATATCGATTCCTACTCCGACTATGTTTAGTTCGGCGCCGGAGTCCATGGATGTTCCGATAGTGGTTCCTTCGGCTCTGATGAAATCCTGTTCAGCTCCGATGTTGGCTCCGATTACCTCGATTCTTCCTTCCATTGAGTTATCTCGGCGCCCGACCCCGCTCTCCCTCTCGGAGCGTCGGCTCAGTTGAGCTCGGCTCCCACATCGGCCTTGGAGCCAGCGCCTTCGGTGCAGAGTGGGATTCCTGTCTCTTCGGAGCCCTCTTTGTGTTGGGACCGTGATGCTTTAGAGGTCATTGGGAGAGTGCTGTCCCCACAAATGGCCCTACTATCAGTCCCATCGGCTCCGTCCCCTTTGGTGCCTGTGCCAACCTCTGCTCCTCCACCAGCCCTAAAGCATAGGGAACCTATGCCCCAGGATACCCCATTGGGTGAAACCTCTTCTTCCGAGACCTCCACAGAGCATTCTGAGCAGGCTTTCCGGAAGAAAAAGTGCAAGAGGAAACACCAAAACTCCCCTGAGTCTGTCACTTCAGATACAGACCTGGATGAATCAGAGGGGTCCCCAAGGTCCCCCTCTGAAGATGTTTCCTTTTCGGACATCCTCAAGATTCTTAGGCAGAGGCGTAGCTGGACTTCCCTAGCCCCCTCCGAGGACGAGTCTGTATACCTATTTGGTTCCCGACCTTCCACCTCCTGGGTGTCTCCGGCTTTTGATCCACTCATGTCCATAGAGTCTCGAAAGGCTTGGTCAGCTCCAGATTCCATGGAACCTGTCCCGAGGAGACCTAATAAATTTATCACAGCTCCCCAAGACAAACAATTCCTGACTAAAGGTGTCACAGTTGATGCCATGGTGGTAGCAGCAGCCACAAAGAGAGAGTTAGCTGAAACCTCCTCATCTGTCCATCCACCGAATAAAGACTCTCATACGATGGACAGATATGGGAAGCGAATGTTTTCATCAGCAACGATTGAGGTGCTAGGGACACTGTCCCATCCAGCAAGAACGAAGGCGAGATTGGACAACTTAACATAAAGAAGTTATGTACCTACCATAATGTTCCATGTTAGTTGTCCTTCATCTCGCCTTCCTTCTTGTGTCCCTCCCTCCTGCCTCAAGGATTGAGAGGAGTTTTTCATTAGTTTCAGTGGCTAACTTGTTTTGTTCTTAATTGCTTCCCAAGCAAACCATGACAATTTACTGTATATCCAGGTTTAATAATAATGGATTATCTTCTATGATTATGTCTAGTGTGAGCTATCTCAAAACGAGATCTGGGTAGCTGACGCTGGGCATTCTGGGATAAGGTATAGCCTCGAGCCAGTAAAGAGCTCTCGAGTTATAGAAAGTGGCCGAGTCGGAGCCGAGGATCGGCTCTGAACCCATCCAGCAAGAAAGAAGGCGAGGTGAAGGACAACTAACATGGAACGTTATGGTAGGTACATAACTTCATTTTAATCTACCTTTATAGGTAAGGCTGCTGCAATAGTGATCATAATGATGAACATAGGACAGTTGTATAAGTAAATTGCCATTAACAGTAGATGTTCAAATGAACACTGCTGCAGTAGATGCTTCATCCCTACTTCCCCATATATATATATATATATATATATATATATATATATATATATATATATATATATATATTTTTTACATGCATTTTTTTTTCTTTTCCTAGCATTGTCTTCTCATGACTTTAGCCCCCCCCCCCCCCCCCCGTCTCTCTCACACTCTCTTTCTCTCTCTGTGTTGGCATGAAAGCTCTGAAAGGCTTTGTGCCCAAACCTGACTTTTAGGTAGCTCAGCCCGTGCTGGCTAATAGTTTGGGTGCTTGAAATGTGCCCTGATTCTTTGGAAGCTGCCGTTCTGTTATATCCTATGCAGACTAGAACTCACATAGCTTAGGCTGCTGTATCCATGAGTATTTGAACATCTGTTGTTGCTATAATTTTACTTACACAACAGTACTTTTTATCTTACTTTATTTTATATCCCAGAAACACTTGAAACTGTCTCAGAATGCTCCATGACACCAAAATATCCTTTTCTGAATTTATAAAATAGAGTATTATCTGCAGATAAAGCTGAAGAGAGACTTTGGAGTGATTAAGTATCATTTTCTGCATTTTCTTGCTGCCTTTAGCTAATTCCACCTAAAACACCGATTTTCTAGAGTTTCTGTGATTTAAAAAGCTTGTTTCAGCTACATATTGCATTTATTTTACTGCCTGCATTTTAACAAAGTCGATTTTGTGTTTAAATTACCTGTTTAACTGTTGTATGCTACACACTCAAGTGTGATAGCTATTTCTGTGCATTTAAAGTGTTTTTTTGATTGTATCTGCTTTATTTTCTGAAAAAAAAACAAAGCAATATACTTGTTTTCCCACCTTTCTAATCGAGTTTAGTCCAGTTTTCAGGCTGAATTCAGGGCTGAGTTACAAGTTTCTGTGTTTGCCCATACCTTACTTGGATAGAAGGAAGTTTCTCTATTCACTGTGAGAGAGGGAGCTTTGAGCAGCCTATCTGTCCCTGGAGGAGTGGTTTCAGCCCAGAAATTAGTAGTTTATTGGCCATTTTGGGCTAATTTCTATCTCTTTCATTTCCCTGCTATAAAACCCGCATTTGCAAGGTTTTGTGCGTTGGGCAGCGCCAGTTAGCTAGGGTATAACTATTCCCGGCTCCACAAAGTGTGCTCTTCGATTTTTCCCGTGGAACTAGACAAACTTTCAACTTAAGCACTCAAATCATTCATTTCTCATCCCGGCACTTGCTCAAAACTCTTAGCAAGCACTAATAAACCTTAACACTAGACCCCCCCCTATACCGTAGAGAAGGACAACACTCTCTATTCGACCTTACCAGCCAATCAGTAAAACAGTTCACTGTACCTATCCAGGCATGTCCAAAGGGCAGTTGCAGGTGTACTCTCCAGTCCAACTGGTGAATCTGGGCATTTTGAGGTAATGTTACAATTGCCTCATGTACACAGACAACCCTCTCCTCCTTCCACCAAACACTAATACATGCGAGAGATGCAATTATACAGCCAAACTGGAGGCCAAGCTCTCTCAACCCAAGACTGGACCAGGCAGTCAAGAGGAGAAGGGAATTACTTGCATCATACCACCAGTCTCACATAGACCTATGAAACCAGCACTGGCAAATAACACACATAAATACACAAAAACATACTCGGATGCTCTAAATAAAAATCTGCAAAAGCAACAGAGACCTCCAAAGCAGACATCCAAGCAACCTCCATCCCCCAACACAAACTATGAAACACATACTTCACAAAACCAGTGTACCACACAATCACAGCCCTTAAGGCAAAATAACATACCCAACACACTAGTAATAAGTGACTTTATAGTCGGGCACATTGACGTCCCACTCACTAGGCTGAACAAGGAGAAGGTTATTGTTAGTTGCCTGTCGAGTGCCAGGATCCGCCACATAACACAAGCACTCAGGTCACTCAAGAACAAGTACAAATATGACTCTGTCATTGTCCATGTTGGTGTGAATGACCTGAGCTGTACCTCCCTGGACTACATGAAAAGAGACATGGAGGAGCTCTCTGATCACGTAGCCCAGACCGGTATGACCCTGACCCTGAGTAGCATCCTGCCCTCACCAAGAATGATACCATGGTATTGAGAAAAAATTATCAATTTCAACATTTGGCGACGCTTCTGGTGTCATTCAAAGGGGGATCCAGTGTCTGTCAGCCTGGGATGACATGCTCGACAAGCCACGCTGCTTCGCTAGAGACGGCTTGCACCTGTCACCCTTAGGCTTTCAAATACTGGCCAAGGCTCTTGCCACCCCCATAGTGCCTTTTTTAGGTAAGGCTCAAAAAACAAACCCACTCCGTAAATAGCACAAGTAACAAAAAACTGTGGGTAATGCAACTCAGTGCCAGAAGTCTAAACCTCAAAATGCACTCATTCGAAGCACTCCTCAGTATGGAGAAAATCGATATATGTGCAGTAACAGAAACCTGGTTTAAGGCTCCAGAGAGCACCCCAGCACTACCAGGCTACAACTCATACCATACATTTTGGCCACAAAACCCGGACCAAAATACAAAAGGCGGGGGTGTATCCATATTCATCAAGGATACCCACACCTTCAGGTTAGTGGCACAGCACGATACTTCAGAGATCATCCACGTGCAACTAACAACGGGCAAAACTGCTATTCAAATTATAGCTTGCTACAGATCACCCACCATGTCCCAGGACTCCCACTCTGCATTCCTGGAAACACTGGAAAACATAAAGGTCCTACCAAACACCCTGATATTGGGTGATTTCAATTACTCAAACATTAACTGGGAGAGCTACTCAAGTACGAACTACCTTGCCCAACATTTCCTAGAATTTATAAACTCAAATGCCCTGGATCAACTGGTCAACACCCTCACCAGAGGTGACAGCATATTGGACCTAGTCATCACCAACATGGGCGACCGGTGTTCCACACCAGAGGTCAACCCCTCGCTGGTTAGATCTGACCATAAACTAATCACTCTGGATATCCACATTCGGCCACCACCCCTGGTCAAAGACACCACCGTGAAAAACTTTTCAAAAGCAAACTTCACGTTACTTAAGACCGAGGTGGGAAGTTTCAAAACTCCCATGCTAAAGGATAACGCTGTCCAAGCTGCAAAATCCTTTACTAATGCAGTCTATGGGCACCTACAAGAATGCATGGATCGTGCTTTTCCAAACAAAACCAAGACTCACTCCTCCAAGAAAAGGAAACCAGTCTGGTGGACACCTGCCATAAAGAAGCTATACAATAGAAGGAGGAAACTAATACAGAAAAAAGTAAAATCCCAAGAACGGAAGACATCCCTGACCAGTATCAGCAAGAAACTACATTCCCTCATAAAATCATCCAAGGCTATCTTCGAAAGAAAAATTGCCATGGACTACAAAGATAATAACCACAAGGCATTCTTTAGCTATGTCAAGAATCTAAGTGGCAATTCTCAGATCTGCTCGGAGCTAGTGCAGAATGGCACAAAATACACTGAACCGACCGATATAGCCAACATCCTGGCAGACAGGTTCATTGCAAACTTCACCCCCCTCTCACCCCCGAAAAAGCCCATAACTATACCAGAAGAATGTAGTGCCCCTGAAATCACAGACACTCAAGTTAAAACACCCCTCACCAAAGCCAAAAACACAGCATCCATGGGACTGGACGATGTCCCAGTCTGCGTCCTACATGAGCTCAAAGATGAACTAACACCTTACCTAAACACACTGTTTAAACTCAGCCTCTCCACAGGCTACGTGCCCACAGAGTGGCGCACAGCAGCTGTTATTCCATTCCACAAAGGTGGAGCCACAACGGACCCCAGGAACTATCGCCCTAAAAGCCTGACTAACTTGGTCTGCAAAGCTATGGAGTGCATCATCATGGATCTCATTAACAGAGACATTGGAAACCTCCAAACACTGGACCCTACACAGTTCAGCTTTGTTAAGGGCAGATCATGCCTCCTAAACCTGGTGGACTTCTTTGAGACAGTTACCAAGGCTATAGATGAGGGAAAGGTGGTCCACACAGCCTACCTAGACCTCGCAAAGGCCTTCAACAGCATTCCACACTCAGGTATTATAGACAAGCTCATCAGCCTGAACATAAACCCCTACGTCACGAGATGGGTTGCCAACTGACTCACGGACAGAACCCACATGGTAAGAGTTGCAGGAACTAGGTCTGACTCTAAACCGGTTACAAGTGGCGTTCCCCAGGGCTCAGTCCTAAGTCCCCTCCTGTTCGGCATATACTTCTCAGAGGTACAGGTAAGCACAGGAGGACTATGGCTGACCAAGTTCGCAGACGACTGCAAACTAGGGACTGTAATTGACTCTCTGGCTGACACAGACGTCCTCCAAAAGGGTCTCACTGAGACAGATACCTGGTGTCAAAACCATGGCCTCAAGCTAAATGCCAAAAAGTGCATAGTCATCCCCTTTGGAAAAAACAAAGTACCCACACACTACCACATAAGTGGTAGCCCCCTAAATACGGAAGACGTAATAAGGGATCTGGGGACCCAAGTAGATAGTAACCTCTCCTTTGATAATCAGATTGCCAAAGTGGTTAGAAAATCCTTCTATGTGGCCCACCTAATCGCAAAAGGGTTTTCATCCAGATCGAAAGAGGTCATTGGGCCCCTCTATGCATCACTCATCAGACCCATCATAGAGTACAGTGCCCCATTTAGGATGTACCTTACAAGACACCTGCAACAACTGGAAAGACCACAGAAGTTCCTCACCAAGAGGATCACTGGCCTCAAGCAGATGCCCTATGCAGCTTGACTGAAGAAACTCCAGCTGTACTCGGTTGCATACCACCTACTCAGAGGTAATCTCTGCCTGACAAGGCCATGTCCAACCCAGAATTGATGGACATGCTCCACCTAAAGAAAACCATATCCCCTCGAGCCACACGCTCCAGGGATCTAAACCTCACCACAACAATAAATAGGACATGCTGGAGGGATAGATTCCTGTCCCAGAGACTTCCCATGCTCTGGAACAAGATTCCAATCTACATTAGGCAGAGCACCTCGCTAACCCTCTTCAAGAGAAACCTTGACGAATGGATGGGAAACAAAAAGTTTACCCCAGGGATCACTTCAATGGCTCTGCTGGACAGAGGCACAGGGAACTAATCTAAGGGGGCGGCAAAAGCCAACACATTCCGGCTAGGCTTATAAATGCCTGCGGGCAGATAGCTTAGTACCTGCCTATGATTACCATACCAGTTTTATCCTCAGATTTTTGAGTCCCTTATTTTCTTTGCCAATGGCTCTTAAGTATAAAGCAAATAACAAAAGGGAAAGAGGATACCCCTGCCTTGTTCCTCTCTTCAGACACAGGTTGTCAGAGAGCAACCCTCACACCTTAATTCTTCCCTCCGAACTTTTATTTATCCTCCTAATTAACCCTGTTACTCTGATAGGTAATATAAATGCTTTCATTGCACTAAAATCCCAGCTGACTGTATCGAATGATTTCTCTGCAACAAGCTCCACTAACAGCAGTAGTCTTTTCTTAAATCTTTGCTTCACTTTGGATCATCATTGTTCTTTTAATGTTGTCAAATGTTTGCTGTCCCTTTACACATTTATTGATTCATGTGTATCAGTTTTGGCAGTGCACTTTATAATCATGTTTTAAAATTGAAATGGCTCTATATGAAGCTTGGTCTGAAAGGTCTTTTATCCTCTTTGCGTAATACAGTCACCGCAGTTTTCTTCCAAGATGCTAGGAATCCCTCCTTTAAAATATTGTTAAAGAAAACCTTCCAGATCTTTATCACTTTCTTCCCTCCAAACTTCCTGCTTCTGTGGGCTTCCGTTTTGATTGATTGATACAAATGCTGTTTTTATTATCTCTTTCTGTCTTAGCTGTTAATTGTTGAGCCTCATCTTCCTCTAATTTTGGGTTAAGTGTTCTGTAAAACTTGGTGTAATTTGTTATGTCATTTCTTTCCATACAGATTCAGATCAAGGATGGATTTGATGATATTTGGAGTTCATTAGTTTGGTCTCACATCCATCAAGGAACACTGATTCCTCAAGAAATGGTTTAAAGGTTTCATCACTCCCCCAGATAATAAGTTGGACTTAAAAGTCTCCAGATTTTTGGACCTCATTATCCAGATCATGATTTTATTCCTTTGTTTGTTTATTTTGACCATAACATATACATTTCTACTACTAAATCTTCCTACCTTTGGCACAAATTTTATATTATAGTTCTAAAGGTTTTAGGACAGTTAAATAAGCCGCGGTGGCGCAGTGGTAGCGTTGTCGACTCACAGCAAGAGGTTCTCCCATTCGATTCTCGGCTGGAGCACCTTCTGTGTGGAATCTGCATGTCCTCCCCGTGGTCGAGTGGCGTTTGAAAGACATGTGTGAATGGGCGTGCCTTCGTTGAAGGTTGGGCGTCGGGCTGGCACCTTGGCACCATAAAAATCGACTGCCAATCATTAGCTGACCGGAGTTCTGTTGTGGCGACCCCTAACTGGGAAAAGCTGAAAGAAAACAACAATAAATTCTTCTGTTTTGTAAACTAACTGTAAAATTGGGTTGTTAAATATATTATATGCCAGTATCAATTTATTCCAAATGTGCTTGTAGCAGATAGAAAACAGTTAAATACTTAGATTTAGCCCCATAATCTAAGAGACTGTATGACAGAATTCTAAGTATATTTCCTCTGGACACTTTCTAAAATTTTTAATTGAGTTTTTAGTGTAAGTGCAAAATATGTTGTTATACTCTTTTATTTTTATGTTATTATACTATGTAATAGTCTGTGATGCAACAGGTAGCATACTCTTCTTTAGAGCAGAAGGCTGTAGGTTTTCTTCCAACAGTAGATGGATTGATTATTGACACTGCAGTGCAGCATAAGGGGATACTGCCCTCCTGAGTACATCCTCTTTTAGAGGAGACATTAAACTGAGGCCTCATCTGCTTGAGTTGTTGGTAGCTGTGGAGGATGTTAAAGATCCCAAAGCACCTATAGAAAAGAGTAAGGGTCCTTTATTTTGAACGTTTTCAATATTTACACTATTAACAATATTAGATACATTATATGTTTCTCTATATACACTTCTCAGTCCTTACTTATATGTAAACTTGATATTTTTTCAAATTTTTGACCCCCACTCTTTTTCCAAAGCCAAAATCTTATTTTTTCCAGTTTTACTGCCAAATCCCATTTCCCATTGAACATTATTTCCTTCATTCTTTGGTTCTATATAGTCCATATTAAATTAAATGGGTCTGTGTTTACCTGTTGAACGAACTTTCCCTAGAACAGCTAGTCATCGAGTACTAACTATCGAAACTTCATGTTATCGAACATTCACATCATCGTAAAGAAAATCAACGAATATGCATAGTTGGCCAACATACGCAAAACAGAAGGTAGTGCTCACTTATTGGTATGCTAGGGATAAGGAAATCTTTGCTCTTTCCCCACTGTAGTGCAATCTCAGAGTTAATATATATAATTAACGGAGGGTAGGGGTGCAGCCCCCCACATACGGAGAATCTGGGTAACACTGGACCCTCATACCCCCGCTAATTACATATACCAGCTCCAAGCCTGCACTACAGTGGGGAAAGGGCAGATTTCTAGAGCACACTACAGTAGGGAAAGGGCAGATTTCCTCATCTGTAGCTTACCAGTAAGTACGTACTACCTTCTGTTTTGTGTATGTTGGCCAACTATGCATATTCGTTGATTTTCTTTATGATGTTGTGACTGTGTGGCAAATGGAGTTTGACTAGTCGTTCAGGGGAAATTTTGTTTGATGGGTAAACATAGACCTGTTTAATTTTTCATCTCTGTCTTTCTTTAAACATTTCTTTTACATATTCTTCTGTTTCCATTATTTTGTCTTGCCTGTCCTGTATTGTACCTGTTACATCTTTCATCTCTCTCATTGTCTTCTTTAACAAGTTTACTGAAATACAGAGCCACTTCTTTCTTTCTTCTTTGTAAAAAAATTCTTTGCTTATATAATAAGTATTTGATTTTTTGGTTCATCTGGTAAATTTCTTTTTCTTTAATAAAATATTTCCTATTGTTTCCTTCTGTATTATTAAATGCTTCATTACAGTTTTCCATAACATCTTTTTGCTTCTCTCCTGTTATCTAATTGCCATTCCATATAGCATTTCTTGTATTTTTTCTTTAAATACCACCCACCATTCAGACCAGTTACTATAAAATTCTCTTATACTGATATGATCTCAAAGTGCTCTTACTATTAATTTTCCATTTTCATTGGATTTATTTTCATTTAATCTCTTTAGTCCTTTTCCTATTTTTATATATTCTTATTTTCATTTAATCTCTATCCAAATAACTGCATGATCTGAAAACCCTGTTTCTATTACACCTTCCTGTGTAGTCTCTACCCTGAAGATATCAAGAAATAATCTACTTCTGTTCTATGTTCTCGTGTACTATAATTTCATATACTAAATATGCCCTATCTGATTACCTCTAATATTTTATTTACATCACCGCCCTTTGTTTTTCTTCTTCTCAAATCACAATTAAAGTCCCCTATAATATAGAATCCAAAATTTTTTGAAACATATTTTCTCTTTCTTACTTGTGACATATGCATAAAGAGCAGTAATTCCATATTTATTTTTATTTATTTGGCATTTGTTTACCGGGAAAGTCCGACTGGGCATGAATCCTGTTTTCAGCGGGGGCCTGGAGAGAAAAGGTCCAACATACACAGTTCAATTAATGAACAACATAATATTATCACATGAAGTGCAGTAACAAATAGAATTGACATACAGGATAAATAATGTCAGCTCAGAAAATCATACAGTGGATATTAAACAATAGTCATAAGATACTGAACACCTAGTAATGTACAGTCAGTAGTGATAACCAGTGGTAAAGATGTTAAGCATTTTAAATATGGCCAAAAGACAAAGAGAAAGGAAAGAGATTTTGGAGTTGGGGGAGATTAGGAAATGGAGTTAAAGTAGGGAGATATCAGAGAAGTTCCTTCCATCTTCTGTCTAAAATCGTTAATCTATCAAGTATAAATAAGGTCGCATCGAGTATTTTAACAGATTTCTTACACAGACTACATGTTTCACTACCCAAATTCCAAAATATGTTACCTCCCCATAATTTTCTGTTTGTAATATTTCCTCTCAATTTAAAAATCATATGTTTTCTAAAACTATTATATGTATATTAAGACTCTTACACCATTCTGTAATACCTAATCTTCTAACTAAACCCTTCATACTATTTACATTTATGGCTACTATTCTATAGTTCTACTGAGATTATTCCTGCTGTTGTATTTGTTGTGTTTATTATGTAACTAGAGCTTTCAAATTTGTTTTACTTTATTTACTTTTTTGTATCTTATTTTTCATTTATTTTAATTTAATTTAATTAAATTTTTTTTTTCATTAATTTAATCTATCTTCCATCTGTAAACTGTCAGTCATATGGTACAAGCCTGAGTATCGAAATTTCTTGCAGTGATACACACACCTTTTTTTTTTTTTTTTTTTTTAATTTCTCCAAATATTTTGGGTTTCTAATACCATGACGGGAATTAACCCCACTCCTAAGTCAAAGTGCGATTAAAGTTCATGAAATTAGTATTCTTTTGCTCTTTGATGTCAGCCAAAAGTGCTCTTTGCAGCACCTGCAATATGCCCAGTAATGACTCCTGCAGTTCGTACGGAGTTACATGTATTGGTAGTGTGTTTAAATAGGATTGTAAACTCTTTATTATAAGACCTGTTGCTCCCACTACTGTTGGAACTATCTGGGTTTCCAGGGCCAGCCTTAGCTGAAATGGCACCCTAGGCGAAGTGGTGCTCTGGCCCCAGCCACACCATACTCAAGGAACACCCCATTTGAGCCATGCCCACAGATAGGTCACTCCCACCCACAAAGGTCACTTCAGTTCTTTCAGTTTTTTAAATGCATGAAAAATCAGTCATACTGTAACAGATACCATGACTAAGAACAAGAGGCACAAATTTTAACCAAAACAATTTTCCGCTTTCGTCATAAGACTTCAGAAAACTACACATTCAACTATAAAAGAACTTTCACTTTAAAGTTTTCAGTTTAAAAATGTCTATGAACCAATAAATACATTTTCATCTCACAATTAAATGACATCACAAACTCAACTGTTAAAGACATACTATTCGAGTGAACTGTACAGTTCTGTAAGAAACATTTGATGTTAACTACATCGTTCAACCCTGGTGCTTTGCCAGGGTTTAAAATACCCACCCCTTATGTGATGTGTTCCTTGCTACAAAACTGAAAAAAGAAAATTATTAAGTTTTTATTAAGTATTTCACCACCTAAAACATATGAAACCTTTAGAAAGGAAAAGTTTGATGACAAGACCATTGCTCTCGAAGGCAGTATGTCGTTGTTAGGAAGCCAGGATGTATACAAATGAAGCAATGAAATGACCAACCTTGAACTCTTCTGTGCAACATGAAAATGCTCACAACCTGCATCACAAAAGAGAAATAGCTAGCAAACATACCATCTACGTACGTTCCGAGCAAGCCTTCAGCACAACCACAAGATGCGACTACAGAATTAGCAATTAAGCCGGTTTCACAATCAACATCACAGACCACATAAATATGTTTGAACACCATCACGTTGCCAAACAAAAAAAGATAATACAACATACGTTACTACTAGCACCCCTCTACACACACATTTAATACACACAGACATTTGCCTAGCACAGTCGGCATGCATAACACAAAATGGCAAACTCGTTCTTTTGGTTACACACTAAAATACCCATTACAATTATGTGAGTACCAGCCAAAAGGTTTCCAAATACAATACTATGGATGTTATGTAGTCCAATCTCGCCTACATTCTTACCCGCGGGGTTCGGAGCTGAATATCGGCTCCGACTTGGCCAAACTTTTCTAGCTCGAAGTCTTCTATTGGCTGGGCTAAGCAGGTATCCCATGCTGCACTGCTCCATATCCCCAGATCTCATTTGCCGCTCGTGTAGCTCGGACGTGGTCTCGCTCTTGGCTGTGGCTAAGTACCCTTTTTTCTTGTTATTCTGAGAAAACTTGTTACAATCAAGAAGCTATTTTAATAGCTATTTCTAATTGGTGTTGTGTTGGTATTTCTGTAGTGTGATTGTGGTTTGTGGTATCCCACTAGCTGTTCTATCGGGCTAGGCCCGTTTCAGTTAGAGGACCTAGTCCTCCCTTCTTGTCCTGTGTTGTTTCGCTTCTAAAACCGTTTGAGTTAGAGGTTTTAGTGTCTGTTTCCCTTCTGTGTACGTGGTCAAAAAACGTTTTAGGTAGAGGTTTTTTAGCCCTAGTCATCTCAGTGCGTGTTCCTTCTGAGGATTGTGTGTGCTGTGTTGTGTAAAAACTTGTTCCCGTGCTTAGTGGTGTTTTGCGTGTCTGTGTCGTTGTTCCTGTCAGACAGTGACTTGTTCATTGTTTTGGTATTTGTGATTACTTGTTTAAAATATGTCCAAAGATTCCAAGGAGCACAAACCTTCGGGTTTTAAAAAGTGCTCTAAGTGTGGTTACAAGATGTCCATCACTGATGCACATTCTGTGTGCGTTTATTGTCTGGGAGCAATCCATCTGCAGGAGGCCTGCAGCTTCTGCCATGCTTTTAGTCCCAGGGTGCTCCAAGAAAGAAAGAATAATGCAGCTTCTGCCATGCTTTTAGTCCCAGGGTGCTCCAAGAAAGAAAGAATAAGCTAATTCTAAAGGGACTCTTGAAACCCTTGTTCGAAGAGGCCATGGATTCTGCTTCCAGTTCTAAATCAAAATCCTCAAAGTCAAAAAAGAGATCTCCAGCTCCTTCAGTTTCCTCGGAACCACCGGAGAAAGTCACAAAACTTGCTTCGAACTCCTCGGCTCCACTGTCCTCGGGGCCGCAGGACGTGTCGGTGTTGATGGAACCGGCGTTGGCTCCAGTTATATTGGAACCTCTTCGGAGCCGATCGCCCAGTATTAGACCAGTGTCACTTGAGAGGAGATCTCGATCTCCCTCCCTGTCCTCCAAATCCTCCAGGACTCTTTCAGATGTGGATGCCGATAGGGTGGTGCAGAGGCTCCTCCAGTCACCGGTTTTGGCAAAATTGTTTTCGGCTCCGTCCCAGTCAGCTCTGGAGCCCATCCTGATACCTTCTTCGGTCATTCCTCCTCCGAGCACATCTCTGTCTTCGGAGCCAGAATGTTCTGCTCCATGTGATGTTCCTAGGCCAGTTCCGATGGCCTCTCCGGGCCTATCGGTACTGACGTCGACTACGACACTGTCGGCGCCGTCCACGGGGTTCGGGACTCGGGATTCTTCACTCGGGCCCGAGGGGGACACCTCGAGACACATTTCGGTTCCTAGTCTCCCGCTCGGTGCCTCGGCTCGAGGAACCCCGATTCCTGTCATGGTCTCGGAGGCTGGCCGGTCCTCGGACTTGGGGGGGGGGGCTGCCTTTGAGGCCATGCGGACTGCGCTGCCCAGATCGTCAGCTACATCATGCGGGTCGGTCATTCTGTCCCCTACCACTCCGGTGAGAGCCTCTGATCACCACCTATCTGTAGACAGCGGAGCCCCAAGGCCTAGGGATACCCCCACGAGTGGTCCCCAAGTTTCTGAGGGCCCTTCAGTGTTCTTGCCTGAGGAGCCCCCTAGAAAGAAAATGTGCAAGAGGAAGCACATAGACTCCCAGGATGAGTCTGTCACCTCAGATACTGACCTCGAGGAATCGGAGGGGTCCCCCAAGTCATCCTCTGATGATGTTTCTTTCGCTGACATCCTGGAGATATTGAAACAAAGAGGTGACTGGCCGTCCAAAGCCCCCTCCGAGGAGGAGTCGGTCTTCCTGAAGTCCTTTGGTGCTCAGCCCTCCGCCTCCTGGGTGGCCCCACCCTTCGACAAGCTCCTGGATTTAATTTGTCGGAGTGTGGGAGAACCCTGATTCTGTGAAACCTGTACCCAGGAGACCCAATAAATTTCTTTCTGCTCCCCCTGGTAAGGAGTTTTTGTCCAAAGGAGTCCCTGTGTATGCCATGGTGGTGGCGGCGGCCACTCAGAAGGAAGTAGCAGAGACTTCTTCCTCCGTCCATCCTCCTAACAAGGAGTCTAGGACCATGGACCGGTACGGGAAACGTACCCTCTCATCAGCAACCTTTACCTTACGGTCGCTGAACTACCTGTCTCATTTTACTCGGCTCCAGAGAGATCTCCTCAAGGAGTTAGGAGATACTCTTGCAGGTAACGTGCCTGAGGCGGTGGCCCAGACGGTTAACGCCCAGGTGTCTACCCTCAATTCCATCGTTAACTCCTCCATGTGGCTCATTTTATATGCAGCCGAGGGAGCGAGTAGGGCAGCAAGCTCAGGAGTCACCTTTAGAAGGCAAGCCTGGCTGCGCCTATGTAATTTCGCTGAGGCCTTCAAGTCTTCTTTCACAGACGCCCACTTTGATGGTTCTTCTTTGTTCGGAACCAAAGTGAAAGACACCCTCACCAGGTGCGAGCAAGAGGGAAAGACCCTGTCTGCTGTAGGGGTCCGTTTTTCCCTTCCCTCTAGGCCTTACCCCAAGGCCCAGTGGGGTGGGAAGATGTGGTTCAAAAAATCACAGATGTTTTTTTCTTGGTGCACAAGGTGAGTCCCCCTCCAGAGGCAGAGGAGGGGGAGGTTATTTAGGGAGACGCCGCCCTAGAGGCAGAGGGGGCCCCCGCAATTTGGGAGACCGCGATTCCTTTCGCGGCTTTCCCTACCGTCGTTCCTGATGGGATGCCTGACTATGCGTTTCCGGAGCCAGTCAGGGGTCGAATATCATTATACCCGGAAGCCTGGCAAAGCATCACCCAGGACCGATAGGTATTACGAATAATTTCCAGAGGTTATGTCATCCCCTTTTCGTCAGACCCCCCTCCAGTCAGAAAAATCCAGGACGTTCCACCCAGTCAAAGGGATCACACAGCTTCAGAGGTTTCAAAGCTGCTAGGAAAGGGAGCCATCCAGCATGTCCCCTCAGACCAAATTGGATTAGGGACTTACTCAAGATTCTTTTTGGTGCCGAAAAGAACAGGGGACCTGAGACCCATATTAGATCTCAGCCAACTGAACAACTATGTACAAAAGTCCAAGTTCCGTATGGTCACACTACAATTGATTCTCCCATTGTTGGGAGAAGAAGTATTGATGTGCTCCATCGACCTCAAGGATGCTTACTACCATGTCAAAATGGACAGGGCATTCAGGAGTCACCTACACTTCTGGCTGGGAGCCAGTCATTTCCAGTTTCAAGCCCTGCCCTTTGGTCTCACCACAGCCCCCAGGGTGTTCACCAAGTGTATGGCGGTGGTGACAGCTCACTTGAGACGTCAAGGATTCCAAGTGTTTCCATATCTGGACGACTGGCTCCTTACCGCCCCCACCAGGTATCTACTAATCCAAACCAGGGACGCTACCATCACTCTCTGTCAACAGTTGGGCATAACACTGAACTGGGAAAAATCTGCCTTGTTGCCCTCACAGCGTGTCATTTTTATAGGTGCAGAATTAGACACAGTTCAAATGCGAGCCTTTCTACTGCAGGAAAGAATCAGTCTTACAGCAACAGGTGGACGCCCTGCTACCCCTGAGGAAAGCGAAGGCAAGATGGGTTCTTCAACTCCTGGGGACTATGGCAGCAACAATTATGTTGGTCCCTCTAGCGAGATTGCACATGAGGCTCCTTCAATGGCCCCTCTTTGCTCAATGGTCTCTCCAAAAACTTCCACTTTCCCACCCTATTTTGCTCACGGACAGATGCAAACAGGACCTCAGTTGGTGGCTTTGCACCAACAATCTGGACAGGGGAAAACCCTTCGTTCCAGCAACCCCGGTTGCCACAGTGACCACGGATGCCTCCCAGATGGGGTGGGGGGCATTATCTCGGCAGGACAGTCCAAGGCACTTGGCAAGATCACGAGATACATCTGCATATCAATGTCCTAGAGATGAGAGCGGTGCTACTTGCATTGCAGGCACTTCAGAGCTTTCTACACCTAGGGTCTATTGCAATACACTCGGACAACATGTCAGTGCTGTGGTATCTGAACAAGCAGGGGGAACCAGATCATACCCCCTGTGCAGAGAGGCCATGTGAGTGTGGCAGTGGGCAGTATCTTCCCAATGATTTCTGGTGGCAACACACATTCCGGGGAAGTCCAACGTGATAGCGGATAGGCTAAGCAGAGCTATTCTGATGCCTTACAAGTAGTCCCTGAATCGTCTAGTTGCAGAACGAATCTTCAGCAGATGGGGTCAGCCTTGCTGCGACCTTTTTGCCAGCCCCCTCAATGCCAAATGCAGCAGCTACTTTACGCTGATCCTCCCACAGGGGGAGTCACCCAGAGACGCTCTAGTTCACGATTGGCCCTCCGGTCCGCTTTATGCTTTCCCTCCGTTTCCCTTGCTATCAAAAGTGATTCAGAAAGTGCAATCCTTGGGAAGCAGAATGATTCTGATTGCTCCACACTGGCCTCGTCAAGTCTGGTTCCCCTTTCTCCACCCCTACATTGTGGACACACCTTGGATTCTGGACCCTCAACCAGATTTACTGACACACATGTCAGGACAGTTCCACCCCTCTCTGTGGACCCTCCGGTTGACAGCCTGGATACTCCACTTCCGTCGTTAGTTAGGCTTCATCACTTTTCACCTGAGGTAGTTCAGATTTTATCTTCCTCTCATAAGCCCTCTACTAGGAAGATTTATTCTAACAAATGGAAGAGGTTTTCTATTTGGGCTCATACCCAAGGAATTGACCCTTACACAGCCCCAATTGCTTCAGTCTTGGGAGTTTTTGTCTATGCTTTTTCATCAGGGCTCAGCGTCAGCTACCATTAAAGTTCAATTGGCAGCGATTTCTAACTTTCATGTTGCTAATGAGCGTAGTCTGATGGCTCACAGACTCTGTAAGGCTTTCCTGAAGGGCACTCTGTTACTCTGTTTTCCGGTCTCAGAACCTATCATGCCCTGGGATCTAAATTTTGTCCTGCAAGCCCTTACTTCACCACCCTTCGAGCCTGCAGCTACCTGCAACTTAAAATTCTTGACCTGGAAAACTGCCTTTTTAATAGCCATCACTTCGGCCAGGCGAGTTTCAGAAATTCATGCTCTTTCTATCAGACCTCCATACTTGATCTTTCATAAGGACAGGGTTTCTCTTAGACCAAACCCTTCCTTTCTTCCTAAAGTGGCGTCCATATCTAATCTTAATCAATCTGTTGAGTTGCCAGTATGTTTTCCCTATTTTTCAAACAAGGCAGAATTTAAATTTCATCAATTGGATATACACAGACAGTTACGTTTCTATCTGCACCGAACTAAAGATCTCCGAAAATCTGATCAACTGTTTGTCTTCTTTTCGAAAAACAAAATTGGGTCCCCTGTCTCCAAAATCACCCTATCCAGATGGATATCCAGTTGCATCTCTTTCGCTTATTCCTCAGGAGGTAAAGACCTACCGTTTCCGGTCAAGGCTCACTCTACTCGGGCTGTATCTACATCTACAGCCTATCAAGCCAGATTGTCTATGGATGATATTTGTGCAGCAGCTACTTGGGCTTCTCCTCACACATTTGTTACTCATTACAAGTTGGACGTGGTATCTAGGGGCAGGTCCTCCTTTGGTTCCACAGTACTCAGTAGTATCTTCCTATGAGCCTCCCAGGATGTAGGTGCTAGGGACGCTGTCCCAAGGGTAAGACTGTAGGTGAGATTGGACTACATAACATCAAGAAGTTATGTACTCACCATAACGTTCGATGTATGTAGTCCATCTCGCCTCACATTCTTACTTACCCTCCCACCTTCCCCCTTCTGGAGGATCTGGAGGTTAGGTCTGATTTATAGAGTTCCCTTCACTTTTAGCTTATTCTTCTTTACTTGGATGTTGTTATGCATGGGGTATGAATGAGTGTTCGCAGCAAACTAGATCTGGGGATATGGAGCAGTGCAGCATGGGATACCTGCTTAGCCCAGCCAGTAGAAGACTTTCAGCTAGAAACGTTTGGCCGAGTCGGAGTCGATATTCAGCTCCGAACCCCACGGGTAGGAATGTGAGGCGAGATGGACTACATACATCGAACGTTATGGTGAGTACATAACTTCTTGTCCACTTTCACTTAACCAGTTTATATCAGAGAATATATATATAAAAATACACTTACATTATACTTTAAAATATCCAAGGCTATGGTCATGCAACTTAAACACTACAGTTTCTGAAGCATCCAAAGTATTTATTACCAGTTGCGATTCTTGCCAGAACTTGATAACAAAAGAACTAATAAAAATAAAGCAATCACTGGCTGCAGATGTTCTAGTCAAAGATTGTGAGGTGTGAGCAGATATCAGGTCCAAATTCTAAACTTAAAGGAGAACAGCACCCACAGACTCAAAAAAACATGTTTATTTCATCATGGTTTGGTGTTTCCTACATTTTAACACCACTCTGGGACTTATTAGAGGTTTTTAGATATTTTTATGTGTAACTTCTGAGTCTGACCACATGGGTTCTGGCATCTTGAAATAATTCTGATTGATTAGTCTGCCTCTAAGTATCCCAGAATGCATTGTTTGTCCCAAAAAAAATGCATCATGTCTGCCACTTTTCCCCTAAAGCTCCTGTCACTGCACTGATTTTACAGGTATTCACTGCTGTATTGTAGTCACCTACGTTTGGTTAACATTTTATCCTTTTTCAATGACTACTTCAAACACAAGCAGTGCAGGTGCCACAGAACAGAACTGAAAAGTGCATTTTATTGCTCTTTCTTCTTAGAAATGCGAACGATTTCTTTTGTGAAGTCTCAATTCTAGTTCTTCAAGGTATCTCCCCTCCCCCTTCACACCTACCTTCCCGAGCTGTCAAAGAGCTACGGGTAATTTGACCCATTATCTGCATGTGACTGACAGCTCACAGCAGATGACCAGACTAATGTACTGCTTTCTTGTCAGCATTTCTATCCTTACCAATAAAACAACTCACCTGGATAGAACTACCTCATCTACTATCTTATAACCAACTTACTATGGCCGATAGACTACTAAACCAACCTGAAAAAACTCCCCTCCAAAATCTACGTCACCCGCATTCTAGTAATCATTTCTTACATTCTAGGAATAAATCATTACTAAATATAAACAAAGCTAATAATGCTGCAGGTGTTTCCCTTTATTTGAATTACATAGCCAAAATTGAGACCTCACTGCCTCTAAATATAAGATCTAGTACTAACAGTACAAACATAAATAAAATTACTCAAAACCCACCTAACTAATACGTGGCTATGCCCTTGCACTAGTCCTTGTTCTAATTCATTGTTTCCTCTCATCTTACTCTCCCTCTCTCTTATCAGATCTTGCCTATCATAGTTCCTACTATACCCTGGCCTTGTCTGTTATTCCCATAATTGTTCAAAGCATTCTAGTACATTCCACTATTCCCACCACTCGGGGTTATATGGTCTAGTAGTCTAGTGGCCCTTAACCCTTGTTGAGCTCTTCCCTGTCATGTTGTTATGTCCAAAGAATAACATATTTACTATAACCTCCTGGTAAAAAATTTGTAGATAAGAAATTATAGAATGTAGCCATATATTCACTCTCTGTTAAGCATTGTCTTTATTTAAATCTTGTGGCAATATGATTGTAATTAACTCTAGACAATATATTTTGAATCTGTTCTAACCATAACGTTTTGTTTCTGATTGCATTATATATATATGTGTGTATATATATATATATATATATATATATATATATATATGTATATATATGCATATATATATATATATATATATATATATATATATAAAATTTTAACAAGTGACTCCATATCTGTGTACATCTCTCTGTTGTAGTAATGTGGAGCTTTTCTCTCAGTGCCTCCACTGAAAAGGGCTTGTTTGTCCACTCGTACTTTCCCGGGAAACAAATGTAAAATAAATAACAAACACAGTAAAACTTTCAAGCACTTAAGTGTAATGAGATTTTTAATAGCTATTAAAATTGAGCAAAAGGCCAGTGCTTAGCACTGTTAACATGCAATCAGATTTTCCATAGTCATATTATATTATACTCCCCCCAGTGGCCCATAGGTCATCTGCTGTTAATACAGTTTACTTATGTGAGTGTAGAGGTTACTGTCTTGTAATGGCAAAGTTTTCCCAATTGATTAAAACTAGTCACCTGTAGAAAACAAAACACACCCTATATACATAAAGTGTAAGCTTGTAGCTACTAGAAATTATACATATATATATATATATATATATATATATATATATATATACATATATATATATATATATATATATATACACATATATATATACACACACACACACACACACACACACACACACACACACACACACACTGGTAGGAAGACTCACCTGCTATGTAAAGTCACATAATAATTGAATGAAGTTGGAGCTGAAGTGGGCAGAACTGATCAGTGTGCTTCCATCAGAAGCAACAGTTTGCATAGGTTTACTCTTTGTCTATATTTAGTCTACTTTTTTTTAATTTACTGTCTTCAGTTGTGAAACAGAGCTGTAAATCAATGGGAAAAAAAGATGTTACCGCAATACCGCATTGTCGGCATATCGGCAATAAAATACCAGACAGGGAATAAAGTCTACAGCTATGAGAAGACATTTATCATTGTATAGTCTTACATGAAAATGGAGCTCTGGACAAAGCCATAAATACTATAAATATTAGGTTGCAAGCGAACACACACACACACACTTTCAGTGCTTTCCAATGTAAACAAGCAGGCGTATTCTAAGAAGTGCAGTCAGAAGAAACTGCAGAAAGCATCGGAAAGCATGGGGATACGTCTTAACCTCTTAGAGCAGGAACTCTGGACAAAGCCATAAGTAGTGCAGACAAAACGACCAACAATAGAGACTGCTTAACTTGATAGAAAAACACGTGTTTTGCATTGAGATAAATGTACTATACGCCATGAAGGTTGAAGCTAAAATGTCAAACAGTGACTTATAATCATTTTGACAGATACCAAACTGCTAACGAAAACGGACCCAAAACATGAAGCAATAATCAAGACATTCTTCGCTCATCTATGCAGTAGAGAGGCAAGACCACGAGCAGTTAGGCTCAGCTTGGAAGCTGCATGCAGTTTGTAACATTAGAAGTCGTATGCACTTAAAACAGATTAAATACTTTGCTATATCTGACTGAAGACATGTTTATTTTATATGCTTGCTCCACTTGCACCACATGCTTCTGTGCAAAAAAAATACTAAAAAGCCATTGAAAAAAACAGATTGCAGTACACGGTGTGAGTAGACCAAATAAAGAAAAATGGCACAAACAAACATCAACTCTGCTGTAGCTTGGCAGCAGCATGGAAAATGTACCTGTGTCTCAGGAGAACTGAATAGAGTTACTGAAAATGTGTTGGTCCCAAGAAATTAAGGCTCAAGATGGAGTGTAGAAGTGCAAAGTTTTAAAACTCACCTTAACAGCAAACAAATTGATTGTAGGAGATGATACTGGCTGAGCAAAACATGTGTTCTAGTCCATCGGTAGGATAGAGTCTGCAGGATACTGCAGCAAAGAAAGGTAGTTCCACTCAGCATGCTGCTAGTTTGTATCAGCTTATGGGTGTGGGATGGACAACATAGTACTGACATCACATCGTGGGTGGACCTTTGATTCTTTTTCACTTTCATGTAAATATGGTAGTGCTGATGTCAGTGCGAGGGAGGGAACTTCAAGACCACTACTGCTGATCTGTGGCAGACTTGACGTCACAGGTTAAGAGACAACAGTAAGCTTTTCTACAGCGCAATAGTTTGTTTTCAAAAGTTAAACTAAGATAGTGCGGTAAGGCATTGTGCTTTCGGAGAAAAACAGTTGATTTTATTTTTTTTTTTTGAGCTGCAACACACACTTTTTTAAGAAGGATCATGTAAAAGGGAGGACAAATGCTGGCAATTTGAGCATATAGAAATAATATCCCGTTGTTGTCCTTTAATGGCTTACCTTAGTTAAACAAAGCACACAAATAAAAATCCAAAAGAAGTCGCTCTATGTCATCCGCGTGGTTAACAGTACCAGGCCGCTGAAGCACACACTTCCACAGATCAGGAAGTAATGACAGCCAATAGATCCACCCGCCTCTATCTCATTAATGAAGAAAGGAATGAGAGGCGGGCGTGATGTGAGTTTTATATCAGTAATAGCAACCACCAGTGAATGATCACTTAGATGTAGGGGGGAGGGAATGGAAGAACACAGTAGGGAGCCGTGCTATGTGCTTTGGATTACGGAAGTGGGGGGAGGGCGCAAATTCTACAGTATAGGCAGTGAGAATTGGAGAAAAAAAGTAAGTACATTAAGAAGTGGAGTAGAAAAGCAAAATAGCGCCCTTTATGAGGCTGGCCTGTAAGGCGCCCTAGGCGGTGGCCTAGTTCGCCTATGCCTAAGGCTGGCCATGTGGGTATCTTTCTTCCACATTGCTCTTATTTCTGCTTGCAAATCCTGATATTTTATGACTTTGTGCCTCTCTGTATGTAATACACTGTAGTCACTGGGTGTGGTGATTTCAATGATCAATGCTACTTTTGTTTTCCTTTCCTAGGCCACTATATCTGGTTTTCTAGCATATATCTTTTGAACTGTTGGCAATGGGTGATCCCATGTGATGTAGATGTCATAATTTTCTATGATGCTTTGTGGCTGATATTTCCAGTGTTTTTCAGCCACTTCAGCACCATTATGTTTGCACAGTCCCCAGTGCAACAGTCTCATCACATTATTATGCCTTTCAGTATGCAGTTCTTCTGCCATTTTGTCGCAGTCAGCAAGGAGGTGTACAACGGTTTCCAATTCTGTTTTACAAAACCTACATTTGTCTGTTTCTCCCACATGTTCAATGGACTTTGCAAACCAGCATGTACAGAGCCTACTATCTTGGGCTGCCAATATTAACCTTTCATCTCTTGGTTTAAATTCACCTCTCCTTAACCACTCCTGTGTTCGTTCCTGATCAATATGAGGTTCTTCCAGAAGTTTTCTATACTTGCAACTATATTTATGCTTTTTCCACATTACTTGCCTTCTAATCTGGTCCTTCACCTTATATTCTTTCTTTTGATTTTTGGCACATTCAGTTGGTGCCTGATTTTTATCTACTTCTGGTTTGATTTCCATTCCTGCTTGACACAGTATATGCTTTTGCTAGCCTAAGCAGAGAAGTCATCTTAGATTTATCCTCCTCATGTTTCAAAACTTTCACTACATTTGGGTCTTGTGAGGTCAGCAGATATGTGTGGAGTCCAAAGATTGCAGATCTATACACGTAATCAAGTTCAAGGAGGCCCATCCCTCCTTCAGAACGGGGAATATATAATCTTGACTTTTATAAATCATTTGGTGACCATGAAGCATCCTTCTTGTTTTCCAATCTAATTTGTCCAGCACGTTTTGGGGCTAGTCAGTCACTCCAAAACTGTAAGTCAGGACAGGAAAAGCAAATTGGTTTATAGCTTGGAATTTGCTCCTCGATGTCAACTCTGTTTTCAGGATTAATTTAAGTCTTCTGAAGTACTCCTTACTAAGTTTTATTCTCATTTGTTCATGTTTTATTGTTGATCCTTCATCAATTCCCAAATATTTGTACACTCCCTCTTGCTCAAGGTCTTTTATATCACATTACTGTCCCAAACTGATGTTTTCTTGGTGCTGCACTTTTCCTGCTGTAAAGGTTGCTTTTGCACATTTATCAAGACCAAATGACATTCTTATATCATCTGAAAAAGTTTTGACAACTTGCAGTTGTGCTTTCAATTCCTCATCTGATGAACTGTACAGTTTCAAATCGTTGACAGAGAAGATGAAAAGTTTTTACACTTGTTGTTTTCTAAGAGCCAAATTATAGCCATGACCTAAGTTGTTAAGTAGACAGCTTAATGGATTAAGGGCAAGACAGAATAGCAGCGGTGACAGAGAGTCACCCTGGAATATCCCCCTTTGGATTTTTGTCCCTGGAATAATAAGTTGTCCTTTATCATGGCTTAATTGCAAAGTGGTCTACCACTGTTTCAATGTCACTGTAATGTAATTGATCAGTGTAGGGTGTATCTTCTACATTTTTAAGCAGTCTTTTATCTATGAATGTGGGATACTATCAAATGCTTTTTTGTAGTCAATCCAGGCCATACTTAATTCTTCACTTTTTTAACAGTTCTCCACTATGACTTTATTTAACAACAAATGATTTTTTGTTCCATATGACTTTCTTTTATTGCCCTTTTGTTCTGTTGCCATAATTGAGTTTTCTTCTAAATGACTATAAATTCTGCCGGCATCAATTCCAGTGTATAGTTTATACGTCGTCAGAAGGTACGTTATTGGTCTCTAATTTTTAGGGGTGTGTGCAGGTTCACTCTTAAGTAGGAGCATTGTTTTTCCTGTTGTTAACCAGATTGGTGTGTGTTTGGGGTGTGCGTATAAATAATTCTTACTCATGGCTAAATCTTCGTGCAGAGATGTTAATACTTTTAACCAGAAGTTGGGTACTGCATCTGGGCCTGGGGTTTTTAAGTTAGAGGCTTTTCAGTCTCTCTGGTTGTTACTTCATCCCATTTCATATCCTGTAACTTAAACTTCTTATTGTTCCTTTTACTTCTTCTATCCAGTTAGCATCTCTGTTATTTTCCACAGGATCTTCATAGATACTTCTCCAAATTTATCTATTTCTTCTTTTTTTGGTGGTCTTTCAGTTCCTTTTACCTTATTTACCTTATTTCTGTTTTTGGGGTCATCAATAAATTGCTTATTTTGTACTTTTCCTTTATATTTGTCTATGTATCTTCTAAGTTTTTCTGCCTATGCTGAGATTTTTAGTTTATTATTTGCGATAGTACATGATAGATCCTGATCTGTTTTAATATTCCGCATTGTTTTTATCACGTCTATCTTTCTAAGTATTTTTGTTGATTTGTTCCCTCACTCTTCTAATAGTGACACTTATTGTTTTAGTTGCTTTGTGGTTTTCTCTATTCGATACTTCCATGATGGTATTCGATTTCTCCCCTTTCTGTCCTTCACTACACTGTGTTCTTGTCAAGGAACTGTATCAGTTATTAATTTAGCTGAACAGTAATATATCCTGTTTACTTCTGTTATATCTCATGAATCTCTATGGACAGTCATAATTACTGTGTTTATTTGCTGACCTTCTGACCTTTTGGGTTTTATTGACCTTCTGCAGTCTATTTCTTTCATTGATCTTAATATGTCTATCTATCTCTAGTAAGTCAAGCAACTCTTCTCTTAGCTTGGTTTCTTCTAAATTAAGGGCGCATTTTTTGTTTTCCATTTCCTGCGGGCATTCTATAGAAAGTTCTGTCATATCTTCCTGTGGCACATTCTCTTCAGTTTTATCCTGTGCCATCCGTTGCGCTGTCATATGAGAGCTCTCTGGCCTGTCACTCATCAACATTGCCTGCATCAGAGTTTCCACAGTTTCCTGTTCCCTTCCCTTGCTGTCCAGCTTCAAGTGGATGTTTATACTTGTTTTGTGTGGAAGGTTGCAAAATATCTTTATATGGCACCTGACCAATTGCTTCCCATTCTACTGGTTTCCCCTTAATTTGGAGTTCCATTGCTTGTCCTGCTGTAGTGCTTTCTGAATTAGATTTTCTACACTGAGTCCTTGACTTTGGAGTTACTTCATGACCTCAGTTTCTATTTCTTTAACTTTTCTATTAATGATCTCCTTTTTCCTTTGTATCGATCTGTATGACAATAAAACGTACTTTGACTTTGACAATTGACTTTCCCTTTTCTTTTTAAGTATCCTTGCTAAGTCATCATTTTTGCTCTAGTCATCCTTTCTCCCCTTTTTTCTTTTATAGTGACTCATATAAATAGTTTAAATCTATTAAACGGTTCTTAGAAAGTGAAAATACAGAAAAAGCTTTGGTTAGTAAAAATAAGGGAATGTTCAAGTGTGGTTTTTGTACTGCATGTAATCCAACTTGGCCATTACTAAAGCTCGTGACCACCAAAAACTCTTGAGCTCCTCCCCTACCAATAATGCACCAACCATTAACATACCTCAGAGCTCGTTTGTCACTTTTCGTGAAAGATGTGGTTAGCTTGAACTCTCGACCATTTGGTTAAGATAAGTGTTTCCTTTCTATAGTTGCATATTTATCTTTCTCCTTTTGCACTTGGTTGTTGTTTGTCTTTCGGCTTTTTCCCGGAAATACCATTGTTGATAATATTCTTCCCCTTCCTTTTTTATTTATAGACTGCACATCTGTGTAATTCTTTTAACATTGTTGATATTTCTCCCGTCCTTCTTCTTTTTCTTCCCTATATATATAAAAGAAAAAAAAGCTTTCCACGCTATATTTTTTCTTTTAAAGTTGTCATGTCTGACAAGGTGATGTCTGGATTCAAAAAAATGTCAGAAGTGTGGGCATAAGTTACCCTTATCTGATGCCCACCTTTTATCTGTATATTGTTTGGGCCCTAAAGATTTGCAAGAGGATTATACTATTTGCAGAAATTTAAATCCGAGGGCTTTAGCAGATAGAAAAAACAAATTAATATTAAAAGGTTTGCTTCCATCCTTGTTTGGAAAGGCTGTCTCTGGGGCTCAGTCCCCCAAAATGAAAATTAAGGAAACCTTGGCTAAGTCTCCAAGGCCATCTACTTCTTCCTTGCCTTCATCGGAGCCACTGAAGAAAAAAGTCTAAAACAGATCTGAAGTCTTCTTAGGTCCTTTCTCCTTTGGATATGATGAGAAAAATCTTTAGATCCAAGTTCTTCGGATCAGAAGGGTCTACCAAGGACTAGGTATTCTCTGACGTTGGATCCAGTCCCTTCTAAGGTCCTGTCTCCCTTCCTGGAGAGATGTTGTTCAAGGTCATCGTCCCTTGCCTCATCCCGTTCTTCCAGGAGTCTAAATGAGGAAGATGTAGACAGGATGATGACCAAGTTTCTCATGGCCCAGATTCAGATGGGTGTTCTCCCGGCTGCTACCCCTTCAAGTCAGGGAGCCTGTCCATCTCTTACACCACCATTGTCTACTCCTTCTCTGATCCCACTGGTTATTTCAGAGTCCCTGGATCTGAACTTTCTGGGTCCGTCCAGTTCGGATCTGAAGATGCATTTATCTTTGGATCTGAAAGCTACTTTGAGCGCACCAGTTCCAACTTTGTCAGATCGGGATGACTCTCTGAGGTGAAGTGATCTTCTCAGATCTGAAGCATTGGAGTTGACTCCAAGGTTTTCAGAGCCATCTGTGCCCCTCAGAGCTTCAGAATTGGATAGCTTGGCTCTGGCTTCCACCTTGGGGGGATTGCTCTCGAGGCACAGGGGAGCAGTGGTCCAGAAGCCTGTCTTCTCAGAACTGCTGTCTTCCTTCTGTCTGGGTTGGTCTGCCTATGAGGTTGTGAAGAGAGCGTTTTCTGTTCTGACAAGACAGATGGATCCAGCCCCTTTGGATCTCCATCCCAGTTCCCAGATGTCTCTGCTCTTGAAGCCACATAATTCTACGCCGCAGAGACAGCCAGCTCAAGACCTACAGGGCACCCAGCAGGGTAGTATAATTTCTTCCAACACTTCACCAGGTAATCCCACTGAGGAAGTTACTCGGATGTGAAAGTTCAAAAGGAGGCACTTGGACTCTCTGTAAGAATCGGTCACTGAGAATACTGATTTTGAAGAGGGAGAAGGGTCCCCACAAGAACCTCCGGAAGATATCTCATTTCGAAACATTCTTGAGATCCTTAAACAGAGAGGTGGTTGGACCTCCACCAACCGTTCACTGGAGGAATCAGTATTTCTGGAAGCCTTCGAAGCTGACACGTCTGTCTCCTGGGTTACTCTGCCCACTGACAAGCTAATTGATTTGGTTTCTAGGCAGGTGTGGAAGGAACCTGACTCAGTTGAGCCAGTCCCTAAGAGGTCAGACTGGATTCTGGCTCCACCTGTTGGGAAGAAGTTCTGGAGTAATAGGGTGCTAGTGCATGCCATGGTCGTGGCGACGACCACTAAGAAGGAACTCGCTAAGCAGAATTCCTTTGTCTATCCCCCTAACAGGGAGTCTAGGGCGATGGACATGTTTGGGAAGTGTGTCTGTGCTTCAGTGACCTTTGACCTTAGGTCACTGAATTATTTGGCACATTTTATAAGACTGCAAAGGGATTTGATCAAAGAACTTTTAAAATCCCTCTCAGGGACCATTACTGCTGAGGCTCAATCTTCTCTGGCCTCCCAGTTGACAAGCCTCCAGTCCATTTCAAATTCGTCCATGAGACTTATCTTGCATGCAGTCGAAGATGCCTCAAGGGCAGTGGGTTCAGGCATATCCATTAGGAAGCATGCCTGGATGTACTTAGTGATTTTCCGGAGCCCTTCAAGTCCTTGTTCGTCAATGCTCCCTTTGATGGCAGTTCTTTGTTTGGCCCAAAAGGGAAGGACACACTCTCCAGGTGTGAGAAGGATGGAAAGACCCTCTTTGCAGTGGGCGTAAGTTTTTTGATCCCTCAAAGATCCTTTTCTTGGACTCAACGAAATGTTCGGAAGATGTGGTTCAGAAAGTCCCAGGGTCCTTTCTAGGACACACATGAAGATAGTTCCCCTAGGGGCAAAGGGGGAACTCTAATGGATGACGTCATTCACGCGACAGAGGAGGCCCGCAAAACCAGGGCTCCAGAGATTCTTTCTCTGAGAGACCCTATCAGCACTCCTGAAAGGAGACCCGATTGTCCTCCTCTGGAGGCAATCAGGGTCGACTTTCTCTGCACTAGAGAGCCTGCCTAGATTTAATAAGAGATACTTGGGTGCAGAGAATTATTTTCATAGGCTATATAATTCCCTTTTCCCTGTCACCACTAATTGTAAGCAAGATTCCCAGTGTTCCACCCAGTCAGAGGAAACAAGCAGCAATAGAAATTCAAAAGCTGCTAGAAAATAGTCATCCAAGAGGTCTCACCAGACCAGTTAGAATCCGGAACTTATTCAAGATTCTTTTTAGTGCGAAAGAAAACAAGGAACTAGAGACCAGTTCTGGATAACAGTGAATTGAACAAATCAGTTTGACGTACAACGTTTCGCATGGTCACGGTTCAGTCCATTCTGGGCAAGGACAACTGGATGTGCTTGATAGACCTTCAGGATGTGTACTATCACATAAAAATGAACAGACAATCCAGAAGGAATTTATCATTCCGGCTGGGAGCCAGCCACTGTCAGTTCAGAGTACTGCCCTTTGGCCTCACCACAGCCTCCAGGTTGTTCACCAAGTGCATTCCGTTTCTAGATGACTGTTTCATTTACCTCTCCCCCCAACCAGGCATCTACTATTAATAGCAAGAGATTAGGTGATCCAAACTTGTTTTCATCTGAGTTACAACCAACTCAAACCTTGGAATTCATAGGAGCAGTTTTGATCACAACTTCAGTGACAGCTTCTCTTCCTCTGTCAAGAGTACAGACTATCAGGTTCCAGGTCAGAAACATAATTTGCAATACCAAAATTTCAACCTGCTTAATATTTCAAACCCTGGGGTCTGTGTCAGCTGCCATTATCTTAGCGTCCCCCCCCAGCAAGGTTTCATATGAGAATTCTCCAGTGGATTCTAACAAAACAGTGGTCATTTATTTCCCAGTGTATGTCAACACAGATAATCACTCAGGGATGCAAGAGATACCTTTGGTGGTAGATTTGATCAGATCAGGTTCTACAAAGTCGTCCTTTCATTCTCCCTCAACTCAAAGCCATAGTGACCACAGATTCTTCCCAGATTGGGTGGGGGGGTCACTTCCTGGGGAAAACAGTTCAAGGCACACTGTCCCCCAAAGAGGCCAATTTGCAAATCAGTGTTCTAGAGATGAGAGCAGTGCTCTTAGCATTGCAGGCCTTCCAGGATGCTCTCCCTTTGGGGACATTTACGATTCAGACAATATGTTAGTTGTTTGATACACCAACAAGCAGGGAGGAACCAAATCCTATCCCTTGTGTCGAGAAGCACTCAGAATGTGGCAATGGACGATCTCATCCAACTGCTTTCTGACAGCAACGCACATTCTGGGGAAGTCCAGTGTAATAATCTTCTACCTCACAAGTGGCCTTGTAAGATGAAAGTGTGAGAAATGATTTTCCATCAGTGGGGCCAGCCTTGCAGTGATCTTTTTGCATCTCCCCCAGACAACAAGTGCAGCGGCTTATTTACCCAGATCTTCCCACCGGGAGCATCACCAAGGGACACTGTACTCCACAATTGGCCCCCGGTCTCCTTTATGCCTACCCCCTACTCCCCTAATTCCCAAATTCCTATAGAAAGCTGCCTGGTGAAAGAGCAAAGCCTTCTGTATTGCTCCTTATTGGCCTCAACAAGTGTGGTGCCCCTTTATTTGGCCTCATCTAATTTACCCACCTTGGATTCTGGGTCTTATTCCAGATCCGTTTCACCTGACACAGGCATGATTCATCGAGACATCTCGGGCCTTAAGCTAACAGTGTGGTTTCTCTGATTCCATTACTAGCCAGACAAATGATGCTGTCATTCCCTGTCCTTCATATACTTTTATTTTCCCATAAAGGTTCTGTGAGAAAACTTTATAGAAGTAAATGTAAAAGGTTTGTTTCCTGGACACAACAAAGATGTATTGACCCCTTCTCAGCTCCTGTACAATGTGTGCTTGATTTTTTGGCATCAATTTTTAATGAAGGAGCTAGTTCCTCAACCGTTAAAGTTCAGTCAGCAGCAGTGTCTATTTTTCATGTTGGATTTGAAAATTCTTCTCTGGTCTTGTCTAAACTTTGTAAAGCATTTTTGAGTGGCACACTTCTTCTGTGACCCTCATATTAAGATCCTACTCCACCATGAGATTTGAACTTAGTACTGCAGGCCTCGACTCATTCCTCCTTTGAACCAGCAGAAAAATGCGGTCTTAAGTATCTTACCTGGAAAACTACCATTCTAGTGGCTATTGCCTCTGCTAGAAGAATTTCAGAACTTCAAGCATTATCATCTAAACCTCCCTACTTGATCTTTAACAAGGATAGAGCCATTTTACGTGCCAGTGTGTTTTTCCTTCCCAAGGGTGTGTCAGAATCTATCAATCAATCTATTAACTTGCCAGTTTTCTTTCCTAAATTTGCAAACAAAGGTGAATATATATTGCATTTATTGAATATTCACAGGCAATTGTGCTTTTACTCACATAGGACAAAATAATTTAGAAAGACAGCACAATTATTTGTATCCTTTGCAGATTCTAAATTGGGCAAATCAGCTGCAAAGGTGACCTTAGCCAGATGGCTGACATTGCATATCATTTATTTACAGCAAGTCGGGTGTATCCTTACTAAGACCTCTAAGAGCCCATTTGACTAGGTCCATGCCTACTTCTGCACTGTTTCTCTGTAGAGCTTCCATGGATGACATTTGTGCGGCCTCAACTTGGTCCAGTCCTCATATCTTTATTACTCATTACAAACTGGATCTGGTCTTGAGGGGAAGAGCAGCCTTTGGCTCAACTGCGCTCAGGATTATCCTTCCTTAGAGTCCATCCGAGACTGTAGGTAGCTGGGGACTCAATCCCAACAGTTGAGGATAGAATGAAAATTGACAACATCAGATAAAGAAGTCATGTACTTACCATAATGTTTCATCTGTGTTGTGTTGTCCATTTTCATACTTCCTTAACTTCCCTCCCACCAACCCCCATCCTTTGCCATTATTGACTTCTGGAAGAATGAGACACTCTAAAGACACCACTATCTTTATTATGAGTTCCAGATATGAGCTTTCTCTCATGAAAGTTGTAGTGACTCTTTCTGCTTTATGTATGAAAGCAAATAAGATCTGAGGTATGTTAGGGGTTGGTGCATTATGGATAGGGGAGGAGCTTGAGAGTTTTTTGGTGGCCACGAGCTTTAGAGTTGGATTTGAACCCAACAGTTGAGGAAGAATGAAAATGGACAACACAGAATGTTATGGTAAGTACATAACTTCTTTTTTCTCCATTCTTCAAGTGGCGTCATTTCTTGGTGATTTTGTTTGTAGTTCATTTTTATTCACCTTATCCACATTGTGCATTTTTGGTTTGAGTTTATTTCTTGCCTTTGTGTGGCGATAGCGTTTTTGGAAGATGGAGATTTGAATGTTACTTTGAACATGCATTCTGTGCCAGATGAGATGCATTCCACTTTTGAAGGTCTAAGGAGCAGTTTAGAGAATTTACAGTCTTCTATTTCCCTGTTTTTGGGGCAGTTGAATCAGCATTGCAGCACGGCTCATTCACAATTTCTTTCCACTTGTGAGTTCTTCGGCTAGGGAGCGTTTGAATCAACATGTTTCATCTGTGGGTTTATCTGGAAGCTCGGAAGTTCAAACTACAGGGTTAGAGCATTTTTTTGCAAATGTAACTAATCCTTTTGGACATGGTAGTTCTAAAAGGGTCTATATCACGTTGTCAAACTCTTAAAAGTTTGAATGTCATATGATCGAGATTTTAAAAGTTCGAATGTTTCAACAGAGATCTCTGTACAGTGAGGAATGAGAAGATTTCCCTATTCTGCACTGAAGTGCGATCTCGGAGTTGGTATATTTAAAGAGTGGGGGGTGCAGGGGGCTTGCCCCCCTTCTTAAACCGTTTAGGTAGGTTTTTTCTTTGGTTTGTTTTTTTTTTATTACATTTTCAAACTTTTAAAAGTTCGATCATATGGTGTCGACCATATGATGTTCAAACTTTTAAAAGTTCGATTATGTAATATAGACGCGTTCTAAAATGGCGCAGACTAGTTCTAGGGATGAGTTTATTTGTGTCCAGGAATTATTAGAAAGCTTTAGCAAAAAACTTTAAAAATACCAAAGTTTGATTTAGAAAAATGTTTATTTTCAAGAATGTATGTCTTTGAAGATAATCTCTAAAGGTTGTATTTATTTGAAGATAGTCCCTAAAGATCTCAGAGTATACAAGTTCCCAACGGGTTGAACTCGGATGATCGGATTTATATAAAACTTGTTAGTTTTTTTTAATAGCATAGGCTTGAAATTACTTAAAATACTAACTGAGCACATTGGATATTTAATTCAGACATTGAATACTGATGTTAATGAGTTAGATCATCATATTTCCACATTTATGTATCAGGAACGGGTCAGATCAGAAGTGGACATTATCCTCATGAATATTTATAGAGGAGCTTTTATGATGATTGAAAGAAAGAAAAAGAAGAAGCTGCAGTGGGCTAGGGCAGCTTACAACGAAGCTGTTGCTTTTCCACTTCAGAGTTCTCAGTCTTCAGTGGATCAACCTATCAGAAGGGTTCACTTCTGTAATTTTGGAAACTACTGATGGTATTGTGCAATCTAGTTTTGACAACAGTGATGATTTTTTATCAAGAGACCGTCCGAGGAGTTCGGAGAGAATTGCAAACCAGCAAAGCAACTACTTCAGGCTTTCAAAAATATCCCCCAGGGTTCAGTATACACAGTCCACTCAGGAGATTCATTCCAACAAGGGCAGAGGAAGATAGTGGAGACGCCACGAGTAAGCTGTATAAAAACGACAGTTTTTTTTCAGACCATTATACGCTTTTGTCAGACAATATCATTTTACTAAAGAAAGTTTTAATGATGTTAAGGTTAGTTTGTTAAGCAAGGGGCTGCCTTTTGTACCTAATAAATGGGCAAATGTTTCTAGTACACTTAAAAATTTAAAACTGTTTTGTAGGAAGTTAAATTTGCATTATATTTTTAAGGACTTATATAGTTATGAGTTCAAAAAGTTCAAGAAACCAGGTAGTGTTAATCCACCTTTTCAGTCTATAATTCTTGTGAGGAAGATATTATTCGTGCTCTTAATAATAAGTTCAGTAATATTTTTTTTTAGCCTTACTAAACAGGAAAGTGATTTATTAATTGACTAAAACATCTGATTTAAGATTCTTGAAAGCTGACAAGGGTAGTAGTCTTGTTGTTGTGTATTCTGCTGATTATGTCAAAGAAATTGAAATAATGTAAAATAATTCTTTAGAATAAAAAATCATGACATTATTTGAGATTCATTGTAAATGTAAGTACATTCACAACATTTTGTTGCATTTGTTAGCTAACAACTCTATTACTTTTGACTGTTTCCAGTTTATGAATGTTGAAGCTCCAAGGTTAGCTATACTTTTTGGGATACCCAAGTTGCATAGTCAGCTTTTTTCCCACTACATTTTAGGCCTGTTGTTTCGGCTTCAGGTAGTGTTTCCAAAGGATTTTAGATATTTTTGGATCACATTTTGAATCCTTCAGTTCAAAAGTTAGTTACGTCAAAGATTCATGAGACTTTTTGAACTCATTGAGGTCTTTTAAAGCAGGGACTTACCAGTTGATTTTATTTACCTTGGTTGTTTAATCTTTGTATACTAGCATTCCCATTGATGAGAGGCTGGAAGTTTTGATGGTGTTTTTAGCTAAATACAATATTTTTTTTTTATTTCAATGGTAAATACTACTAACAGTCAAAGGGTATTGTGATGGGTACTACTGTAGTACCATCCTTTGTGAATTTAGTTATGGGTTGGTGGGAAGCCCAGATATTAGGTCAACTTCCTTTTTTGTACAGCACATCATATTTGTTGATGACCTGTTTTTTATTATTGATGCACCAAAAGAAGAGAGTGAGCATTTTGTCACACAACTGAATAATAGTACTGATTTTTTGGTGTTTGTTTTGGGTCACATGGGTACTAGTGCACCCTATTTAGATGTGGTGGTTAGCTGGGGTTCCTTTAAATGTACTTTTTTTGTCAGTAGGATTTATAGAAAACCTTGTTTTTCTAATAATTGCTTACATCATGCTAGCACACACTCTTGTTTTATGGAAAATGTGACATCCGGTTAATATCCCACTGGACTGCCAACAATAATGTGACGTCCCCCACTTAAACCCCAGGTCAGTAATTAAGGAGCCTCAGTCCTCACCACTGACTCCAGTGAGGGAGCATCACGGAAAACACCAGAGCACACAATAGTAAAATTCCGCAATTTGCCTTAAGAGCACAACAGGAACGTGGTCTGTTTTATGGGCCTTACCAGTGTTTCTGAAACTGGGGTCCGTGGACCCCTGGGGGGTCTGTACGATAAACTCAAGGAGTCCGCAAGCTCACTTGCACCCACCTGGCTTTCGGGCATCATCCATGACCCGACCCTGTGGAGAAAGAAAAGTTACGTCGCTCATCCACAATTTATTTAAAAAAAAAAAAAAACAAGAAAGAAACTTCCCTATTTGCAGCTGAGCAGTGGCTAAGCAGCTGTTTGCCCTTAGTTTTTAAAGGAGAAGAAGGAACAACTTCCGTGTTTGTGGCTGACGCTGAGCAGCTGTTCACTTGCCCTGTGTTTTCTGCCAGCAGTTAGAACTTGGAGGGAAATTTAAACAACTGATCTGAAGTAGGATATTCATTTGTCTGCAACCTGTGGGTTATGGATCCGATATCGGATCCGAACCGGCATGGTTTTCCAGCTATGGATCCAAGCTCTCAGCTCCTCCCCTCACCCATAATGCCCTGCTCTACCCTCATGACCTCAGATCTCGTTTGCCGCGCTGGTGACTGGATTTGGGTACATAGCTCTCAGCTAAGTGAACTCTATTTCTGTTAAAATCAGAGAATTTTTTTGGTTTTTTGAGTGAATTTGTGTGAAAGTTTAGGTTTCCCTTTCTTATAAGTGTATTTTGAGTTTATTTTGAGTTAAAGTAAGTAATTTTATTCCCTCCCCTCGCTGTTGCGTAGAGTGTGTGTGTAGGCCTGTGTGTCTTTTTGTTTTTAAGTTACTTTTTGTAACTTTTACTGTGTTATAGATTATGGCTGACCAGCCTAAATCTATATTTTCGAAATGCTCCGAGTGTGGCCATAAGCTCTCACCGGCTGATGGCCACACTCGGTGTGTTAAGTGTCTCGGGGTTGAACACCTCACATCTGGTTGTTCCATTTGTGCAGGGTTCAACCCCAGGGCACTGAGGGAGCGGAGGTCCAAGCTGGTCTTGGCGGGTCTTTTACCGCCAGACTCGGCTCCGGCCTCCGCTCCTTCGGGGACTACTGTGGCTGCAGTTGTTCCCCCTGTGGCACCCCCTCCTGCTCCTGGGACTCAAACTCCCGCTTCTGGAGAGGAGAGGGATGCTGCTAAGGACGGAGGGAGAAGCACCACAAGCGGCGGGCCGAGACCTCTGTTTCGCCCCGCCAGCCAAGCGGCTTCTCCCGGCTCCTGTCGGTTCGGTCTCCTCCTTCTCGGCTCCGGTCCCCTGTGTGCTTTTCACCGGGTCCTGAGGAGGAGGAGACCCGATCTCCGTCGAGGCTATCGAGGAGGCACTCCAGGCCTACCTCGGTAGCCTCTTCGAGATCTACCCATAGCCTTTCTGATGCTGATCTGGACCGGATGATGAGAAGGTTCATCCAGGCCCAGATGCAGATGGGAGTGCTCTTGCCTCCCCCTCGGGGAGCTCAACACCCTTTTAAGCCTATTGCTCCTTCTCCGACCCGCTATCCGGGTTCGAGCAGCTGGAGCCGAGCAGCTTCGGGCCGGGGAAGGTCGGAGCCGATAGTACTTGGTACCGGACCCGACCCTGCCCTCGAGTGCGTCGGACCCGATCTCGGAGCCTGGATCCGAGCCGGATCCGGGGATCAGTGCTCCTTCGGCGCCGTCTGTGTCGGAGCGCACTGTCCCGGATCCGAGTGCCGGGCGCCGGCTCGATCCACTCTTCGGATCCGAGGGAGCCGATTGTCGGATCCTTTGGTCGAGGTCGGCTCCTTCGCCTTTGATGTAGTGGAGAGGGCTCTGTTGAGGGTCTCCGGACCCCGGCACTTGCTTCGGCTCCGTCCCGCTCCCTCTGCACTGGGCCAGGCTTCCACCATCCGGCCCCTGGGACAGCCCGTTTCTGTGCCCCAAGTTGCTCCTATGGAGCAAATTGCTGCTTGCGAGGACTCCTCTGACAGCCCCCAGAGGAGGCCCCTCGCAAGCATACGTGCAAAAGGAGGCACATTGACTCCCCCGAGTCTCTCACAGAAGACACGGACTTGGAGGAAGGGGAAGGCTCCCCACGGTCACCCCCCGAGGATGTCTCCTTTGGAGACATCATGGAAATGCTCCGTATAAGGGGGTAGTCTGCCCCAAGTCTTCCTCGGACGAGTCCGTGTTCTTGGAGGCATTTGAAGCGGGCCCGTCTACCTCTTGGGTGTCCCCTGCCGACCCCTGGTGGACCTTATTACCACCAGGGCGTGGAAGGAACCGGACACCGTGGAGCCAATTCCCAAAAGACCGGATAGGATCCTTAGTCCGCCATCCGACCGGACCCATTGGAGTAAGGGGCCTCCTGTAGATGCCATGTTGATGGCGGCGGCCACAAAGAGGGAACTAGCTCAGGAGAGTCCCTCAGTCCACCCACCGAGCAAGGAGTCTCGGATGATGGACCGCTTGGGGAAGCGGATGTTCAGTTCAGCGACCTTCTCGGTAAGGGCGCTGAACTATTTGGCACATGTTATTCGGATGCAGCGAGATCTTATTAAGGAATACGCTGCATCCCCCCCTGAGTCCATTTCGGAGGAGGACAGAGTTCTGCACTCCACCCGTATGGCCACTCTTAGGTCAGTTACGAATACTTCTATGCGGCTACTCTCCCATGCAACGGAGGGCGCCGCTAGAGCTGCGGGGACAGGACTGGTCACTAGGCGTCAGGCCTGGCTCCGCCACTGCGATTTTTCTGAGCCCTTCAAGGCGTGTTGCGAACGCCTTTGATGGTTCTGCTCTGTTTGGCAAGACCGTTCGAGACGTTGACCCAGAGCGAGAAGGACGGAAGACGCTGTCTGCCGTCGGAATCCGCTTCTCTGCACCCCAGAGGCCCTATTCTAGGAACCAAAAGGGTCAGAAGAAGATGTGGTTCCGGAAGTCGCAGCAGTCCCAGCCTGCTCCGGACAACCAGTCCTTCCGTGGCAGAGGAGGACAGGGAGGACGCCGCCCTAGAGGCAGAGGGGCTCCCAGAAACTTCGGGTCCAGGGAACCTTTCTCTGAACGGCCCGCAGCAACCCTGAGGGGTTGCCCGACTGCTCTACTCTCGAGGCAGTCGGGGGGCGTTTTTCCGGGCACCTAGCGGCATGGGAGTCCATAACATCGGACCGCTGGGTTCTCCTAATCATATCCAGGGGATATCGCATTCCTTTCCTTCACCTTCCAAAATTGAAGTCCCTCCCAGACGTCCCACCCGGTCAACGGGAGGCCGCTTTGGCAGAAATTGGCCATCTGCTAAAGAAAAGAGCCATCCAGCCCGTTCCCCCAGACCAGATCGGATCAGGGTTCTACTCCAGATTCTTTTAGTGCCAAAAAAGACGGGGGAACTAAGACCAATCCTAGACCTCTCTCTCTTGAATCTGGCAGTCCCCAAAGAAAAATTCTGAATGGTCACTCTGCAATCTATTCTCCCCCTTCTGGGAGAAAATCACTGGATGTGCTCGATAGATCTCAAGGACGCGTACTACCACATCCTGATGGACAGGCGCTCCAGGAGGTTTCTCCGCTTCCGGCTGGGAGCCAGTCACTACCAGTTCCGGGTCCTTCCCTTTGGTCTCACCACAGCCCCCAGGGTGTTCACCAAAGTACTAGCAGTGGTAGCGGCCCACCTGAGGCTTCAGGGGGTGCAGGTCTTTCCCTACCTGGACGACTGGCTTCTTACCGCCCCAACAAGGCATCTACTTCTCTTGGCGCGAGACTCCTTTCTCCATCTTGCTCCATTTCTGGGCATCACAATAAATACAAAAAAGTCCAACCTGGCGCCCACACAGCTCTTAGATTTCATAGGGGCCAGACTAGACACAAGGAGTTTACGAGCCTTCCTCACTGCGGACAGAGTTCTAAATCTGCAGCTCCAGGTGCGGGCCATTCTCCATTCAAGTTCTGTTCCAGCGGAGTTGGTCCTGAGGGCTCTAGGGTCCATGGCTTCGGCTATAGCACTTCTTCCTCTTGCCAGGCTCAATATGCGCATTCTACAGTGGACGCTCTTAGTACAGTGGTCATACCTTGCTCTCCCCATGCATCATCCCATAGCGATCAGCAAGGCTTGCAAACGGTCCCTCTTGTGGTGGCTCCACTCCCCGGATCTCCACAAAGGTCGCCCATTTTGTGCTTCTCCCCCTCTCGCCACGGTGACCACGGACGCCTCCCGCCTCGGGTGGGGGGGGCACTTTACGGGCCGGACAGTCCAAGGCACGTGGAGCGATTCAGAGACCTTACTGCATATCAATGTTCTAGAGATGAGAGCAGTGCTCTTAGCGTTGCTAGCACTTCAGGACTTTCTTCCCTTGGGAACAATTGCGATTCAATCGGACAACATGTCTGTTGTCTGGTACATCAACAAGCAAGGGGGAACAAGGTCTTACCCTCTTTGTCGAGAGGCCATGAGAGTTTGGGAATGGGCAATCTCCACCAATCGCTTTCTCATAGCAACGCACATTCCGGTCGGTCCAACATCCTAGCGGACAAGCTCAGTCGCACCATTCTGACCCCTTACGAGTGGTCTCTCAATTGTCAAGTAGCGGAACGCATATTCGCACGGTGGGGAACCCCTTCATGCGATCTTTTGCTTCTCCCTCAAACACCAAGTGCGACAGTTTTTTCGCTCTAATACCTCCTCCCGGAGGTACCCCAAGAGACGCTCTGGTGCATGCTTGGCCACCCGGTCTTCTGTATGCCTATCCACCCTTGCCTCTGATGCTGCAAGTTCTTCAGAAAGCCTCTCGGGTGGGTTGCAGAATGATTCTCATTGCTCCATTCTGGCCTCGACAGATCTGGTTCCCCTTCCTAAGGTCTCACTCGGTGAATCCTCCTTGGATTCTAGATCCCATCCCGGATCTGATATCCCATCCATCCTGCATTCCTCCTCCGAACCTGGACAACCTGAAGCTGACCGCTTGGCTGCTCCAGTTCCACTCTTGATAAGGACTCCCGGTATTTCTTCACCTGTAAAGGCTATTTTGGTGGCGGCTCATAAACCATCCACTAGAAAGGTTTACCGAAGCAAATGGAAACGTTTCTCTGTGTGGGCGGAGCGGCAAGGCCTGAATCCCTTCACGGTTCCTCTCCCTGTAGTGCTTGACTTTCTAACCTCTCTCTTTAACGATGGTGCCAGCAGTTCCACAGTCAAAGTTCAACTGGCGGCAATTTCTCACTATCACATTGGCCAAGATTCTAATCCTCTTATGTCAGCCAAATTGTGTAAGACATTTCTTAAAGGTACTTTTCTTCTCAGGCCCCCTATAAAACAAGCAGTTCCTCCTTGGGACCTTTCTTTGGTCCTACAGGCCTTGACCGCTCCTCCTTTCGAGCCCGCGGCTACGGTGGATCTCAAATTCTTGTCCTACAAGACAGCCTTTTTGGTAGCCATTACGTCAGCCAAGAGAGTTTCTGAACTTCAAGCTTTATCAGCTAAACCTCCTTACTTGGTATTTCATCCGGACCGTGTCTCCCTCAGGACCAACCCGTCCTTCCTTCCTAAAATCGCTTCTGAAGCAAACATCAATCAATCCATTAACCTCCCTGTTTTCTTCCCTAAATATGAAAACAAAGGTGAATATAAGCTACATTCACTAGATGTTCACAGGCAACTTAGATTTTATCTCAACAGGACAGCTGGTCATAGGCAATCCGACCAGCTGTTTATTTCCTTTGCAAAATTCAATTTGGGCAAGCCAATCTCTAAAGTTTCTCTGTCCCGCTGGATTTCACAGTGCATTTTATTGGCTTATCAAGCGTCAGGAAGGCCCGCACCGGGGGTTGTTCATGCCCATTCAACCCGGTCAGTATCTACCTCGGCAGCCTTCAAGGCTAGGATTCCTCTAGATGATATTTGTGCAGCAGCCACGTGGGCTTCATCTCATACATTTATTTCCCACTATAAGTTGGATCTTGCATCTAGGGGTAGAGCATCCTTTGGCTCCGCGGTGCTCCGGAATATCCTTCCATGATGGCCGCCCAAGATTCAGGTAGCTGGGGACTCTGTCCCACAGGTTGCAGACAAATGAATATCCTACTTCAGATTTAGAAGTTATGTACTCACCATAACGTTCCATCTGAGTAGGTGTATTCATTTGTCTGCAACCATCCCGCCCTCCTATCCCCCTGGCCTTTCAGTTTCCTGCATATTCTTTGTTACCCTTTTTAGGGTATTGTTGCTTTGGCAAACTCGATCTGAGGTCATGAGGGTAGAGCAGGGCATTATGGGTGAGGGGAGGAGCTGAGAGCTTGGATCCATAGCTGGAAAACCATGCCGGTTCGGATCCGATATCGGATCCATAACCCACAGGTTGCAGACAAATGAATACACCTACTCAGATGGAACGTTATGGTGAGTACATAACTTCTAATTTTGTTCCCTCCAAGTAAGACAGGTCCCATATTTATGTTGGTCGCTGTATGGGTATGGGTCTGCTCTCTCCCTTTTGCCAGCAAATAGAAATGAATGCAGAGCTGATGATCGATCCGGACGATCTTGTTGACAGAACTTGAAGGTATTTTTTTTTATCAAGGCTTTAATAAGAAGCGGTGCCTGAGTGTAGCTATCAGTTGACCAAATATTCGAGGAGTGTGCCAGCTTTTTGCCTTATTTGGTCTTTTTTGCATAAAATGGGGTTTCTGTGGCAAATCATTGAGGACTGAAGAAAATAATAACATAGTTTTGAGCTTTATATTTCATATGTTTCAGAAAATTCGTATTAATTCAAAACTTGTTCTGTCAACTTTCTAAGTTTATAAGAGCAGTATTTAAAATGCATCCTTAGCTTTGGCCCTTTGTTCCCCACATTATGACAGGGTTTGTCCATATTTCTTGTGCTGAAGAGATTGAGAGGTATTTTGTGTGTGTGTGTGTGTGTGTGTGTGTGTGTGTGTGTGTGTGTGTGTGTGTGTGTGTGCGTGTCCAGGTTTTTGCAGAATGTCCATATTTTCAGTCTGTTTCTAATAAAATTATGTTTTTATAGGTTCATAGGTTGGTACTAGGCTATCGGCCCTAGGGCCTATACAAGCCTAGCCATAACAATTCCCTGGCTATTTCTTCCCACAATATTTACTTTCCTGGACCCCTGTCTAGCAGGGCAACTGACGTGATCCCCGGGTGAATTTCCTATCTCCCATCCAATCGTCAAGGTTCCTTTTAAAGAGGGCCAAAGAGGCGCTCTGCTTGATATGTATGGGCAGTCTATTCCAGAGTCTGTGGAGTCTCTGGGTCAGGAACCTATCCCTCTAGCATGTTTTGTTCATTTTGATGACAAGGTTTAGATCCCTGGAGCGTGTGGCCCTGAGGGACTGAGATTTCTTTAAGTGTAGCATGTCCAGTTTGACATGGCCTTGCATGTTAAGCAGAGATCTCCTCATCCCATGCATTGTAAGAAAAATATAGTGAAAGGACAGTTTATCAGGTCATGTAGGATGACTTCAAACAACGAAGAGTTTGCAAATCTGGAAAATCCCTGACAAATCATTGATGAATGAAGTCAGAAAATAATGGCAGACATTTGAGCATCAGACTTCATAGCCTTCAGAAAATTTGTACTACTGCACAACCTGTTGTTCTATTAACTTTCTAAGCTTACAAGACCAAAAATTAAAATGTGTCCTTAGTTTTGGCTCTCTGTCCCCCCATTATGGCAGGTGCATTTTTCAAGAAATTTAGTTTCAAGTGCATTTTCAAGGAATTGTGAGAGCTTCAAGGGAAGAGAAGTTTACTGCTGATCATGCTAAGTCTGTTTACAATGTGCAGCAGATTTGTTTAGCTAGTTAGCAAATAGTATCACTGTTGTGGTGCAGCCTTTTAAAGCTGTGCTAGTAGCACAACAGGTAGCATGCTTGCATTTTAATGCAGAAGGCTGTGGGTTCTTCTCCTGCAGCATATTGATGGATTGTTGATACTGTTTTCCATTTCTAGGGGGTGGTTACTCAAGTCCTGAATACGTCCTCTTTTGGATGAGATGCCTGGTAACTATGAACCTGTTTTCAGTTTACCATCCATGCAGTATTACCAGCTTACCATTTTTTTAAGTAGGCAATTTATTCTTTAAGGGCAGCAGGCACTGAATTTGTAGATGAAACACTGAAATAAAGTTGTTTGCTAGCAGCAACCTTTTCATTAGTTACAGATCTTTTTAAGGTAGAATTATTCAGATGACGTACTTCTGCAGAGATTATGCATATTGACTGATATTGGTGGATTGTAATGACAGAAGTTTGAGTGGCCCTTTATGGTTGAAATGTTCTCAACTGGGCAGTTTTGTCATTATTGGTTCATATGTTTTTTTCACTGCTTACTACAAAAATGTGCAGAACTGTACATTTAAAACACGTACTACCAAGTGGTGCTGTATTATACAAGGAATATAATTTAATTATTGTGTATTAAAATTTAATTATAGAATCAGGAAGGTGAATCAAAGAACTTTTGCATGCTCCTAAAAATGTTCGCAAGGGACCTGTGCTTTGAAAACAGCCCAAAGGTAAACTTAATCTGCCACTGACCAGATGCATTTTCTTTGAATGTGGGTTTCAATGCTGTTTCAGTGAATGTGAGTTTCAAAGGCAGAGAAGTTGTAATGTTAAGTCTGTTTTCATTGAGACTATATTGCTTTTTTTAGATTTAGCAAATGTCTGTTTAGCTTTAGCAAATTGCCATCAGTGTTTGTGCTGTAAAATTTTAAATACAAGTTTTAAATTAACTCCAAACATCTGTAATCTTTGTAGAAGTAAAGCAGAAAAAACAGTATGCACACTGAGAATTTTGAACAGTGTTTATGGCAACTGGGGAGAATTATCCAAGTAATGGGACACTGAAATGGCTGCATGGTGGCGGGGGGTCTGATTGGGGGGTTTGGGGGTTGATCCAAATGTAACGTATGTGTACCACTGCCGATAGGGATCTGTCAAATTTTTTTCCTTCATAAAAGGGGTCGTCCAGCTCGCAAAGTTTCAGAACCACTGGACTGGACTATATACCTCTGTCCACCCCACATGTAATCCCTGATTATGCACTTCAGAGCATTGTGTTCCAATTTAAGACCTCTGACTCACTCACATTCAAAATAAATTTAAATCTCTCACATTCAAACACTTATGTGTCTCCTCCCCAGTACAAATGCTAATGCTGCCACCAGAGTTAGGCAGGTCTACTCGCCCTTCAAAGGGTGATCAATTATTAAAAATTGAATATCAAAATAAATGATAGCTATGACCAAAAGGAGCCAGGCATTCGAGGTGACCTGGGGAGTATCAAACAGGTGAAAGCACTCTCTAATCTTTAAAGAACACACTGATTGTCCAGCCACAATGTAAAGTAATGAAAAACATTTAATAATAAGTAAATGATTACAATAATGTAAATCAATGTTGTTGTGTCTTTCGGCTTTTCCCGGTTAGGGGTCGCCACAGCGGAACTCCGGTCTGCTAATGATTGGCAATAGATTTTTACGTGCCGAGTTACTGGTCCTGACGCACAACCTTCAACGAAGGTACGCCCATTCACGTATGTCTCCACACAAAAGACGCTCTAGCTGAGAATCGGACAGGACAACGTCTTACTATGAGGTGACAACGCTACCGCAGCACCACCACCGCAGTCTACAAGAATGTAAATCAATAACTTTCAGTAAACACCAGAATTCAATCACCAGAAATATAAAATTAAACTGTTGGATGGAAGTCCATCATCTTAGAAAAACACTATCTAAAAAACTAGACTTTTCCTAATCTAACTAGAGAATACTGTCCCTGATCTAATCTAAAACAAAACAGCAAGACAAAGGCAGACTTGCAGTTTCCTGAGTATGCACTGCACAGCGCTGTGACTGACTGCTGTTCTTAACTAACTGCCCACAACTGACTTCAGTGTCTTTTATACTTCAGGTTAACAGTCTCAACTGTTTTTTACTTTAAAAATAACAGTCAGCTGTTTAAAAAAGTTATTTTCCTGTCAGTTAGCTGTTCATGTAATACTTAGCAACTAGGAACATTCTAATGACATCACCTACTGTTCAGCTGATTCTCTACAGACAGTTTGTATTTTAGAATCTCTCTCACAAACATGTGCAATTAGAAATGTATCAAAACGCTGAGAGATTCTTTAAACATATTGTATAAGCAGGGAGATACTCAACATTTTAAAAACTTGTTTACATTTTCCCATTTAGACATGCTGGAGTATTTGACGAAAGGAGATACTGCCAGCACAACTGGTTGGAATTTTGTAATTAATTGTATGTCATTGGTAAATATCAAAATGGTTTATACAAGATGCTTGTGTTACAGATGTATTAGAAATGTGTATTGTGTGTCATGTGTATATCAAACTGCTGTGTGCAGGTTTTGCTGCTGTGTACAGATGTACTGTATTTTTCATTGGTGGATTGGTTTTATAAAATGGAGGAAATGTTAATTATTTTATTCTGTTGAAGTCCTGTGTTGGACAAGAGCACGTAATAAACTACAGTTTCTCTATTCTTTAAGCGGTGTGATTTGTTGGTGATTTTATTTGTGATGCCTATAAATTTTCTTTTCATTCTCTCACCTTTTTGCCAATTTAATTTTTCTTGTCCTTCACTACATTTCATTGTGCATCTTCTTTATCCTTATTTCTGAACCTTCTGTTTCTTTTTCCTTGTTAGTGTGTTTCCTCACCTTCATCTTTATCATTTTTCTCTATTTCCTGTTCTATATGTGTTTGTTCTTGCTGTTTTTCCTTTTTGTTTTGGTGAGTGTCTGATTCGCCGTCTACCATACTTATATTTTCTTTACAGTCCATCCACATGTGGCCAGTTTTCTTACATTTACAACATTTTAAATCACATTTTTGAATCATGTCCCATCTCTCCACATGTAGAACATTTCCTTTTATCATTTGTTATTAATTAACTGATCTGATTTTCATTCTGTCCCCAACTGATGGGTTGGGATCCGACTTGATCGTTGCAAATGCGGGTGGCAACTTAGAACTCTTGAACTTCTCCCTTACCCAGAAAGCACCAACACAGTTACCTCAGATTTCATTTGCCGCCTCACAGCGAAAGACATGGTTATAGATTCTTAATCTTTAAGATACAAGTGCTTTTTTTAATTAATTATCCTTTATTTTTTTCCTAGTTGTCTTTCTCTCATGTACTAGTGTACTCTCTATATTACTATTGTTAGTAATTTTTTTTTCCTTTTTACCCTTTTGCTATCGTCTACGCTTGTAGGTAGTTTTCTTTTTCTTCCCTCCTTTTGTTCTTAAAAAAATCATATATATATATATATATATATATATATATATATATATATATATATACATATATATATCTGTGTGTGTGTGTGTGTATTTGTACTTCCTAGATACTTTACTGTTAATTAGACTTTATAGTTACAGGTTTTCAGTGTTGTTGTTGCTGGTGTTACTGTTGTGTTTTTTTTCGAACATCCATTTTTTTCAAGATGTATGAAAAGAGAAAAGCCCCTCCAGGCTTTAAAAAATGTAGTAAATGCAGTTCGAAAAATCCCTCCTTCTTTCTCGCATACACTTTGTGTGTATTGTCTTTGGCTCCCCCACCTTCAAGAAAGCTGTTCTGTTTGTCATGTGTTCAACCCAAAGGCCCTGGTTAAATGCAAGAACAAGCTAATTTTAGAAGGATTACTTCTCAGTTAGAGCGTCTTCTGTGTGTCGACATGCGTGAATGGGCGTTCCTTCGTTGAAGGTTGTGCGTTAGGCCCGGCAAGCCAGCGCGTAAAAATCTACTGCCAATCATTAGCGGACCGGAGTTCCGCTGTGGCGACCCCTAACCGGGAAAAGTCGAAAGACACAAACAAACAAACTTCTGTCCTCCTTTAGCGAGACACTATCCGGAGCTTCTCAAAAGTCAAGACAAATGTCTCCACTTTCTCCAAGCACCTCAACACTAAGGCATCGCAGAAGTCTCTTAAAAGATCTTTTCTGGATCTCTTGGATACCTGGGATCCGAAATAGAAAAGACCAAGATTTTCAGAGCTGACTGCTTCTTCCCATCTGAAAGATACATAGAATATGAATGGTCAAAGTATGTGTTTAATGAAACTGAGTACGTAACAATCTGTATGCATTGAGATGAACGTTGTACTGTGAATTCTGAATAAACTGTGAATAGTGGAAAGTACTGAAAAACAGGAGCCTGCTTGAAAGCAGGAAATGTGCCTTATATGGAAGTGTATCCTATTTTCTTTCTCTGCCTAGAGATGTAGTAATGTGAACTGCTTTAAGCCTACCTTGATTGGTTAATTGTCGTGTGTATTAATTTAATTGGTCTAGTTTATATTTTTGTACTGTCAGCAGTATTACCAGTATATAAGCTTTTGCATTCCTTTGTTCGGGGAGTCTCCCTGGTACATTCCATGAGGCTCCCACACGTGTGTAATAAATACCACTGAAAGAGAGGAAGAAGTGTCTTGTCTTCATTAAAGAGAAATGTTAAATGCAACAATTGGTGCCATGACTTGGATCTGAATTGACAACAGCTGCGGTAGTTGGGGACTGAACGAAGTACTGCTAGTAAAAGGGCCCATGACAGAATTTTCTGTTCTGGCAATGTTTCTTTCATTTCCTATACTTGCCTGCTTTAAAATTTGGACTATATAATTTTATAGAAATGTAATAATTCATTTCATTCAGTTGTTTTGAGGTAAGTGGCATGCAATTTTTTTTCTGCTATTAATTGTGCAGTATGAGTGTGGGTTAAAACAAAAACCTGACGACATAAGAGTAAAAGGAAATACGAGAGTAGAAAAAATGATGTTTACAAAACGTCACAGCTACAGCTGTAAAATACAGTATAGCTTATTGTGTAAAAATGGGAGCGAGTGTAAAAACCATAAAAGAGCCAAAAAAAGGTACACCAGCTGGTTATATGTATTTTCGTCTGTCCCGGGACAGTTGTATGTTTATAAGTCATTGGATCTCCCTAACTGAGCGTGATGGTAAACTCGCCTTTCCAAAAAATGGAAGTTTTAATAAAAATATTTTGCTTAATCTCCAAAAAAAAGTAAAAAAAAAAAAAAAAAAAAAAAGAATTTGGTTATTAGTAGTTTAAAAAATAATCAGCAACAATTAAAAAAGCAATTAAAAAAATTACAACAAACTGCTAGTAATTAAATGTAAATGGTAAATGCTTAAAAGATCCACCCTTTAAGGGGCTTTATCCTGTAAAAAAATTAGCTAAAATGCAAATAACTAAATTGTCAAAAGACGATAATTCCTAGCTCCCCCACCACCGACTGCACCACCGGTTGCACCCCCGCAGTATCAGCCCTCCCCCCCCTCGCTCAACAAGAAGCAAAAGTACAGCAGCCAGACTCCACCACTAAAGATTCCTCCCCTAAAAAAAAAAAAAAACAAGCTGCGGACAGTCACTCTAGTAAATCTGATCCAGATACAAGCGATAAAAAAAAGGACTCATAGTAAGATTCATAAAAAAACAAAAGCAGCAATGTATTTTAAAGCTAAACCTTATTACAAAGAAAAAAACGACATTTACACTGACAAAGGCATTTTGGCCAGTTCCCCGCTATAATTCACAGTAGAAATGGGTATTTGGGCCAGATAAATTTAATCCAAATTCAAAATCGGAGTCGACAAATTGTTACCTTTAAGAGAGGTACCTAACCCAGCCCATGCTAAAAGTACACAGGAACCACCGACCATTGTAATACCTAGGGTGTGGTCGGCGGTTAATTTTCAAGCCATTACCAAATCGTTGCCACCCATTCGTACTAATCCAGCTAAGTTCCAGCGTGTGCTGGCGGGACATAATTGTTTACAAAATCCTACAATAAAAAAAGTCAGGGCAGTTCTTCAGTACACCATACTGGCTGATCTAATAAAATGGATTTGGGACCATGCTAGTGTCCCTACTCCGATTCCAAAACTTAATGCACAAAAAAATAATGGGTTCAAAGAAGACAGACAGCAAATAGTAGATGCTATTACAGTAATAGTTCCACCCACACCTAACTGGTCCAAAATTAAGTCAGTTCTTCGAAAAAAAAAAAAAAACAACAAAAAAAAAAAACAAACCTGTGGACGAGTATTTAAATTGTCTCACTAAAGCCTTTAAGGCTTACTCTAGATACCCAAAACCCACCAAAGGGCCGGCACAAAGCAAATTGTCGGCTGCTTCCGTAAATGGGTTACGCCCACAAGTACGGGATAAACTAAAAAAAGTATGTTTAAACTGGCCTAGTCTTAAATTGCATAAATTAGTCACGCAAGTACAATACCTCTCCTACCACTTAGCACCAAAAAAAAAAATTTACAAAAAAAATTAGTCAAAGCGCAAATTCATATGTGTACTGCCTTCGGGCAGCGTGGACGGAAAGAACGAGGACAAAAAAAAAAAAAAAAAGAGGTGAACGCCAAGGGGTTAAAAACCAAAATAGACAAAACTAGCAAAAAAAAATCAATCAGCCACACCCCAAAGCTATAATAATCAGACGGAGTGTTTCAATTGTGGCCAAGTAGTCCACTAAAAAAATAAATGTCCGTATCTGGCTGAGCAACCTGCCCCACCCACTGATACGTCACCTTAGTAAAATTCTAATTAGACTCCATCCAGTCAGCAGCCATCGCAATAAAGGTTCCCTAAATAAAAACAACAGCAGTTGTGCCCTTTCATCCCTGTAAATCAAGATAAACCATATGTTATGTTACTTGTCAAAAATAAACCGTACCCATTTTTGATTGATACTGGAGCATCCAAATCTATGTTAGCTGGCAAACAGCAATAAATGCCCCCCTCTCTAGTAACATAACTAAAGGGGTAGGTGTCTCTGGCATTCCCATTAAATATTTTAAAACTGTCCCAGTAACTTTAAAACCTTTACAAGACGATCATGCATTTTTAGTAGGACCCTCAGAACCTTTAAATTTATTAAAAAAAGATTTGCTCTGTAAAATGGGAGTAACCATCTTTTGCACTGCTAAAAGAGTATATTTACAAGTATCTTCAGATAAACAAAATAATATTTTGGCTACTTTAAATAAAAATGTCACTCTGCAGACAATGTGTATGTAACCTGACCTCAATAAAAATAAGCACCTAAATTCATTACCCTCACATCTATAGACCACTCATAATAATGACGTTAAATTTCTAATTTCAGCCACTCCTGTCAAAATAACTTTAAAACCCAGAGCAAAGTTACCTCGGGTACCACAATACTCTTTAACAGTAGAAGCCACATCTGGTATTGCCCCTGTCATTTCTGCCCTAGTACAACAAAAAATTATAGTACCTACCTACAATAAGTCCATGTAATACTCCAATTCTACTGGTAAAAAAAACTGGTAAACAAGCTTACAAATTTGTGCAGGACTTACAAAAAGTCAATAAGGCTGTCTTGCCTGTTTTTCCAATCGTACCAAACCCAGCTACGATTTTAAGCTGCATTCCACCTACAGCACATTGTTTTACGATTATAAATATCTCATCAGCTTTTTTCTTTATCCCAGTACATTCAAATAGTCAGTATTTGTTTGCATTCACTTATAAAGGCCAACAGTATACTTAGACCCGATTACCCCAAAAATATGTAAAATCTCCAACCCTATTCTCTAAAAAAATGCACAGACAACTGCAAAATTTGCAGTTACCACCACGTTCAGTATTGGTCCAATATGTAAATAATATTCTTATAGCTTCACAAAATACCAAGTCCTGTACAAAAAACTCACTTCTAGTTTTAAAGTTTTTAGCCAAACAAGGTTTTAAAGTAAATAAATCTAAACTGCAGTTCTGGCAAAAAAAATACAATATCTGAGACACATCATTTTTATGGGTTCACGTCAAATACTTCCAAGTAAAATAACCTTCATCCAGACTGTCCCCCGCCCTGTAACACAGAGACAACTCAAAAAATTCCTCGGCCTAGCAAGTTATTATAGACGGTAGGTGCCCAATTTTTCAAAATTTCAGCCCCTCTGTTACAGCTTCTAAAAAGAAATGTCACTTCAAAAGATAGGATAGCATTACATCTGTTTAACCGTCGAAATGGAACTGTGTGTTTTCAGAAATTTGGTAAAGTTAAGGTAGGATGGAGTTTTTGTAATGTGACAGTTCCCTGCAGGTGTAACAATAACTCCTTCTACTGTAACACTACTTATGATTCATTTTGTGAACTGGTGCATAAATCATACGAAGAGATAAGAAATGTTCTATACCAACAGCTAGGATTGATCGATAAGAAGGTGTTTCATTCTGAACATGGTTATATAAATAGTAATATCACCACTAAGGTGAAAGATTGTTACTTTGTGTGTGGTAGAAGAGCCTATAAATGGCTACCAGGAAACTGGTCTGGTAGCTGTTTCTTAGGTTATTTAGTCCCAGCCATTCGACATACATCTGCTTTACCTCAAGGAAAAATTTGGAATGTTCGAGAAGTCAAAAAGCCTGCCAATCCAGTGGGCCAAATTGACGCTTCATGGATTTATCATCATGAATTTGCTCATGCTGGCACCAAAGGACTATCTCATATGGACTTGGGTGATGACATCATATCATGGGCTGGAATAATTCCAGCATACGGAGCAGTTAAATCAATTTGGGAATTGAGAAAACTGTCTAAATTGCTTGAAGTATTAAGCAATGCCACATTTTCTGCTTTATAACTAGTGACTGATGAACTGACTGCCAGGAGAGCTGTAGTCCTTCAAAACCATATGGCTCTCGATTTCAGTGGTGAAAGGCAGAACTTGTGCTTTAATTCAGGAGGATTGTTGTATGTTTATTCCTGACAATCAGCACGAAATTGAAAGCCATCTCAAACTCATTCAGATAGTCTCTGAACTCTCTAAGGCCAAGGAGGCCGATAACGCCACGTGGGCATGGTTAACCAACCTGTTCTCAGGTTGGGGAGGTGGACTATTAAAGTTAATTTTATTAATCGCAGTATTAGCTCTTATTACTTTTCTTGTTGTGTTTTTAATCAAAGCATTGATTTTGAAATTAATGTATTTTAAGACTACTAAAAAGGTGCCAAAGTTCTATATGCCTGCAGTTATGAATATGGATGATGAAATAAAAATGTGTGACAATGTTGAAGGAACCAGCCGCATGGTTATGTTAGATTTAGGGCAAATGTATGATCGACTAAATGGTGATGCTTACACAGCATCAAATGGGGGGTTGTAGAATATGAATGGTCAAAGTATGTGTTTAATGAAATTGAGTACATGACTATCCGTATGCATTGAGATGAATGTTGTACTGTGAATTCTGAGTAAACAGTGAATAGTGGAAAGCACTGAAAAACAGGAGCCTGCTTGAAAGCAGGAAATGTGCCTTATATGGAAGTGTATCCGATTTTATTTCTCTGCCTAAAAATGTAGTAATGTAAACTGCTTTAAGCCTACGGGTAAACCATTAATTGGTTAATTGTCTTACAGTGTATTAATTTAATTGATCTAGTGTATATTTTTGTACTGTCAACAGTATCACTAGTATATAAGCTTTTGCATTTCTTTGTTCGGGGAGTATCCCTGGCACTTTCCATGAGACTCCCACACGTGTGTAATAAATACCACTAAAAAAAAAAAGAGAAGTGTCTTGTCAGATATTAAAAAACAGTCTTCGGATCCAACTGTCTCTTCGGATTCGAAAATTACCAAATTTAAAGACATATTAGATCAGACCCCCTCAGATCTGAGACAAAGAACTATGGATGTTGAAAGTTTACCCAGGACCAGATACTCACCCTCAGTGGACCCACTTCCATTCAGCGTCTCTTTTATGTTTTTAGAGAGACCAAAATCTCCTTCAGAGATGTCCACTTGCTATTCCAGAAGCCTTACAGAAAAGGAAATGGAGAGGTTAGTGAGAAAGACCCTCTTGGTGCAGATCCAGCCAGTTATCCTTTCAGCTCTTGCCCCATTGGGTCAGGAGATACTTGCATCCACTACTCCACCTTTATCAGTTACTTCTCTGACTCCCTTCAAGGTCTCAGTGCCCTTGGATCCGAGTTGCCCGAGCCCATCGGCTTCGGATCCGAGGATAACTTTATCCTCAGATCCGAGGCTTGCTCTGAGCTCTTCGGTTCATTCGGATCAGGAGAGCTGTCAGAGTTGGTTCTACCCTGTTGAGTCCAAGGTGCTTTATTCGACTCCAAGATTTTTGGAGTTGCCTCTACACCTTGGAGCCTCAGCAATAATCAGTTCTGCTCTTAATTCAGCCGCAGTTGGACTGCCCCCGGGATAGGGAGGGATCATGGATCAGAGACGTGCTGTCTCAGATCCGGGATCTTATCCCTTGTCAGGGTGGTCTGCCTTTGCAGCCATGGAGAGAGCCCTGTCTGCACCCTTGACTCAGATGGTGGCTACCCCTTCAGATCCTCTGCCTACATCTGTCCTTTCTCTGCATCTGGAGTCTCAATTATCCTCTCCACAGGGACAGCCGGTACAAAAACCCCAGGTTTCCCATCAGGGTATCCCCACTTCTTCTGACACTTCCCCAGATTATCCCACTGAGGAGATCCCTAAGAAAAAAACATGTAAGAGGAAGCATGTAGATTCCCCTGAATTTGTCACCGAAGATAGAGATTTTGATAAGGTTGAAGAGTCCCCATGGTCACCTCTTGATGATGTCTCTTTCGCAGACATCCTAGAAATCCTGAAACATGGAGGTGGCTGGAAGTCTAGCAGTCCTTCGGAAGACTCTATACTCCTGGAGGTGTTTGGTACCAGCCTACTTACTTCCTGGGTGACCCCACCCACTGATGAGGTCGTTAACTTGGTTTCATGGCAGGCATGGAAGGATCCAGACACCATTGAGCCAATTCCCAGGAAGCCCGATAAAAGTCTTGACTGCTCCAGAGGATAAACAGTTTTGGTCCAAGGATGTGCCTTTTGATGCCGTGGTCGTGGGGGAAGCCACTAAGGAAGGAACTTGTGGAAGAAAGTTCCTCTGTTCATACCCCTGACAAAGAGTCTTGGACGATGGACAGGTTTGTGAAGTGTGTCTATGCTTCAGTGACCTTCACCTTAAAGTACCTGAACTATAAGGCACACTTCACAAGGCTATAGTGGGATCTGATTAAGGAACTATCAGACACTCTCGCAGGATCCGTTTCTGAAGCGGTGAAAGCATCTGTCACCTCTCAGTTGGCTACCCTGCAATCAATATCAAACCCCGCCATGAGGCCCATTGCTAATGTAGCAGAAGGAACCTCAAGGGCAGCAGGTTCAGGTGTTGCCATTAGGAGACATGCCTGGATGTGATTATGTGATTTTATGGAGACCTTTAAGTCTTCATTTGTCAGTGCTCCTTTTGATGGCACATCTCGTTTTGGCCCCAAGATAAAAGACACATTGTCCAGGTGTGAGAAAAATGGAAAAACCCTTTCTGGCTTGGGCATACATTTTTCCACCCCCCCAAAAAAATATCCTTTTCAAGGAGTCATTGAGGCAGTGGGAAAAAGTGTTCAGAAAATCCCAAGGATCTTTCCAGGATACACGTGGAGGAAGACCCCCAAGGTCAGTGGGGGGTACTTAAATGGTACAGAACCAAGAGTCCAGAGAATCGTTCTTTGGTAAACCCTTTCAGCACTCCTGAAAGGAGGGTCAGTTGTCCCCGTCTGAAGGCAATCAGGTGTCATTTGTCCCTGCACCAGAGAGTCTGGCTAGAACTAAAAGCAGATACTTGGGTGCAGAGAATAATTTCCAGAGGCTATATAATACCATTTTCCCTTTATCCTCCCAACTCAAGAAAATTCCCCGATGTTCCACCCAGTCAGTGGGAACAAGCAGCAAGTCAAATTCAAAAGCTGCTAGAAAAAGAGTCATCCAAGAGGTCCCCCCAGACCAGATAGAATTCGGAAGTTGCTCAAAATTCTGTTTAGTGCCAAAGAAAGCACTGGACTGGAGACCAGTTCTAGATCTCAGCATCTTAAACAGATCAGTTCAAAAGGCCAAGTTGCTTATGATCGCAGTTCAGTCCATTCTTCCTTTTTTGGAAAAGGACAGTTGGATGTTCTCAGGATGTGTACTATCATATAAAGATGAACAGGTGATCCCGAAGATTTGTTATGTTTCCGGCTGGGAACCAGTCATGATCAGTTCAGGGTTCTGCTCTTTAGTCTCAACATAGCCCCCAGGGTGTTTACCAAATACGCGGCAGTAGTAGCAGCTTACTTGTGACTCCAAGGATTCTGAGTGTTTCCATACTTAGACGACGGGCTCATTTCCGCCCCAACCAGGCATCAGCTCATCATGGCAAGACAGAAAGTGATCCAGACATGTGCTCTACTAGGAATCACCAGAAACTACCAAAAGTCAAAAGTCTAGTGTTCATATAGGAGCACTACTCAATGCAAAATCAACTATAGCCTCCCTTCCCCTCTCAAGAGTTCAAACAATAAGATCGCAAGTGAGAAAGATGGTTTGCAGTACCAGAATCCCAGCCTGCTTGGTCTTTCAGGCTTTGGGATCAGTGGCAGCAGGAATAACATTACTACCCTTAGCTAGATATCACATGAGAATTCTTCAGTGGATGCTAGCCTCGCAGTGGTCAGTATTTCATCTTCCTTTATCTGCTCTAATACGAATAACCAATATATGCAAAAGGGATCTACTGTGGTGGATTCAGTCAGAAGAGGTTCTACAAGAACGTTTATTTGTCCCTTCTCAGCCGAAGGCCTTTGTGACCATGGATGCTTCCCAGCTGAGGTGGGGGTGAAGGGGCATTACCTGGGAAAGACAGCGGCATGTGGTCCCCCGAAGAGGCTAATTTGCATATCAGTGTCGTAGAGTTGAGAGCAGTGCTTTTAGCATTGCAGGCCTTTCAGAATGCTCTCCCTTCAGGAACGATTGCAATTTAAACAGACAACATGTCAGTGATTTGGTACATCATCAAACAAGGGGAACCTTATCTTACCCCTTGTGCCGAGAAACACTCAGGTTTTAGCAATGGGCAATTGCTTAAACTGCTTTCTTATAGCAATGCATATTATGGGGAAGTCCAATGTATTAGCGGACAAACTGAGCAGGTACATCCTACTACCTTACGAGTGGTCTCTCAAGAGGAACGTATCTGAATTGATTTTCTGGCAGTGGGGGTCAGCCTTGCTGCAGTTTCTTTGCATCTCCCCTGAACAACAAGTACAGCAGCTACTTTGCCCTAATCCCCCCACAGTGGGAGTCACCAAGGGATGCTCTTCTCCACGATTGCCCCCCCCGGTTTACTTAATTCTTATCCCCCAATTCTTTTGATTCCAAAGTTTCTAAGGACAGCTGCCAGAGCAAAATCATCCTCATTGCACCTTATTGGACTCTATAAATCTGATTTTTTTCCTCTGGGCTCATTTAATTCATCATCCCTGGATTCTGGACCCAGCTTGAGATCTGCTGTCTCACCCGACAGGCATGATTCATCTAAATCTTCCCAATCTCAAGCTGGCGGCTTGGTTTCTCCATTTCCAGTAATAGCCAGATAACCTATGCGCTTGTCTACTGTTCAACACATTTTGTTATCTTCCCTTAAACCATCTACAAGGAAACCTTATGCCAGTAAATGGAAGAGATTTGTACACTGGGTTGTTCAAAATCATATTGATCCCATTTCTACCCCAATTCATAGTATTCTCAACTTCTTGACGCTACTTTTTAATGAAGGAGTCAGTGCTTCAACAGTTGAAGTTCAGTTGGCAGCAATTTCTAATTTCCATAGTGGGTTTGATGGTTCCCCACTCACTTCTCAAACTTTGTAAAACCTTTTTGTGAGGCACACTTCTTTTAAAACCTCCATTTAAAGATCCTACCTTTCCATGGAATCTTAATCTGGTACTGCAAGCCTTGATCCATCCAGCCTTTGAACCTGCACGTGACTGTGGCCTTAAATTTCTTTCTTGGAAAACTATTATTGTTGGACATGACTTCTGCCAGATGAATTTTAGAAATTCAGGCCTTGTCTGTGAAGCCCCCATATCTAACTTTTTATAAAGATACAGTTACTATATGAACTAATGCATATTTTTTGCCCAAATTAATATCAGAGACCCATATTAACCAGTCAATCAATTTACTTTGTTTTCTTTCCAAAGTATTCGAACAAAGGTGAATATTATTACATTTATTAGATGTTCATAGGCAACTGCACTTCTATTTACATAGAACAAAGGACATCAGATCTACGGAACAGTTATTTATTTCATTTGTGGATGTGAAAACTGGGTAAACCAGTTTCCAAAGTCACCCTAGCTAGCTTACAGGCTGCATCACTTTTATTTACAAAAAATTGGATTTCATTTTACCAAGGCAGATATGTGAGCATTCAGGTCCCTAGCAACTTCCTGTGTTTTTCATTCAAGAGCTTCCATGGATGAAATATGTGTGGCAGCAACTTGGGATTCCCCCCATACACCTTTATCACTCATTACAAATTGGATTTGATATCAAGAAATAAAGCATCATTTGGCTCATTGGTGCTTAGGAAAATCCTTCCTTGAGTCCACCCTGGGATTTAGGTAGCTGAGGACTCTGTCCCATCAGTTGAGGACAGAATGAAAATTGACAACATCAGGTAAAGAAGTTATGTCCTTACCATAACGTTCCATCTGTGTTGCCCATTTTCATGCTTCCTCAAATCCCAACCCACTAACCCCCATCCTTATGTTTTTTTCTGTAGGAGCAAGTAGATATACATGTAAAAATTTCATATATTCCAACTATAATAAAGCTCTAGATATAGCCTTGTCTAGACCTTTTTCTATCTTTACTTGTGTGTCTGTATATGTAAGAATGATTACTTTATGCTATAGCAGCAAACAAGATATGAGGTAATTGGGGTTTGTGCTTTCTAGGTAAGGGAGAAGCTTGAAAGTTCTAAGTTGTCACAAGCTTTTGCAATGACTGAATCAGATCCGACAGATTGGATCCAAGCCCATCAGTTGAGGAAGAGTGAAAATCTTCATCACAGATGGAACATTATGGTAAGTACATAACTTCTTTTTTTTTTGGTTGGTCCCAGTATTTTACAACACCTTTATCAGCTTCGACATTTATAATACTAGGGATGTGCGTAATATTTTCATTTACCATATTCAGCACACATTGCAGTTTCATCCTCCTGTCCATAAACCTTTATTATCAAAAACTTCAGAAATGTCCATAACGTCTTTACACATTTAACTTAAATGCCTTTTCAGAGTCTCTTTTTCCGCTTCCATTCAAAGTTGAATATGTATTTTTTCCTTCATTTCTCTATTAAATGCTTTAAACGGGTCTATGTCATATAATCGAACTTCCAAAATTTCGAACACCATATGTTCGAACTTGGAAGTTCGAAATATGACAACATCGAAACCCCAGAACAGCAAATTTTTTCCCAGGGAAAAAATTTGCTGTTCCGAAAAACACACACACAACACAGGCACACCAAAAACCTAATAAACCTACACTACACCTTACATACACAACTATCTATGCACTAACCTTAACCCAAACCCTAACCCTAAGGTCCGTCACTGTCGCACACTTACCTTACCCGCACCCTAACCCTAAAGTCCGTCATTATCGCACACTTACCTTACCCGCACCCTAACCCTAAAGTCTGTCACTATTACACTTACCTTACCCGCACCCTAACCCTAAAGTCTGTCACTATTACACTTACCTTACCCGCACCCTAACCCTAAAGTCTGTCACTATCGCACACTTACCTTACCCGCGCCCTAACCCTAAAGTCCGTCACTTTCACACACTTACCTGCACCCTAACCCCAACATCCGTCACACTCACACACTTACCTTAACCCGATCCGTAACTTTCGCACCACAGTACAGAAAATGTCGAAGCCCCGGAAACAGCCAACCAAATTCTTTCCTTGGGAAAGAATTTGAATTTCCGCGGCTTCGTCATTTCTATTTTTCAAACTTCCCCGTTCGAACTTCCAGTATTCGACATTCAAAAAGGTCGATTAAATAACAGGTACCCCTTTAAACACATATCTGTTCCATGGATAACAGTCTTTCTTTTCTTCATATTCCACCCAAAATTTCTCCATCACGTACCCAGTCTCAAATATAGTATCACAGAAAGTTTCCTTATTTATATGAATGAAAGCTGTTACCTCAGATAACTTTGTACCAAAAGACATTATCACATTATCCCAAATTTTATACCTGTCCATTCTTTTATTCTCTTTACTGGAAATACTGACAGTAAAGTTTTTCTTTGCTCTTGTTCCTGCATTATTCAACTCTTCCTTTTTCTTTTCATTGTTTCCTCTCACTGTCTGTGCGTATGATTTTTTTTCTTGCTGATGATGTGTGTTTCTTCAGCTTGAAATTTTTCCATGATGTCACCCGTGAAGTTTCTCTCCTACTCTCTGGCTTACTCGTGTTGAAAAGATCCAAAAGCAAATCATTGCAAACCCCCCATTTGGAGGGTGGTAATAATGCATCAGTTAGTTGTTTCCTCCTCTTTTCTAAACAGACACTGCTGGAATAAATCCCTTAAGTCCGTTACAGGCTTGACTGCCTTCTTCCTCCTTAGCTCTCCTTTTGCCACGCCATCCACATGACCAGAAGACTCAACTGTCATCCCCGCTCTCTCTCCTGGTTTGCCATCACTCTGGACATCTGATTAGAAGGTTCAGCTACCTTCTCGCTGAAAACACCAATGCATTAGACCACACTGGAAGGCTTGACTGTCTTCTCTTTACTCGTAGCACCTTCTGACATGCCTTCTACAATAACTGAAGGCTTGACTGACTTAAGTGCTGAAAGACTGTCACAGCAAAGCTGCTGTGATTCCATTTTCTTCCCTCCCTACTTTCCTGAGCCACTTCTGCACCGGGAACGGAAGCAGGAAGCTCACGATCATACTCCAGTTCTGCTCATAACAGCAGAGTGGGGGAAGTTCCTTGGTGCCCTGGCCAAATTTCCCCTAGTAGTATAAATAACACTTCAGGTCCCCAGGAAAAGAGGCTACTAGCCTAGTGGGACAACCCAGTCAACAAAGGAAAATAAATAAATACTCAATGATGGGTCTGATGTAAGGTTTATACAGCATAACCAAACATTTCTCATCCCTGGTTAAAATATTTCATAATAAATAACCTGTATATTTAATTCTTTAATACTGATAGCCTGATATGGTACTTAAAAGATAAATCAGATGCAAAAGTGATGCCAATATCTTTATATTCCTTAGTCTCTTCTAGTAATGAACCTGTGAAATAGATAAGAAATGTTTTAATTTTATCTGAGAAATACATAAATTTGCACTTATCCAGGGTAAATTTTAGTCCAGTATCCTATGCTCACTTACAAATCAGACACAAATATGCATTAAGGTCATTGGCATCAGATTTATTTTGTGTTATAAAAACAATGTTAAAGTTGTCAGTGTATTTTTGGACCCAAAATTTGCTTTCCTTGGAGTACTAGAAAAAAACGAGGCTAAACAGCATTGGGCTCAAAACAGATCCTTGGGAACATCAGATGTTACAGACAGAAAATCTGAATAAACTTTGTGTCTTAGCACAATGCTTTTTGTCAGTTGACCAGTTCATTATCCATCTAACAATATAATGATTAATGTTAGATTCAAATAAGTGTTTGTGAATGGAATGGACTGGGAGACAAATGGTTTGGCACGGTCCAAAAGGATCACCCCTGGAGATAAACCCATAAATATGGCCATTGCTGTTTGAGTGTAGAAATATACTAAGTTACTCATTGTAGATCTTTGCCTTATGAAACAGTGTTGGTCAATATCATTAACTGTTAATCTGAAACCTGAATTACAGTATGTATGAATTCTGATAGACATCTTTCATAGCCCTTAGCAACCAGAGATGTCAAACCTGTGTTCATATAATTGTTGATGATATCTTTCCTGTCCTTTTTATGCATGGGGTAATACATGATAGCTTCCAATGTTATGGTACAGTTCAGTTTTCCAGTAATTTATTAAAAATAAATCATAAAATGGAAACAAGAACCTCTATCGTTTTTTAGGGATTCTGAGCCTTTAATTCATTAAGCTAGTCCTGCCTTCTTAATGCTAGCTAGATAAAGAATAGTCAATTTATAGCACTACAGTAATAATTGAAGGGTTCCGTTGGCCCCCTCACTCACATTCTGTATTCTTGTGTACAGTCTATAGATTTTATCAGTGAACATTTGTGGACGGAGCCCTGATTTGATTCCTTGGTCACTATATTTTCAGCAGGGCCGACTAACCAGCCTTATCTTGGAGGAGGATTATCTTTATATGGTCCTACACATCCTCCAGTTTTCTTGGATTGGTCATAACAGGAAATTTTACAGGTTGGCTAAGTGACATAACCCATTCATAAGTGAGTGCATTTGGCTATTTTACATGACCTGGGTTTGAGCTTCTTGGCCGTTGAGATTTATTAAGTTTACTCAAGTATCTATCCCTTTCTTCATTCATTGGTTGTGTGCTTGAATACTTCAGTGTTACAGAATCATTGCATCTGATGTTGTCAGTTTTCATTCATTCCTCAATAATTGGGTTCAGATCCAACCCCCGGATCCGACTCAGCTGTTATTTTCAGCTTATGTCCACTAGCAACTATCGAGCTTCTACCTTACCCATAATGCTCTAGCCTTTAACATACCTCAGATCTCGTTTGCCGCTTTCGCATTAGGATGTGGTCACTGTGAGCTCTTGAGCTTAGTGTTTGTTATTACGGAGATAAGTTGAATTTTATTGCATTTAAACCTTTGTATGCTTATACTCATTTCATATATTACTTATTGTAGTTTCTGCTTTATCTCCCTTTCCTATACTTTTGCGTATTTCTTGTTACCTTTGTTGGTAAACCTTTCTTTCCCTTTTCTACACATAGAGTGTATTCTTGATATGATTGTTGGCATCTCTCCTCTTTCTCTTTACTAAATATATACCAAAAAAGTTTTTTATTTCTTGCTCTTTTCTGATTTTTGTTATCAATATGCCTGCAAAGCCTTCAGGATTTAAAATATGTCAGAAATCTGGTCACAAATTACTGCTTTTGGACGTTCACCTTTTGTGTCTATTGCCTAGGCTAAGAACATCTTCAAACGGAATGCAAAATTTGCCAATCCTTTAATCCTTGGGCCTTCTCTGGCAATAAAAAACAAGCTAATTTTAAAAGTCTTGTTACCTTCCTCCTTCTCTGAAGCTGTGTCTGGGACTCTGCCCCCGAAACTTGAGCAAAAGGAGCTTTCTGAAAAGTATTCACGTCCATCTGGATCCTCAACCCAATCTCTGATACAATGATGGAACCTCCTAAGAAGTATAAGAAGTATAAGAAATCGGATCCGAAGCGTGCTCCTTCCTCAAAGCCAGCATCGGAAAGTAAATCAATTCCTTATATCCTATCCTTTTGGATCTGAAGTCGTTGCCTAGGACCTGTTAGTCTCCCACCATAGATCTGGAACCCTCTCAGGTACCATCTCATTTTTTTGGAATTTCAAGGGCGCTCTTGGTCTCTCTCTGTGGCATTATCTTGTTCTTCCAGAAGTCTGACTGAGGGTGATGTGGATAGAATTCTGAGGAAGTTTTTCTCGGCGCAGATTCAGATGGGCCCTCTTCCAGGTTCTTCCCCTTTGGGTCAGGAAGCCCTCCATAGTTGTACACCTTCGATCTCGGCTTCTTCGCCAGTCCGACTAATGGTTTTGGAGCCCTTGCATCTGAGTCTTCTGAGACCGTTTGGATCAGATCCGAAGATCGTTGTATCTTTATCTCCAAGACCTTCTTTGAGGAGCCAGATGACTCTTGGAGCCGAAGTGTCCCTGTCGAATCTGAGGTATTGGAATCGACTCCTACATTTTCAGAGCTGTCTCTGTCCCTCTGAGCTTTGGCATTGGATAGTTTGGCTCCGAACTCTAACTCGACTGGACTGCCTTTGGGACAGGGGGAGCCGATGGGGCGGAAGTTTGGCTTCTAGGCTCCATCGACTTCCTTCTCCCTTGGGCGTTCTACTTTTGAGGTAGTGGAGAGAGTGTTTTCTTCTTCTGTAGGAAGAACAGTTCCTCCCCACTTGGATCTCCCCTCTGGATCCTGTGTGTCTCTGCACCTTGAACGTCATCACTCTGCTCTGCAGGGACAGCCAACCCAAAGTCTCCAGGCTACTCAGCAGGGTATTATCATTTTTTTCTGATACCTCTCTGGAGTACCCCACTGAAGATGTCCCTAGAAAGTGCTAGTGCAGGAGGAGACACTTAGACTTCCCTCAGGAGTTAGTCACTGAAGATACTGATTTTGTTGATGGCATCTCATTTGGAGACATCCTAGAGATCCTTAAGCAGAGGGGTGGTTGGTGTAACGATAACTGGTATTCCTAGAGGCCTTTGGGTCTGGCCCGTCTACCACCTGGGTGACTTTGCCCACCGATAAGCTCATTGACTTGATCTGTAGGCGGGCATGGAAGGAACTAGACACAGTTGAGCCAATCCCTAAGAAACCAGACAGGATTTTGGCACCACTTCAAGCAAAGGAGTTTTGGAGCAAAGGACTACTGGTAGATGCCATGGTTGTGGTGGCAGCCAGCAGGAAGGAGCTTGCAGAACAAAGTTGTACTGTCCATCCCCCTAACAGGGAGTCAGGGGCATTGGACAGATTTAAGTATATTTATGCTTCAGCGATATTTGCGCTGAGATGGCTGAATTATTTGGCACACTTCACTAGATTGCAGAGGGATTTGATTAAGGAACTCTCCAAATCCCTCGCCAAGACCAGTACTTTTGAGGCTCAGACTTCTGTGGTCTTACAGTTGGCTACTCTACAGTTGATTACTAATTCATCCATGAGGCTCACTTCACATGCGGTTGAAGGTACGTCAAGAGTGACATGTTCAGGCATTTCCATTAGGAGGCATGCATGGATGTGCTTGCGTGACTTTGCAGAGCCATTCAAGTCTTCCTTCATCAGTGCACCTTTTGACAGAACATCTTTGTTTGGCCCTAAGGTAAAAGACACATTCTCCAGGTGTGAGCAAGATGGAAAGAACCTCTGTGCAGTGAGAGTACGTTTTTTGATCCCTCAAAGAACCTTTTCCAAGAATCAATGAGGAGGTCGGGAAATGTGGTTCAGAAAGTCCCAGGGTCCTTTCCAAGATCCACGTTTAGATAGTTCCCCCAGGGGCAGAGGGGGGGAACTTGAACGAAGACGCTGCCCATGCGGCAGAGGAGACCTGCAGTACCAGAGGTCCAGAGATCTTTTCTCTGACAGAGCCTATCAGTGCTCCTGAAAGGAGGCCTGATTGTCCACCTCTCGAGGCAGTCGGCAGTCATTTATTCTTGCACCAGAGAGCCTGGCTAGACATTACAAAAGATACATGGGTGCAGAAGATTATTTCCAGACATTATATAATTCCATTTTCCCTACCATCTCCACTTGTATTCAACATTCTAATGTTCTACCCAGTCAGAGGAATGCAGCAGCACTTGAAGTAGAAAAGCTGCTAGAAAAAAAGAATCATCCAAGAGGTCCCCATACCAGATAGAATCTGGAACTTACTCAAGATTCTTTTTAGTGCCAAAGAAAACAGGGGACTGGAGACAGATCTTGGATCTCAGCAGCCTGAACAGGTCAGTTCAGCACACCAAATTCCGGATGGTCACAGTTCAGTCCATTCTGCCTTTTTTATGCAAGGATGTCTGGATGTGCTCAATAGACCTTTAGGATGCGTACCATCACATCAAATGAACAGACAATCCAGAAGTTGCTTACGCTTCTGGCTGGGAGCCAGCCATTACCAATTCAGAGCACTGCTCTTTGGCCTCACTGCATCCCCCAGGGTGTTCACCAAATGTATGGCAGTGTTGGGAGCTCAGTTGAGACTGCAGGCATTCTGAGAGTTTCTATATTTGTATGACTGGCTTATAATCTCTCTGAAAAGGCATCTACTGATAAGAGCTTGGGACCAGGTACTCCATACTTGCTGCCTTCTGAGGATTACTTTAAACTACAACAAATTTCAGTTATATCCATCTCAGATACTGGAAGTCATAGGAGGAATTTTCAACAAAGTATCTGTGACAGCCTCTCTTCCTATTCCAAGAGTACAGAATCTCCGGTTCTAGTTCAGAAAGATAGTTCAAAATTCCTCATTTTCAACCCGATCGATTCTACAAGCCTTGGGATCAGTGTCTGTGGCGATAGTTCTAGTTCCCCAACAAGATTTCGTATGAGAATTCTTCAGTGGATGTTAGCAATTCAGTAGTACATTCTTCATCAGCATATGTCCACTCAGATAAGAATTACCCAAGCATGCAAAAGGTATCTTTGGTGGTGGATCTTTTTGGATCTGGTTCTAAAAGGTAGTCCCTTCACTCTTCCTCAACCCAAGACCATAGTGACCACGGACGCATCCCAGATTCGGTGGGGGAGTGGCACTTCATGGGAAAAACAGTCCAAGCCACATGGTCATCGAAGAGACCAATATGCATATCAGTGACCTGGAAATGATAGCAGTGCTCTTAGCGTTGCAGGCTTTCCAGGGCTCTCTCCCTTTCGGAACAATTGCGATTCAGACAGGCAATATGTCTGTGGTTTGGTACATCAACAACCAAAGAGGAACCAGATATTGCCCCTTGTGTCAAGAAGCTGTCAAGGTTTGGCAATGGGCGATCTCTTCCAACTGATTTCTGATTGCAGTGCACATACTGGAAAAATCCAGCGTGATAGCAGACAAGTTAAGCAGGTCCATTTTACTACCTCACGAGTGGTCTCTCAGTGAGGAAGTGTCGGAAATGATTTTTCGCCAGTGGGGCCAGCCATGCTGCGACCTATTTGCATCTCCCCTAAACAACACGTGTAGCAGGTTCTTTGCCCTAATCCCCCCACCAGGGGAGTTACCAGGATATGCTGTCCTACATGATTGGTCCCCCCCCATTCTCCTCTATGCCTTTCCCCCGACTCTCTCAATCCCCACATTTCTGCAGAAAGCATCCCAGTTAAAGAGCAAAGTTATCCTAATTGCCCCTTACTGGCCTTGACAAATTTGGTTTCCCTTACTTTGGCCTCATCTAGTCTACCCTCCTTAGATTCTGGATCTAATTCCAGACTTTGTCTCACCAAACAGGAATGATTCAACTGAATATCTCAGACCCAAAACTGACCACATGGTTTCTCAACTTCCATTGATAGCCAGACAGCATACTCTGTCTTCTCCTGTTTGTCATATACATTTGTCTTCCCACAAATTTTCCACAAGGAAACTTTACAGAAGTAAATGGAAAATATTAGTTTTTTGGGTGCAGCAGAAAGATATTGACCCTTTTCTGGCACCAGGGTGTAGTGTTCTTGAATTTTTAGCAACAATTTTTAACAAAAGAGTCAGCTCTTCAACTATTAATGTACAGCTGGCTGCCATTTCTAATTTTCACGTTGGAAATGAAAACTCCTCCTTGGCTTCATCTAAACTTTGTAAGGCCTTTTTGAGAGGTACCCTTCTTTTGAGTCCTCCTTATAAGGATCCAGCTCCACAAAGGGACTTAAATTTGGTTATATATGCCTTAATTCATTCCCCTTTTGAACCAGAACCTAAATATGAGCTAAATGTTTGACCTGGAAAACTATATTTTTAGTAGCCATCACTTCTGCTAGAAGACTGTCAGAACTCCAAGCACTGTTGTCTAAACCTCCTTACTTAGAATTTCATAAGTATAGGGTGGCTTTACAAATCAAGTCCTTCTTTCGTATGGTGGTGTCTGAATCAAACATTAACCAATCTATTAATTTGCCAGTTTTCTTTCCAGATTTTACAAACAAAGGTGAATATATGTTATACTTACTGGACGTTCATAGGTAATTGCATTTTTTAGTTATTAGAACAAGCAATTTCAGAAAAACAGATCAATTGTTTCCTTTGTGGAGTCCAAATTAGGCAAGCTGGTCACAAAGGTAACCTTAGCTAGATGGCTGACCCATTGTATGTCCTTTATCTATAATAAATTGGGCCTTTCCTTACCAAAATCTTTGAAAGTCCATTTAACTAGATCTATGGCAACATCATCAGTTTTTTATCTGAGGCTTCCATGGACGATATATGTGTGGCTGCTACTTGGGCTAACCCTCCTACCTTTATTATAGGTTCATAGGTTAGTACCAGGCTAACTGCCCTTGTGAGCCATTTTTAAGCCTAGCCAATTATCCCTTGTGAGACTCAAACCCTGCACCTTGTGTTTGTAAGGCAAACGCCTTAACCATTAGGCCACCCTCCCAACCCTTACTCATTACAAATTGGATCTGGTCTTGAGGGGAAGAGCAGCTTTTGGCGTAACTGTGCTCAGGAATATCCTTAGAGTCCTCCCGGGATTTCAGGTAGCTGGAGACTGTCCCAATTGTTGAGGAATGAATGAAAATTGACAACATCAGATAAAAATACTATTAGTCCAGTTAGATAAAAAAGTTACTTACTCACCATATTGTTCCATCTGTGTTCCATTTTCATTCTTCCTCATCTTCCTTTCCACCAACCCCCTGCCTTTGAACTAATGACTTCTGGAAAAGTGAGACCTTGTAAGGGAACCACTGTTCCTTATGTTGAGCTCCAGATATGAATTTCTGTTATTAGAATGCTAATATTTCTATTTTTGTAAACATCTTTACTGAATTATCACTTTTGACATAGGCACATTTATATCTATATAAAATTAATCAAACTGTATTAAGAAGTTAAAATTAACAAACATGTTTCACGTATATTGCTATATATCATATAATCTAAACAACATTACATAAATTATTCAATTCTTGCCCCTTTTTTTAAACAAGAAACATCTTTATTAAACCATCACTTACGACATAAGCAGTCATGCATTTATATAACAGAAAACAAACCACACCGACACAATCCTAGTTGCAAGCATTTGACATCACAAACCATACTGACACACTCCCAGTTACAAACGTTATACATCACTTATAATCTACCCTATCGTTTTCAGTCAAACATTACATAGCTCATTTAAGTCCTTCATTCTTTTAAACCTCATTCCTCCCCCGTGTGTATTGTTCCCACAATTCCCACTTTTTCCTATGCAGTTTGCTCTTACCTTTTTCTAAAGATATCAGTTTCAGTTGTTTTATTTCTGTTACTATATTCATTACTTCTAATGTAGTTGATTTAAATTTTGATTTCCATTTTCTAGGAATTGCTTTTTTGGCAGCCACCATAATTAGAGACAGCAGGGGCTTACCATGTCTAGTCAGTTTTGATTCTGTATCATACCTCAGAAAAATCATCTCCATCACACCAATCTGTCCACCCGGTATCTCTGACCATGCATCCTGCAGGGAATCCTTAAATTCCGCCAACTCACTGTACTCCCAGAAAATATGTTCCCAATTACCTCATTCTTACCCATCACACCTCCAACATTTGCTATCTACCTGAGGAAAAATTCTCTGGAGTCTGCTTGGGTATAAAAAATATCTATGTAAACATTTTCAAGCAAAAATCCTAAATCTTCTAGATTTTGTTGCATATTTGGGAGACATACATTTATCCTCTCATTGTTTCTTTGTGAATTGCTTATCAAGTCTCTCTTCCCAGTCCTTTCTAACCTCCTCTGATTGATAGTTATCATGCAATATTTTATATGCTCTACTAATTATTCTTTTTAATGGCAGCTTCTCTTCTAGATTCTACTAAAAACTCTACTGGTGCTGGTCTTTCATTTAGGACCCCCCCCCATTTCATTCGATTTGCCTATACTCTGATATCAAGCCTTGATAGGGAAGGCAGTCTCTACCCTGCAGTCCAAATAAATTCCTTGGCTCTCCCATTCTATCATCCTTCCTTCACTAGTTATTTGCTCCCAATTCCTTGGTTCCTTTGGCAGTTTAATCCAATACATTTCAGCCCTTTTTGCTAGTTGTCTATATCTCTAATTGTAGTCATCCCTATCTGTGGAATCTCCTTTCTCCATTCCTTTGTTGGCGTACTTCTTAGAATACTTTCTGCTACTTTATGGATATAATATTCTGCATGATTGTTGTTGTTCTCCTTAAAGGCATGCATCCAAAATCCCAGTCTCTCCTTTTTTTCTTGAGCTTCACTGCTGTTTCAACATCATCCTTTTCCACTTTCAATAATTTTTCTGCATATACTATGTCTAAGATCCTTAATTGTGTAGCTCTGAATACCCCTTCAAATTTGGTAATCCCCAGCCTCCCTGTTCTACTGGAGGAATTGGCTTATCCCACCTGACTCTTGCTGTCTTCCCCTCCCAGATAATGTCCTTCAGCTCTTTATTAATTGCTGTCCACAACACCTCCTCTGGTTGATAAAACATATGCTTGACCTTTGTATAAGACTAAAGGGACTAAAAACATTTTGACTGTGTGTATCTTGCTATCTATATCCATAAAACAAAGCTTCCATCTTCTCAGTTTTTGTATTATATTTTGTTTAGTCTCTTCCCACGTATTCTTAGCTGCCATACCATAACCCATACTCCTAAATACTTCATTTTATCACATCCCCATGAATAAGGATATTGACGAACCCTTTTGTTTATGGGTTGGGTGCATTATTTACCGCTATTGCTTTTGTTTTAGCGTCATTAATTTTGTATCCCAAAAAGATTTGAAACTGTTTCAAAATGTTCCACAGCACTGTAATGTCTCTTTCTTGTTTTGTCAGGTATAAAATAATATTGTCTGCAAATAGAGACAGCTTTTCTTGACTACCATACCAGTTACATCATTGAATTCCTGAGTCCCTTATTTTCTTTGCCAATAGTTCTAAAGATAATGCAAATAACAAAAGGAAAAGAGGACACCCCTGCCTGGTTCCTCTTCTCAAGCAGAAATGATCAGAAAGGACCCCACCCACTTTAATTTTGTCTTCCGATTCTCATATATCCTTGTAATCAATCTTATAATTTTTTCAGGAAATGTGAATGCTTCCATTGCCTTGCTGATAAAGTCCCAGCTTACTGTGTCAGATACTTTCTCTGCATCAAGACCAACCAAAAATAATGTTTTTTTCTTACATTCTGCTTCCCCGTGGATCATCAGTGTTCTGTTAATGTTGTCAAATGTTTGCCTTCCCTCTGCAAAATCACACTGATCCATATCTGTCATTTTTGTCATTAGTTTGTCATTCTTTTAGCCATTCTAGACATGATCATTTTATAATCATGGTTTAATATTGAAATGGGCCTGTATGAAGCTGGGTCTGAAGGATCTTTTTTTTTTTCAAACACCTTTATTGAATTATCACTTGTGACATAGGCAAATTTACATTCATAAAAAAGTAATCAAACGATATTAACACAACAAACGTTATACTTCACGTATATTGCTATATATCATATAACCTAAGCAATATTACATACATTATTCAATTCCTGCTTTTTTTTAAACAAGAAACATCTTCATTAAACCATATAGTACATTTATATAAATGAAAACAAACCACACCGACACAATCCTAGTTGCAAGCATTTTACATCACAGACTGTACTGACACACTCCCAGTTGCAAACATTGTATATCACTCATAGTCTACCTAATCTTTCTCACTCACACATTACATAGTTCATTTAAGTCTTGCTGCCTTTAAGGCCTCATTCCTCCCTTGTATGTATTGTTCCCACAATCCCCATTTTTCCTATGTATTTGTCCATACCCTTTTCTAAAGATCTCAGTTCCAGTTGTTTTCTCTCTGTTACTACATTCACAACTTCCAGTATAGTTGGTTTAGATTTTGATTTCCATTTTCTAGTAATTGCTTTTTTGGCAGCCACCATTATTAGACAAAGTTAGGCCTTAACATGTCTAGGCAATTCGGATTTTGTATCATAGCTCAAAAAAATCATCTCCTTCATCAGACCAATTTGCCCACCCAGCATCTCTGTCAGTGCATCTCGCAGGGAATTTTTAAAGTCCACTGACTCACCGCACTCCCAGAAATATGTTCCCAATTACCTTTGTTCCCCTTCACACCTCCAACATTTACTGCCTACCTGAGGAAAAATTCTTGGAGTCTACTTGGGGTATAAAAATATCTATGTAAACATTTCCAGGCAAAAATCCTAAATCTTCTAGATTTTGTTGCATATTTGGGAGACATACATGTATCTTCCCATTGTTTCTTTGTAAACTGCTTATCCAATCTGCCTTCCCAATTCTTTCTAACCTCCTGTGATTGATTCTTATAGTTATTGTGCAATTTTTTATATGCTCTACTAATTATTCCTTTTTTTAATGAAAGCTTCTGTTCTATAGTCTGTTAAAAACTCTACCAGTGCTGGTCTTTCATTTAGGACCCCCCCCCACATTTATTTCTCTTTCCCTGTACTCTGATAGCAATCCCTGATAGGGAAGGCGGTCTCTAACCTGCAGTCAAAATAAATTCTTGGCGTCCTCCTATTGTGTCATCTTTGCCTCTCTAGTTATTTGCTCCCAATACCTTGGTTCTTTTGCTAGTTTTTTTTCCAATACATTCCAGCCCCCTCTTGCCTATTGTCTGTATCCCTAATTATTGTCATCCCTATCGGCAGAATCTCCTTTTTCCATTCCCGCATTGGTATAGTTCTTAGAATACTTTCTGCCACTTTATGGTTATAAAATTCTGCATGATTATTATTGTGCTACTTAAAGGCCTGCATCCCAAATCCCAGTCTCTCCTTATTTGTTGAGTTTCCTCCGTGTTTCATCATCATCCCTTTCCACTTTGAATTATCCTTTCTGCTTGTGTTATATTTAGGAGTCTTAACTGTGTAGCTGTGAAATACCCCTTTAAATTGGGTAATCCCAATCTGCCCTGTACTGCTGGAAGAATCGTCTTATCTCACTTGACTTTTGCCGTCTTCCCCTCCCAGATAAAGTCTTTCAACTCTTTATTAACTGCTACAACTTCTCCTCTGGTTGATAAAAATATGCCTGACCTTTGTATAAGACTAAAGGGACTAAAAGCATTTTGACTGCTTGTATCTTACTAGCCATATCCATATAACAAAGCTTCCATTTTCTCAGGTTTTGCATTATGTTTTGATCTAAAGTTGTTTTCATTTGCTCTTCAACCTGTGGGACTTGGATCTGGCATGGATCCGACACGGCTGCATTTTCTAGCATCAGATCCGTGATCCAAGCTCCTCCCCTACCCATAATTCCCCCATGTCTCCCTCCTCCCCTCAGATGTCGTTTGCAGTGTGTCTAGCTAGCATTGTAGTCCGTTGCTGCAGGTTCCGGACCCAGATCCAGATAGGAGTCTTGTTTGTCCCCTCCCCTTCCGGGGCTGGGAATCATGCAGTCCGCCTTCATCCCCATCACTCCTTTTCCAATTAGACCCCTGGGTTTTGAGTTCATGGGTCTGTGGCCTCTTGGCGTTGAGGGGTTGGCGCCGATGGTACCTGGTACCTCGACCCCGACCATTGCCCTGAGCAGCTTGGCTCTGACTAGCTCGGAGCCATCTAGCTCTCAGAGCCGTAGTCTCTGCACCAGATCCAAGGGGGTGGTGTCGGCTCCAAGGCTTTCGAAGTTGGCCTTACCACTCGGAGTATCAGAGCCAGGGTGGTGGAGAGCGTCCTCTTGATTCTGTTGAGACCCTTGATGCTATTGTCCTCGGAGTCTGTCCTGATTCCCTCTTTTTCTGATCCGGATTCCGCCATCCTGCCCCCTCAGGGGCAGCGTGTTGCCTGTCCGCCCCAGAGAGTTCTCCCCATGGGAACAGCCAGACGTTTCTGAGTCCTCCCCAGAGATGCCCCCTGAGGAGGCTTTGCAGAAACACATGTGTAAAAGTAGGCACTTGGACTCCCTGCTGGAGTCCCTTACAGAAGACACCGATTTGGAGGAAGGGGAGGGTTCCCCTTGGTCTCCCACGCTCCCAAAAGTGCTGCTAGGATGCCTGGTACAGGAGTTGCCATTAGGCATCATGCCTGCCTCTGGCTTTGTGCATTCTCTGAGCCTTTCAAGGCGTCCTTCACTAATGCCCCATATGATGGTTCCACTCTTTTCGGAAAGAGTGTATGAGACAAGTTGGTCCAGAGCGAGAAAGATGGGAAGACCTTGTCTGCTGTCAGGATCCCCTTCTCAACTCTTCAATGATCCTTTTCCTGGAATCAGCAAGGGGCGAAGAAGATATGCTTCTGGAAGTCTCAGGGCTATCCCCATGACGCTTAGGATTCGCCGTCCCCCAGAAGCAGAGGGGGATATGACACGTGCCACTTTTGCGGCAGAGGGGGTCCAAGAAACCAGGGGTCTCAGGATTCATTCCCGGACAAACCCACACAGCAGCCCTGAAGGGTTGCCTGACTGCTTGTCTCTGGAGGCAGTCAGGGGACATCTCTTGCTACACCCAACAGCCTGAGAATCAATTACAGACAATCCTTGGGTGCTGCAAATCATATCCAGAGGATATTCAATTTCCTTCCTTCAAAAAAACAGTCCAACCCAAATACCTCCCATCACAAAGGGAGGAAGCAGCATTGAAAATTTCCAAGCTGCTCGAAAAACAAGTCATCCACCCTGTCCCCCCAGACCAGTCTGGATTAGGCATCTATTACAGATTCTTTTTAGTGCCAAAGAAGATGGGGGACTTAAGACATATTCTGGATCTTTCAACCCTAAACCTATCGGTTGCCAAGACAAAATTCTGGGTGATCATTCTCCAATCCATCCTGCCCTTTCTGCAACAGAACGACTGGATGTGCTCAGTGGACCTCCAGGATGCGTATTATCACATCAAAATGGACAGCCGCTCTCGGAAGTTCCTCTGCTTTCGGCTGGGGGCCAATCATTACCAATTCAGAGCGCTACCCTTTGGTCTCATCACTGCCCCCAGGGTGTTTACCAAAGTGATGGCGGCTCACCTGCTGCTGTAGGGATTCTAAGTCTTCCCCTACCTGGATGATTGGCTCCTCTCTGCCCCCACCAGGCATCGCCTCTACCAAGCCAGGGATCTCTTTCTCCAAACCGCCCATCGGTTGGGCATAACCATAAATCTCAACAAGTCTCAACAGGATCTGTTACAAACTCTGCATTTTATTGGAGCTCAATTAGACACTGTTCAAAACAAGGTTTTTCTGATCCCGGACAGACTTCAGTCCCTCAGACAGCATGTGTTGTACATTGTTATGATCCAATATCCCCCTGCGGAATCAGTACTTCGGGAATTGGGGTCCATGGTGGCCACTATTATCCTCATTCTCACGGCTTGTCTGCATATGAGGGTTCTTCAGTGGACCCTAGCAGTCCAGTGGTCCTTACTAGATCTTCCTTTATCCCATCCAGTTCGTGTGTCTCGAGCCTGCAGGGATTTGCTTCTCTGGTGGCTCCAATCCCCAGATCTTCTTCGGGGTCGTCCCTTTGTTCTTCTGGCCCCGAGGACCACGGTGACCATGAACGCCTCCCTACTCAGGTGGTGAGGTATTCCATAGGAAGGACAGTCCAAGGCATGTGATCTTCCCTGGAGACCAAACTGCATATCACCATCCTGGAGATGAGGGCAGTGCTACTGGCATTGCAAGCTCTTCATGCCCATCTTCCTTAAGGGATGATTGCTGTCCAGACAAACAATATGTGTGTAGTCTGGTACATCAGCAGATAGTGGGAAGTGAGAACCAGGTCTAATCCGCTTTGTCGCGAAGTCATGAGAGTGTGGAAGTGGGCGATCTCCATCGGTCGTTTTCTGCTGGCAATGCACATTCCGGGGAGGTCCAGTATTCTAGAGGACAGGCTCAGCAGATCTATTCTGATAACTTACGAGTGGTCTCTGAATCCTTCAGTAGCGGAACAGATCTTCCTAAAGTGGGGTCAGCCTTGCTGTGATCTCTTTGCCTCTCCTTCCAACATGAAGTGCAACGAGTATTTTGCTCTGAACCCCCCTTTAGGGAAGTCCCCAAGAGATGCTGTGGTTCATGCTTGGCCCTCTGGTCTTCTGTATGCTTATCTGCCTTTTCCCCTCCCTGATACCGAAGTTCATTCAGAAAGCTTGACAGCTGCGGAACGTAGTGATCCTCATTGCCTCCTTCTGGCCTCGCCACATATGGTTCCCCTCTCTGTGGTCTCATGTAGTGTGTCCTTCTTGGGCATTAGATCCGGTTCCGGATCTGATCTTGCATCCCTCAGGGGTCCCGCACCCAGATCTAGTCAGTCTGAAGCTTACAGCTTGGCTGCTCCAGTTTCAGTGATAGCTAGGATTCCCGGGCTGTCTTCTCCGGTTAAGAAGATATTAGTAGCGGCTCACAAATCGTCCACGAGGAAAGTTTACTCCAGTAAATAGAAACATTTTTTGATTTGGGCGTCCAAACACGATTTGGATCCTTTCACTACTTCAGTTCCCGCTGTTCTGGGATTTTTGGCAGATATTTTTCATCAGGGTGCCAGTTTCAATACAGTTAAGGTTCAGCTGGCAGCTATTTCCAGTTTTCATATAGTAGACAATTGGCTTCCCTAGCATCTTCCATGCTTTGTAAAGCCTTTTTAAAAGGTACCTTTTTACTTCGGCCTCCAATCAAGGACCCCATGCAGCCTTGGGATCTTACTCTAGTTCTACAAGCTTTGGTTTTTTGCCCCTTTGAACCTGCGGCTACAGTAGATTTGCAATTTCTGTCTTGGAAGACAATGTTTCTGGTAGCTATTACTTCTGCTAAAAGAGCGTCAGAGATTCAGGCCTCATCTGTTAAGCCTCCGTATATGGTGTTCCACAAAGATAGGGTGTCCTTACACACGAACCCTTCCTTTCTCCCAAAAGTGGCTTTGGAATCCAACATTAATCAGGTTATCAGTCTCCCTCTTTACTTCCCTAACTTTCAGAATAAAGGAGAGTATAAATTGCACTTACTTGACTTTCATAGGCAGTTGCGTTTTTATTTGCATAGAACAAAGTCCTTTTGCAAGTCGGATCAACTTTTTGTTTCCTTTTCTAAGCCCTTCTTAGGGAAACCTGTGTCAAAGATGACTATTGCCCATTGGATCTCCCAGTGCATACTTCCGGCGTATACAGCCAAAGGTTTATTTCCCCCAGGTCAAATTAAGGTGCATTCTACTAGGTCTATGACTACTTCAGCTGCCCTTTGGTCTAGGGTTTCATTGGATGACATCTGTTCTGTGGTGACTTGGGCATCCTCACATACGTTCATTGCGCACTATAAGTTGGAGCTCCTGTCCAGAGTCAGGGTATCCTTTGGCTCCGCTATGCATCGGAATATCCTTCTGTGAGGACCTCCCAGGAACTTGTGCTTGCTAGGGACTCTGTCCCACAGGTTGAAGAGCAAATGAAAAGAACTTCAGATAAACAAGTTATGTACTTACCATAACTTTCCATCTGAGTTGTTGCTTTTCATTTGTCTTCAACCGTCCCACCCTCCCCCCCCCACCTTTAATGGGCTGTGTTGTGCATTGGGTGGATAAGATAAAGTCCTTATTCCAGCAAGCCTTTGTCTTCCCTATGGTGCTTTTGAAATATTAATACCAAGGGGTTGGGCTTATGGTTAGCTCATGTGTTATGGTCGGCAGCGAACTTGATCTGAGGGAAGGAGGGAGACGGGGCATTAAGGGTAGTGGAGGAGCTTAGAGCTCGGATCTGATGCTAGAAAATGCCCCCGTTTTAGATCCATGCCAGAGTCCCACAGGTTGAACAGAAATGAAAAGCAACAACTCAGATGGAACGTTATAGCGAGTACATAACTTCTTTCTTCGTCTCTTCCCACGTATCCTTAGCTGCCACACTAGAATCATTTTTAATCCATACTCCTAAATATTTAATTTTATCATGTTCCCATAAATATGGGTATTCCTGAACCAGTTCATGTGTGGGTGTATAATTTACTGCTATTGCCTTTGTTTTAGCTTCATTTATTTTGTATCTTGAAAAGATCTGAAACTGTCTCAAAATGTTTCACAATGGTATATTATCTTGTTCTGGTTTTGTCATGTACAAAATAATATCATCTGCAAATGAAGCCAACTTTTCTTGACTACCATACCAATTACGTCCTTGAATTTCTGAGTCCCGTATTTTCTTTGCCAGTGGTTCTAAATATAATGCAAAAAGGAAAGGGGAAACCCTTGCCTCTTTCCTGTGCTTAAACAGAAATTATCAGAGGACTCCACGCACTTTAATTTTCGCTTCCGATCCCTCATATATTCTCCTAATCAACCTTATACTTTTTTCAGGAAATGCACATGCTTCCATCGCCCTGCTCATAAATATCAGCTTACTCTGTAAAATGCTTTCTCTGCATCAAGTCCCACTAAGAACAATGGATTTTCTTACAATTTGCTTCCCTCTGGATCATCAGTGTTCTGTTAATGTTGTGAAATGTTAGCCTCCCTTTCGCAAAACCACACTGATCCATATCTATTAATTTTGGCATTACTTTTTCCATTCATTTAGCCATTATAGACATGAACACTTTATAATAATGGTTTAGTATTGAAATGGGCCTGTGTGAAGCTGGCTCTGATAGATCCTTACCCTCTTTATGTATTACAGCTACCACTGTTTTCTTCCAGGATGGTGGTACTTCTCCTCTTAAGATATTCTTAAAGAAAACTTTCCAGATTTTTATTAGTTTTTTTCCTCCTAGTTCCATGTATTCCTGTGGACTTTCCCCTAGATTGGTTATACATCACGATTTTTATCTCCTCTGTTCCTGCCCTGTTAGTAATTGAGCCTCATCTACCTCTAACCTTGGTATATTTAATTTTTCCATAAACATTTCCATTTGTATCTTTTCTTGATTTTCATATTTCTCTGCTTTATAGTGACTTTCATAGAATTTCTGAAATATTTCTAATACGTCTACATGATCTCTTGATCTGAAGTAGTTAACTTCATTTGATCAGCAACCTGTGGGGTATTGGATCCGACCTGGATCCGAGCTGGCAGCTTTCCAAGCTAAAGATCCGAGTTCTCAGCTCCTCCCCTTACCCATAATACCCTGCTACCTCCCTCCAGTCCTCAGATCTTGTTTGCCACGGCATCTTGAAGCATAAAGGACGAGCTCTTGGCGTTTTAGGTGAGAGGAATTTGGGAGATTTTTTGCTAAAATTATAGCGCTTTTTGTGTGTGACTGTGTGTTGTAGATCCTTAGTTAAGTTAAATAATTTTTTGATTCTTTTTAGTGAAAAATTAGTGTTTTCCCTTCCCCTTACTGTGTGTGTTAGGGTGTGTGCTTGAGTGTTATGGCCGAGTGCCCTAAGGCCATTTTTTTCAAAATGCGCTGAGTGTGGTCATAAGCTGTCCCCAGCGGATGGCCACACTCAGTGCGTTCTCTGCCTGGGGGTAGCCCACTTAACATCGGGCTGCCAGATTTGCGCGGCCTTTAACTCCTGGGCTCTGAGGCACAGGAGGAACAAGCTAATCCTGGCGGGACTCTTGCCCGTGGATTCTTCTTCCTCCTCTCCCTCAGTGGCACCAGTCGCGGCTGCGGCTGTCCAGCCTTCAGCCCCCCCTTCCCTGGCTGGGGCTCAACCTCCCGCTGTTTCCCAGGGAGAGGGGGACTCTTCTAAGAAAGAGAAGAGGCATAGAGAGAGGGAAAAAGAGAGAGATAGGCACAAGAGTCACAAGCGTCGGGCCGAAATCAGCCCCTTTGGCCCCGCCGGCTAAACAGATTTGTTCCCCCGCGAGGGTTTCCAGGTCTTCCCCCTCTCGGCTCCGTTCCCCATGCTTCACTTTGGAGCCGGAGGAGGAGTCCCGGTCACCTTCGAGGTCGTCTAGGCGGCCTTCCCGGCCTGCCTTGGCAACTTCTTCTAGGTCTACCAGGAGTCTTTCCGACGCGGATATGGACCGGATGATGTGTCGATTCCTGCAGGCCCAGATGCAGATGGGAGTGCTCCTGCCCCCCCCCCCTCTGGGGGGGGGAGCTCGGCCCCTTTCTTTGTACCCATAGCTCCTTCTCCGATCCACTATCGGGTTTCGGAGCTGTCAGATCCGAGTCGTCTCGGTGCTGGGGAGTCGGCGCCGATAGTAGTTGCTACTTCGACGCCGGCCTTACCCTCGAGTTTATCGGGTCATCTTTTGGACCCGAGCTCTCAGGGCCGAGAGCCGATCTTCGGATTCGCAGGGGTGAGCCGAGGGGACTACTCTCGGAGCCCGGGGAGAGTGGTTCACCTTCGGCTTTCGACGTGGTGGAGAGGGTGCTGTCAAGGAGTTTGACGTTCCCGGTCCGTGCTACGGATCCACCCTTCATTCCCTCGCATATGGGCCTGTCTTCCATCGTCCCGCCCCAGGGACAGCCTGCGTCTGCACCCCAGTTAGTTCCCGTAGAGGAACATGACCCTGTTGTTGAGCCCTCCTCGGACAGTCCCACTGAGGAGGTCCCTCACAAACGAAAGTGTAAGAGTAGGCACTTGGACCCCCCCCCCCGAGTCCCTCACGGAGGACACGGATTTAGAGGAAGGGGAAGGTTCCCCCAGGTCACCCCCCCGAGGACGTCTCCTTTGGAGACATTATGGAGATACTGCGCATTAGAGGGGGTGGTCAGCCCAGAAACCTTCCTCGGATGAGTCTGTGTTTCTGGAGGCATGTGACACAGGCCCGTCTACCTCTTGGGTGTCCCCCCCCCGGCCGACCCCCTGGTAGACCTGATTACTACCAGGGCTTGGAAGGAGCCGGACACTGTGGAGCCAATCCCTAGGAGACCGGATAAAATACTTAGTCCCCCTTCAGACAAGCCGGCGTGGAATAAAGGTTCCCCGGTAGATGTCATGGTGGTGGCGGCCGCCACCAAGAAGGAACTGGCACAAGAAAGTTCCTCTGTCCATCCTCCTGATAAGGAGTCTCGGACGATGGACCACATTGGAAAGTGGATGTTTGCTTCAGCCACCTTTTCCATAAGGGCGCTGAATTATCTGGCACACGACATTAGGCTTCAGCGGGATCTGATAAAAGAGTACGCTGGGTCTCCCCCAGAGTCCATGGCGGCCGAGGACAAACGAAGCTTCTCGGCTCGCATGGCCACTCTAAAGTTGATATCTAACACTTCTATGCGACTTCTCTCCTATGCCACGGAGGGCGCGGTTAGAGCCAGCGGAGCAGGGGTCGCCTTGCGGCGCCACACCTGGCTCCGTCTTTGCGACTTTGCGGAACCCTTCAAGGCGTCCTTCGCGAATGCTCCCTTTGACGGTTCTACGCTATTCGGCAAAACCATCTGCGACACACTACTCCAGAGCGAAAAAGATGGGAAGACGCTGTCTGCCATTGGAATCCTCTTCTCGGCTCCTCAGAGGTCCTTCTCAAGGAACCAGAGAGGACAAAAGAAGATGTGGTTCTGGAAGTCTCAACAGTCCCGTCCTGCTCCTTCAGAGGCAGGGGAGGACAAGGTAGACGCCGGCCCAGAGGCAGAGGGGGGCCGAAGAATTTCGGGTCAAGAGAACCCTTCTCTGACCGACCTGGGCAGCAGCCCTGAGGGGTTGCCTGACTGCCACTCTCTGGAGGCAGTCGGGGGGCGTTTTTCGGAGCATCTAGCAAGTTGGGAGTCCATTACTACAGATCGCTGGGTGCTCCGAATAATATCCAGAGGTTACTCTATCCCCTTCATGAATCTTCCCCCGCTAGGGAAACGTCTCCCCGATGTCCCACCCAATCAAAGGGAGGCTGCGGCTTCAGAAATAAAGAAATTACTAGAAAAAAGGGTCATCCAGCACGTCCCCCCAGAGCAGTCCGGGTTGGGCAATTACTGCAGGTTCTTTTTGGTGCCAAAAAAGACAGGGGACTTAAGGCCAATTCTTGACCTGTCAACTTTGAACCTGTTCATTGCCAAAGAGAAATTCCAGATGGTCACTCTACAATCCATTCTCCCCCTTCTACAGGAGAACGACTGGATGTGCTCCATAGACCTCAAGGATGTGTACTACCACATTCTCATGTACAGGCGATCCAGGAGATTTCTCCGCATTCGGCTGGGGTCCAGTCATTATCAGTTCAGGGTCCTCCCGTTCGGCCTCACCACAGCCCCCAGGGTGTTCACCAAGGTCATGGCAGTTGTGGCGGCCCACATGAGACTTCAGGGAATTTAGGTCTTTCTGTACCTGGACGACTGGCTCCTCACAGCCCCCACCAGGCATCTACTCTGTGCTGCCAGGGATTATTCTTTACTCTTGGCCCATCACCTAGGCATTACCATAAATTTCAGGAAGTCGTCTCTTCATCCTGTTCAGGTTCTGGATTTCATAGGGGCCAGGATAGACACACTTCAGTCCAAGGCCTTTCTGACAGCGGACAGGCTACGCACCTTGTCACTTCATGTAATAGCGCTTCTACAGTCCCCATCCCCACCCGCAGAATTAGTCCTGAGAGCCCTAGGATCCATGGCGGCAGCCATCAGCCTTTCACCTCTTGCCCTTCTGCACATGAGAGTCCTTCAATGGACCCTTCAGGTCCAGTGGTCCCTCCTCCTACATCCATTGGATTCACCGATTCCCCTAATCAGGGTTTGCAGGGACTCCCTCCTTTGGTGGCTTCATTTCCGAGAACTTCAGGAAGGGAGACCATTCGTGATGCCTCAACCCCAAGCCACGGTGACCAAGGATGCTTCTCGCCTCAGATGGGGGTGGCATTGCATGGGCAGAACCGTCCAAGGCACGTGGACCCCTATAGAGACCGTTCTGCATATCAATGTTCTGGAGATGAGGGCAGTGCTTTTAGCGTTGCAAGCCCTTCAGGACCTTCTTCCTCCAGGGACTATTGCAATTCAGACAGACAACGTGGCGGTGGTCGGGTACATCAACAAACAGGGAGGAACCAGGTCTTACCCTCTTTGTCGAGAGGCCATGAGAGTTTGGGAATGGGCGATTTCCACCAATCGTTTTCTGATAGCAACGCACATTCCGGGTCAGTCCAACATTCTGGCGGACAAGCTGAGTCGTTCTATCCTCACACCTTACGAGTGGTCTGTGAACCCCTTAGTAGCGAAATAGATCTTCCTCAGATGGGGTCAGCCTTGCTGCGATCTCTTCGCGTCTCCTTCAAACGCAAAGTACAGCAAATTTTTCGCTCTAATTCCCCCACCGGGGGAGAGTCCGAGAGACGCTTTAGTTCATGCTTGGCCACCCTGTCTTCTTTATGCTTATCCTCCACTCCCGCTAATGACGAAATTTCTGCAGAAAGCTCGTCGGTTGGGGAGCAAAATAATCCTCATAGCCCCATTCTGGCCTCGTCAGATCTGGTTCCCGTATCTGCGGTCTCACATCATAGCTCCTCCTTGGGTCTTAGATCCCATTCCAGATCTGATTTCTCATCCTTCGGGATTGCAAACTCCGAATCTGGACGACCTCAAGCTCATGGCTTGGTTGATCCAGTTCCACTAGTGGCTAGGACTCCCGGTATCTCGTCTCCTGTAAAATCTATCCTGGTAGCGGCACATAAGCCCTCTACCAGGAAGATCTACAAGAGTAAATGGAAGCGTTTTTTCCATCTGGGCCAAACATAGGGATTTACGGCTTTCATTCCAACAGTTCTTGAATTTCTGCCCCACATTTTTTATCAAGGGGCCAGTTCTTCTACTGTGAAGGTTCAGATGGCGGCCATTTCTCATTTCCACATCGGGGACAACCTTGGACCCTTGGCTTCCTCTAAGATATGCAAGACCTTCTTGAAAGGCACCTTTCTGTTAAGACCTCCAGTGAAGAATGCAGTTCCTCCATGGGACTTAACTTTAGTTGTTCAGGCTCTAACTGGCCCACCCTTTGAACCTGCAGCTTCTGTTGACTTAAAATTCTTATCTTGGAAAACTGCCTTCTTGATTGCAATTACTTCAGCTAGAAGCATATCTGAACTTCAAGCCCTTTGTACAAAACCCCCGTATCTGGTCTTCCATAAGGACAGAGTATCTCTCAGGACTAATCCCTCATTCTTCCCTAAAGTGGCCTCCGAGGCCAATATCAATCAAGCCATCAATTTGTCTGTTTTCTTCCCCAACTTTCAAAACAAAGGGGAATACAGACTGCACTTGTTAGATGTACATAGACAATTGTGATTTTATTTGCACAGGACGGCTGCTTCTCGCAAATTGGAGCAACTTTTCGTTTCCTTCGCTAAGCCGTCCTTAGGCAAGCCAGTTACGAAACTTACCTTAGCTAGATGGATATCCCACTGCATCTTACACGCGTATAAAGCCTCCTGTCGGCCAGAACCCTTGGGGGTTCATGCTCACTCTACCCGTTCTATGGCTACCTCTGCAGCATTTTGGTCAAGAGTTCCCTTAGATGACATCTGTTCAGCGGCTACTTGGGCCTCTTCTCATACCTTTATTTCACACTACAAGCTGGATCTGATATCCAGAGGGGGGGGGGGCAACCTTTGGCTCCACAGTGCTCTGGAATATCCTTCCTTGAGGACCTCCCAGGTTTTTGGTAGCTGGGGACTCTGTCCCACAGGTTGCTGATCAAATGAAGTTAACTACTTCAGAGAAAGAAGTTATGTACTCACCATATTGTTCCATCTGAGTAGGTAACTTCATTTGTCAGCAACCAACCCCCCCTCCTTCCCCCTAACCTGTTTTGTGGTCATAGTCATGACGGAATGTCTTCCTTCTGTTACACATCAGGTTAGCGTTTCTCTTTTCAAGTATGTTAAGCTGTTGTTGCTTGATAAATTGGCAAACTCGATCTGAGGACTGGAGGGAGGTAGCAGGGTATTATGGGTAAGAGGGAGGAGCTGAGAGCTCGGATCTTTAGCTTGGAAAGCTGCCGGCTCGGATCCAGGTCGGATCCGATACCCCACAGGTTGCTGACAAATGAAGTTACCTACTCAGATGGAACGTTATGGTGAGTACATAACTTCTTTTTACCTTCTTTGTTATGGGCTCCCTAAGTTTGGCGACAGCTCTTTCTACTTTCTGTTGCCTGAGTCGTGCAAAAAACAGTTGCTTAACAGCAATTTTTCTAAGCTTGTGCATATTATCAAAGTAATCCCTTTTTTTCTGCCTAGCATTCTGTAGTTGATCCTCTTGTTCTTGAGACTCCCCCCTATTCTGCAATACTTTCAAATTTATCAGCCAGTCTAAATAATTCTTGTCACTGCTTAATCATAGCTCCATTTCTTTTATTTCCACCCTGTTTTTAAACTCTGCCTTAATTTCTTCCCCACTCCCTGGCTATATTTTCATAAGAAATTTCTATCCTCTCTAACAGCTCCTGAATAATCTCCACTACCCATTTCTTAAATTCCTCTCTTTTCAACAGATAGGTGGGAACGCGCCAATGTCTCTTTTTTTTATTTCATTACCCTGTGTTTTTATTTTAGCTATTATCAGCGCACAATCTGAAATAGTTATTGGGTGGGTATCAAGACCTTTAATTAAATGCACATGTTCCTGTGAAATGTAAATTCTGTCTAGCCTAGCCCAGTTTTTATATCTTGAGGAGTAATATGTAAATTCACTCTGAACTCCTGTTACTGAATTCACATCTTCCATGCCAGTTTCATAAATTTCTTCAAAAATCTACCATCTTTTCTTACATATTCCCTTCTGCCCCCCCCCCCCGACAGTTCTTCACTGCTGCAAATCAAGTTCCATTCCTCACCTATAATTAGTATTCCTTGCTGAAAACTGATTATTTCTCCCAAAGTTGTCTTCCTCTTATCCGGCCACTCTTTAACCAGCCATTAAATTTCTGCTGTAGCCGTAACAAAAGACAACAGAGAAGAACAACATTTCCACCTCCTGTGGGCTAAATAATGGCAAACATTTGAGTTTTAGACTTCATATTCATTAGAAAAATGCATAGTAACACAAGTCCTGTCATTCTAACTGATTTATAACCTATAAATGCTGTTTTGTATGCTTTCTCCGATTAACCAGTCATTCATTTATCCAGCCTAAGGTTCGGTCCCAGCAAGAATGGATAAGAGGAAGTGTGCTGTACATGCCAGTGTAATCCTTCTGCCTTGCCAGTAGCCCCTTAGAACTTGAAATCTGCCATTATCTTTTTTATCTTTTTCTATTAGTATTGGAGCTCATCTTGCGGTTAATATAAGTACTCCTGTTTTTGTTTCTCCCAGGTATTCCACTGAATAATCCTGAAAATCTTTCTTTATCAAATGCACATGTTCAGTTCTTTCTAAGTGTGTCTCCAGTAACATAGCTGTTTGCACTCTACATTTTTCAATATAGTTCACTACTCTTTCTTGTTTGTATTTATCTCTGAGGCCATTTACATTTAAAGACATTAAAGAAAGCATCATTGTATTAAAAAGTTATTAGTCCCACCTTTTATGTATAACACCTTTTTTGTTAAATGTCTAGTTCCAGCCATTGTGTTACTTGTATACATGCATACACTGTTTGGCAGGTTGAACTTTTATAGAGTTGGTTGTTGTCATTTACACTTGAGCTGATGTCACATCTTATAAAACTTTTTGTTTTATTGAAAGTCCTCAAACAAAAAAAGAAACACACCCCAATACCCCCGTAAAACTTATTAACTCAATATTAACACAGAAAACTATGTACACCTTTAAATGTTGAAGTTTTACCCTCCTAATAGGAACAAAATTCCCAAACTGACAGCCACACTCACTGACTTGAGTTAACCTAAAAGAAAGGTCATCCATGCTAAGACACATGGTGCAACCTGTGGGTCTACTAAGTGCTGATTGTGTTTGTCTGAGCTTTATAGTTGTCCCAGCTGGAAGTGAATGTTTTCAGAGAAGACTAATTAACTTGGGAAAACCCCCGAATGCTTTCAGAGAACATTATCTCTTAGCCATTTTTTTTCTTTTTTCCCCTCAGCCAGTCACTCTCCACCAGACTGTAGCCTGTTTCTCTTTGTCAGATTTTCTACATGGAGACATGAGAACCACGCAGCCAGTTTCTCTTCATCAGATTGTTTCCATGGAAACATGAAGACCAGCCTCAGAATTGTTACTGAACTTACATGTATTTACTAGAAAAAAAGCCTCATAATATTCATTGTTCTTTTTCATTTACTTGGTGTCTCTTAAAACTTGTTAATAAATCATCCTAAAGTCTTTAATCCAGTAATTGTCCCATGTAAGAATGAGAGAAAGCGCATTAATTTTTCTTTTATCATGCTTTTTAACCAGGCTTTTTTATACATTGCAGTGCCTACATTTCTTAAAACTAAACAAGAAGAGAGAGAGAAAGGAGAAAGAAAAGAAATAAAGAACAGTAGCACCTGTTTACAGTCCCCATTACACTTAAAATAACTGAAAAAAACTTTACTTTATAGCATGTAAAAAAAAAATCACATGCCACAAAATTGGTACTATTTAAGGGAAAAAAATCTTTACTTACATTTAACTTTTTCCCTCCTCTTGCCTACCCCAAAGCACTTTTCCGAACATTAATGACATGAAGTAGGGCATATGCTTTAGAGTCGCTTCCCCTACAAGTCCAACAAACTCTGAAAAAGTCTGATATTTCCAGATTTTTTTGTTCTGTCATATTTCACAAATATAATTATTGCATTGTAATCCCATATTAAATTACTAGTTTCATTTCTGTTCATCTCTGAAATCCTGTCTCTGCTTCATTTTGAATGTACTCTCGATTCTTCTAGTCAGCTCTTGCGCTCCCTTCCTTGTCTCCAGCATTTTCCAATGAAAATTTTGAAAAGGTTTCACAGGTATAATCCCTCTGGTCTTTATTACCAGAAGGACAAGAAGCAGAATCTCCTGTTTCACAGCTTACCGTTTGTTGGACAAACTTTTGTATTTCTTCCTTAGCCTGTACTTCATCAAAAAATTATTTTGCCCCTCAAGGGAAGAATACCTTGAAGACAGCTGGGTACAGCAGTTTGAATCTTACATCTGCATTGCGACATTCCCTGAATAGTGGAATACATTTGCTCCTCTTCTGTCTGGTGTACAATAAATAGTCGTTCTCTACAAGCGCCCTGCTGTCTCGCACTTTTAGTACTTTTGTCCTTCTGCCACAGTTTTGTCAGAATCAACTCCTTTTGCTGGTAGGATTGCATCTCTTCTGTTAAAGGTCTAGGTAGCTTTCGTATAGCCAGATTTGGAGAATATACACCATGTGCCCTTTTAACTAACAACTCCTGCTTTGGAATACCAGTCTAGTTGCTTATTTGTGCTTTCATGAAATTAATGCAGCCTGTTCCTTCCAGCTTCTCTGGTATGGCTGAAAATCTCAGGTTTTCCCTATGTGCTCAGTTCTCTAATTCTTATTATTTTTTCAGCATCCCTTCTTGAGCAGTCTCATATTCAGCCAGCCTTTTCTTTATGTCGACCTGTGATTTTTGCATCTTAATCATCTCATCTGAATATCTGTTTAAAGCTTCTTCTATTTTTTCAGCTTTTTACTGTTTGTTTTGATATATTCCATCAGTGTTGTCTTTATTTTAACTAGGTCTGTATTTAGTTGTGTTATATCTTCCTGTAGGTTACTGGAAGGCATGTCTGAAGGTTGCATTGCTTTATACTGAACAGCTGCAGCACTCTTCCCCAGTCAGTGTTTCTTCCTCACTTTTTGTTGCTGCAGAAAATCAAACATAGATGCAAAGTAGTCTTTAGGTTTAATAGGCTACCATTTGGAAACTGTAACAAAAATCTCAAGACTCCCTGCACAAAGGCTCTGTTTCTTTGGGCTACATGTCACAGTCATTTTTCAGCTGAACTGCACTCTGGCCTCCATAGTACTATACACAGTGGATGTGATGGTACCAGCAATAATGCTAGTTCCTAATATCAGAAACACATTACTGTGCTACAGTGGACACTGAGTACAATTATCTTAGTCCACTCTTTCACTTCAGTCTCCTTTTTGACTGTCTACAGTCTGCAAGGCTCATCTAAATTGAAGAATTCAATCTCTTCTGGTACAAGCAGGCTGTTCTTTTATTTTTCCTCCCCTGCCAGCCACATTTAGCAGTGATAACATTCTATTTGGGTTGGTTAGGAAGCACTACAGAGGAAGGACAGTCCAAGGAATATGGTCTCACCAAGAGGCTTACCTTCATACGAGTATACTGGAGATAAGGGTAGTTCTCCTAGCATTGCAGGCACTATAGAGCTTCCCTCCTGAAAGTGTGATTTCAGTACAGTCAAAACACAGCACCTCAGTTGTGTGGTATATCAAGAAGCAAGGAGGACTCTAATCATATTGCTTGTGCTGGGAGGTCTTGAATGTGTGGTAATAGGCAGTGTTTTCATATTTTTTTCTGGTAGCAATGCATATTCCAGGTTGGTCCAGTTTTCTTGTGGACAGGCTTAGTCACATTCTGATGCCTCATGAGTGGTCAGTCAACCCCACAGAATCTTTAGCAATTCAGTCCAGTCTTGCTGCGACCTGTTTGCCTCGTCAACCAACACAAAATGCAGCAGCTACCTCATCCTTTAACAAGGACAGACACCCAGGAATGCTGTTCTCTGTCCTTGTTCACCTGGTCTACTGTATGCATTTTTTATTCTCCCTGTAATGACCAAGTGTCTGCAGAAAGGTTCTATGTGCAAGGCAAGTTATTCTCATAGTACCATTTTGGTCCAAGCAAGTTTGGTTCCCAATAGTCTGACTCACTTGATTTGATCTCCATGGTTACTAGATCCTCACACGGGTCTTCTCTCACAAGTTTGGCCAGCCTCACCTGGACATCAGTTTCTTCAGACTAACTGCATGGGTGTGATGTTTTTTTCATTCTTCCTCACTAATGGGTTCAGATCTGATCCTCAGATCTGACTCAGCAGTATATACTAGATTTCATCTCCAGCTTTTGAGCTCCTCTTTCTACCCATTATGGTCCACTCCATCCCCATTGCCCCAGATCTTGGGTGTATATTACCTTGTCGAAAAATGTCTTCATCGAACACCTGTTTGTCGACCAATAAACAGCGAACTCCCAAATCTGCAAACGGCCACTTCACCTAATTTTTTTCCCCAAGGGAAAAAATTACTTGGCCAACCAAAAACCAAACGTCTGAGATATCACTACAGTGGGGAAAAGGGCAAATTCCTGATAATGACTAAGTGTTTCTTCCCCTGGGAAAAAAATTCACTGAGGTGGCCGTTTGGGGATTTGAGAGTTTGCTGTTTATTGGTTGCTGTAGAGGTGTTCGATGAAGATGTTTATCAATAAGATAATATAGACCCCAGATCTTGTTTGCCCCCATTGTGGTTAGAAGATGGTTCCACTCACCTTTGAGTAGTCTATATACCACTGTTGGTATTCCATTTTTCTTACCTTTTCAGATATTTTCCTTCGGATACCATAGCTGGTATTTTTGTCTCCCTTTCTGCCTAACAGCTACTAATTAAAAGAAAAATAATTGGTGCTGTTGTTGTTTCTTTCCTTAACTCCATGGTATTCTCCTTTTAACCATGCCGGAGAAACCAACTGGATTTAAAAAGTGCACTTCTTGCGGGCTTAAGATCCCAAACTCAAATGCCCACAAAAAGTACGTGTATTGTCTAAGACTGGCCCATATCAACATGGCCTGTTCCTTTTGTGCTACCTTTAATCCCAGAGCATTAATGGGCAGGTGTAACAAGCTAATACTTAAGGTATTACTTCTTGCTTCTTTTGGGGCTGAAACTTCCCTCTAAAACATCCAAATCCATTTCTTCAGATGCCAGAAAAAGGCCTCCTCTGAAGTCCCTAAGGGCTTCTTCGAAGCTGCTGGAAAAATTCAGAAGAATTTCGGCTCCATCCTCCTTGGATCTGAAACCTCTTGAGCTTTCCTTGGATCCAAAGCCTTCATCGGATCTGAAAGGATCGGCTCCTGTTGTCATATCCCCTTACCGTCTACTTTTTTTTGGATCCTAAGTCTTTGAAGCCAAGAACCAGTTTATCTCAAAGAAGCCATATGCCAAGGTACACTGTGAAGCCTGTTTCCACTTCTCTGCCCACTCAACTTTTCCAGACTCTGAAGAAACACTCTTGACCCCCTTCCATGTTGTCTTCTAGGTCCTCCAGAAGTCTGTCAGAGGCAGATATGCATATGATGATGGGTAAATTTCTCAGAGCTCCTTTCCAGATGGGGGTTCTTCTATCTCCTTCTGCTACTGGATCCGTGAGTGTTCCTGCTAAGTCCATTGTTTCTCTGTCTCCGATCTGACCCGTGGGTTTAGAGTCCCAGGATCTGAGGTCTACGAGAGTTTTTTGTTGGATCTGAGGATAGTTCCTTCCTCCACTCCAATTTCCCTGACTGGCTGTGCCCTGATACCTTCGGATCAGAGAGGGTCTCGGATCTGAGATGTCAGTGCCGAATCTGAGGGGTTGGGATAGGCTCTGTTTTTGTCAGTTCAGTCCCTTCCTCTCGGTGCCTTGGCCGTGGGCAGCTTGGATCCAATTCTCCCCTTGAGGCTTGGATTTGAGGGTGGCCCCGACCTGCCTTCTTTGGAAGTTTTGGCTCTGAGGAGGGAGGAAAGGATTTCCCCTGGTCCCTCAGTGTTCAAGGTAGTAGAAAGGGCTTTATTCATAGTGACTTGTTGTCTTATTTCTCGGATCCTGTCCTCTTCCCCTCACTGGCTGTGAGGTCTGAGTCCATCAGACCTACTCCACAGGGACAGACAGCTTCAGTTAGCCTCCAGGCAGTCCCACAAAAAAGAACTCTGTCCTCTGTAGTCTGCCCAGCACCTCCCTGACATGTTGAAGGTGCTCTTGGCAGGATTGGCTGTAGATGGCAATATCATCTAGGTAAGCAAGGGCAAACCCTCCTGCTCCAGCTAGGGTATGATCTACCAGCCTCTCTAAAGTCACTGGGGTATTTTTCATCCCAAAGGTAATTTTCGTGAACGCATACAAGCCAAAAGGAGTCTCAAAGGCTGACCTCTGTCTAGCACTGGTAGTGAAGGGCACCTGCCAGTAACCCTTGGTAAGATCAATGGTGGTAAGATACTTAGCCTCACCCAGCTGCTCTAGGGCTTCATCTGTCCTAGGCATGGGGTAAGCATCTGACTCTGTGTGACTATTTAATTTCCTGTAGTCCACACAGAACCTGGTGCTGGCATCCTTCTGTGGCACCAGCACTACTGGGGAGGTCCAGGGACTGCTGGACTCCTGAATTACCCTAGTTCCAACATTTCCTGTATCTCCTCCCTCAGAGTCTTGTTTGACTCTCTCAGGCACCTTATAAGGGGCCTGCCTAATAGGCCTTTGGGGTCCTGTATCCACCTGGTGCTGCACCAGTTGGGTGCACCCTGGTTTCCCAGTGAACATGTTCCCAAACTCTTGTAACACTGCTCGGATTTCTTGAACCTGGGTAGGAGATAGCTGTTGGGACATTGCTACCCCTTCCACTGAGGTGTCAGTCTGAGCCTCACTGAGGAGGTCAGTCACCAGTTCTCCCTCAGACTCTTCCTGCAATTCACTGCAAATACTCAGCACAAGGGCCTTCCTATCATGGTAAGGTTTCATCATCTTAACATGGTACAGTTTGTTCTCCTGCCTCCTGCCTAGTAGTTCAACTATGTAGTTAACATCACTGACCTTCCTTACCACATTGTAAGGTCCCTCCCAAGCTGCCTGCAGCTTGTTGTGTCTGACAGGAATGAGAACCATTACCTGCTGCCCTACAGCATACTCTCTAGCTTGAGCATTCCTGTCATACCAGACCCTTTTCTGCTGTTGGGCTTCTGCCAGGTTCTCGTGGGCCAAGCCCATAAGTTCCCTGAGCCTTGTCCTGACGTTTAGGACATATGCCAAACAGACTCCTGGTGAGATTCACACTCACCCTCCCACTCATCTTGAATTAAGTCTAGAGGCCCTCTCACCCTATGCCCATACAGCAACTCAAAGGGTGAAAAACTTGTGGATTCCTGGTAAACTTGTTTGTAAGCAAATAACAGATGGGGCAAATATTTGTCCCAGTCCCTCTTAAACTGGTTTGCAAATGCCAGTGTTATGGACTTGAGTGCAGAGTTTAACCTCTCAATAAGACCATTACTCTGGGTATGGTAGGGGGTGGTCTTTAGGTGCTTCACCCACAGTACTTCCACAGACAAGTCAGCAAGTTTGACATAAAATTGGCACCTCTGTCAATCAGTATTTCTTTTGGGAAACCTACCCTGCTGAAAATCTCTAACAGAGCATTTGCCACCTTTTCTGCCTCAATGGAGGACAAGGCCACTGCCTCAGAGTATTGTGTAGCATAATCTACTACCACTAAGATATACTCCTTCCCTGTGGAGTTTGGGTTACTCAGAGGCCCCGCAATATCCATAGCTACCCTCTGAAATGTCTCCTCAATCACAGGCAAAGACGTCAAAGGAGATTTCAGCTTGTCTCCTGCCTTGCCTACCTTTTGGCACTGCTCACAGGCCCTGCAGTACCCTGTTACATCTCTAGAAATCCTAGGCCAATAAAAGTTTTTCATAATATGTCTCTTTGTGCGTTTTATGCCCATATGACCTGCATAGCGAATATCATGGGCTATGGCTAGAAGTGCCAGACGGTAGGCTCTAGGCACTACCAACTTCTATATTCTCTCACCCTCTAGCCCTCCCTCAGGGGTCCACTTTCTATACAGTAACCCTTTGTCCCAGTATACAGATCCCCCTTCCCTTGAGAATCAGATGCCTCACTAGCTACCTGCCTCAGGCCTTGTAACGTAGGGTCTGAGAGCTGAGCCTGTCTCAACTCTCTCTTTGTAACCCTTCCCAGCTCCCCTTCCACAGGAAGTCTGGCATCTTCTGACAGCTGTGCCTCACTGTCAGCCTGGGTACTGCTACTCACCTCTGTCCTTGCAGTCACTCTGTCCAAGGGAACATCAGTACCCAAAAGCAGATGTGGCTTACCTTCAGTCTCAGTGCTACAGGGTAGCTCCCTCCCTGAGGTAACCACCTCACCAGTTCTAGCTGCAAGTGTGTGGTCAGCCTGGGTCTCGCCCAGGCTACCAGACCTACATGCTTGTCTCCCAGCCTGATTGCATGTAACTGCATGAACACACAGTACTGCATTATCAAAATCATTCCCTATCAGGACATATGAAGGGATTTCCTCAAACACACCTACTTGCTGGCTTCCTTTTCCATCCTCCTAGTCAAGGTGAACCCTAGCTAGAGATATTTGGAATGGGGTCCCTCCTACAATTCTTGACTGGAGTAGACTGCCCAAGCAAGTAGTGCTCCTCTGTAATCATTGCAGGCTTCACAATGGTTATGTCAGAGGCTGTGTCTCTCTTAGCAATGGTCTCTTTGCCATTCACTATGATAGGATATAACCACTTGTGGTAGTTTTGTACCCTTGTTGTCTCAAGACAACCTACTGTTGGCATTTTGTCATTCCCATGTACTGGCTCTTTCACTTTTTGTTCTCCACCTTGCCTCCGTGGACATTTATATGCCACATGGCCCCCACTGGTTGGATTCATAGGTTCATTGGTAAGTTCATAGGAAGGTACTGGGCTATCTGCCCAAAGGCATATATTAGCCCAGCCACGTGCATATAATAACCCATCCACTCGTCAAGGTTCCTGTTGAAGAGTGATAGTGAATGGCTCTGTCTTATGTAGATCGGGACCTTGTTCCATAGCAAGGGAAGTCTTTGCGAAGGGAATCTATCCCTCCAGCATGTTCTATTCATTGTTGTGCTGAGGTTTATATCCCTAGAGCGTGTAGCTCGAGTGGATTTGGTTTTGCTAAGATGGAGCATGTTCAACAGTTCTGGGTTGGACATGGCTCCGTATGTTTGACAGAGATTGCCTCTGAGAAGGTGGTATGCCACAGAGAAAAGCCTTAGTTTTTTCAATCATGCTGCATAGGGCAACTGTTTGAGGCCAGTAATCCTCTTAGTGAGGTACCTCTGTGGTCTCTCCAGCTGCTGGAGATGCCTAGCCAGGTACATTCCAATTGGTGCATTATACTCAATAATGGGTCTGATGAGGGAAGAGTAGAGGGGTACCACTACATCCTCAGATCGTGATGCAAACCCTTTCGTGATCAGATGGGTCACATAGAAGGATTTTCTAACCACATTGGCAACATGGTTATCAAAGGAAAGCTGACTATCTACTTGGGTCCCTAGATCCCTTATTACTACTTCAGATTTCAGGGGGGTTACCTCCTGTGTGGTAGTTCGCTGGTACTCTGTTTTTTCCAAAGGGATTACTACACATTTTTTAGCATTTAGCTTCAAAACATTTAACCCTAAGTCCTGGACGTGTACCTGGACTAGTGACTTCTCCTGCTACTGGCAGATTCTGTTGTGGCAGTCTGAGCTGCCCAACATGGGTTCCCTTAGACCCCAGAGCAGCACTGGGTGTCCCTTTCTTGTGCAGGGATACCCTGCTTGATAGCTATAGATCTCTTCTTCCCCAAATCATCTGCAGTAGAGCATTGTCTATCAGCTAACCAGATCCTCATGTCCTCAGACAAAGTGCTAAGGGCTTGTTCTCTCACCAAAAGGTCTGCCAGCCCTTCAGAAGTGGTGATCTGACATCCACTCACCCACCTATGAAAATAAGTGCTCAATTCAGCAACATATTCACACACACATTTTCATCTGCCTTGCATCTGTGCTCACAAAATCTTTTCCTATAAGCTTCAGGTGTTAGGTTAAAAAATTCTAGCAAACAATTCTTTACAACATTATAATTTAAAAAGATTTAAAAAGTTGGCAGACAGTTTGGGCAAATCAGTTACAGCCTTACCATGGAGTAAGGAGGTCAAGAACTGTACCCAGAGCCTTTGGTCAACATCATAGTGTTTACATACCCTCTCAAACATATGAATGAAACTGTCAAAATTATCCCTCTCTGTAAATTGTGGAAGACATTTACTGACCTTTTGTGCTTCTGGGGTCCGGTTACTCCCTTCCCCATTAACTTCATGACTCTGGTGAAGAATAAGCATCTCCTTTTCATGTTGCCTCTGCCTCTTCTTCTCCTCAGCTTCCAGGCATAGCAGTTTCTCATTTTCCTATGTCTCTAGACTCCTTAGTCCCTCTGCTGCTTCTGTTTCCAAACACTTGACCTTCAACTCAAGTCTCTTTATTTCCAGTCCGATTTTTAAGTCCTCTGTAGAAAGGTTGAGCTGTCCATTCTCTGAGTGTTGTACATCTGCATGGCCAGTCTGATCATCTTCCAGGTTGCTATTCTCAGATGCAGCTGTGACCAAAGCTGCAATCTTGTCTGGCTTAGTCAGATTTCCATGCACCAGTCCTTTAGCCTGGCATATTTCAGCCAACTGGCTCCATGTCAGCTTGCCATACTCCTCTGCTGACATGCTTGCCTGCTGTCCCTGACTAACTAAACTAAAAAAAGAAATAAAACAATTGTGATCCGAACTCTGAATGTTCATTGCATGGCTGATGTAGAGTACAAAAACACCTTCAGTGATCACTGTACAGAAGCTACAGGATGTCAATGTCCACACCACTACAAACCTATTAATATGTGTTGTGGCTAACTCACCAGTATCAGCCAATTAATACTTGATGTGGGTATCCCACCACCGCCAAACAATTAATATGTGACGCCTGTTCACTGGCCCAGTAATAAAGGAGCCTCAATCCTCACCACTAAGACCAGTGAAGGGAGTCTACATTGGGAGGATAACAAGTGCACGCACAGTAAAGTACAGATCTGAAGTAGTTTACTTCATTTGATCTTCAACCTGTGGGAATATGGATCCTTATCGGATCCGAGCCGGCAAATATTACTAGCATCAGCTCCAAGCTCCAGACTCATCCCCTTACCCATAATACACCTCCACTGCCTTCCATCCCCAGAACAAGTTTGTCGCGGTTTGTAATACATCATGTCTTCAGAGATCCAGCTAGCAGTGGGTGATTTTTCTACTGTAAGTTTAAAAATTTTCTGTTTCTTTCAGCAGATCTAGGTTGGTTTAGGTACCCCTTCTCCCCTCCCATCGCTTTGGCGTTGAGTGTAGGTTTGTTTAGGTAGATAGTTAGTGTAGTTTATCTGTGGTGCCCCTCCCCCCTTAAGTGTTGTCTATAGTATAGTGTGGTGAGTGGGTGTGTGTCTGTTAGAGGAAAGAAAGTTTTTTGCCTGTCCTTTCTTAAGGCTTCTTTCTTCTCTATGATGGCTGAAAAGCTTGTCTTCAAGCACTGCATAGAGTGTGGCGATAAGCTCTCCCCAGCAGATGGCCGCACTCTGTGTGTGTTGTGCTTAGGTGTGGCCCACTTTAGTGTGGATTGCTCCATTTGTGCAGGGTTCAACCCCTGAGCTTTAAAAGATAGGAAGGCCAAGTTGGCCCTCAAAGGTCTTCTGCCTGCTACTGATCCTCCTACCTCGTCTTCGGCTACTGTGACTGCCTCTCCCGCTTCTCTTCCTCTGGCCTCCCCTCCCTCCCAGGCTGGGAATCAAACTTCTGCATCTAAGCCTGTGGTAGGGGAGCAGAGGAGAGGTAGAGAGCAGGAGAGAGAGTTGAAGACGAAAGAAAAGTGGAAGAGGTCCCCAGACCTTGTTTCCCCGAGTAAGTCAGCATGGATCCGTGACTCCCCTTGGCTCCGGTCTCCGAGGTTCTCCCCGGAGCTGGAGGAGGTACACCCAGTCTCCCGGGCCTCGGTTCCCCGACCCGCTAGTTCGAAGTCTGTGGCCTCTTCATGGTCGACTCACTCCTTATCGGACATGGATCTAGATAAGATGATGAGGCACTTTATCCATACACAGATCCAGATGGGGGTCTTGCCAGCCCCCTCTCCCACTGGAGGGGGAGCTCACTTCCTTTTTTTCAACCCATTTCTCCTTCCCCAATCTGACCATCGGCTTCGGAATACTCGGATCTGAGGTTGGCCTTGGTCAGGGGTCTGCGCCGATGGTCCTTATTTCCTTGACGCCGACAGCTGCCTGGAGCATCTCTGATCTGACCAGTTCGGGTCCGAGCTGCTCTCGGAGCCGGAGCTTGGGTGTCGGATCCGAGGGAGTGGAACCTTTTCCATTGGCTCTGACGTTGTTGGGCCAGATTCCCTTCCTCGGAGCTCTGTCCACTTCAGGACCGGCTCTGATTCTCTCGTCGGACCCGGGGAGACCGGCCTCCTTATTAGCTTCCCAGGAGGTCCACTGTCCTTCGGCGTTTGTGGTAGAAAGGGTCCTCTCCATCAGATCGAGACCCCTGACCGCCCCCTCGGCTCTCTCTACAGTCCCATTGTCTTACCAGAGGGACAGCCCATGCTCTAAGAGCCCCCAGACGGTTCCCCCAGAGGAACAGATGGCTTGCGAGCGCTCCCCTGAAAGCCCCACTGGAGATGCGCCTCGCAAGCATACCTGCAAGAGGAGGCACTTGGACTCCCCGAGTCCCTAACCGATGACACAGATTTAGATAATGGGGAGGGCTCCCCAAGATCACCTTCCGAGGATGTCTCCTTTGGAGACATCATAGAGATCCTGTGCCAGCGGGGAGGTTGGTCTGCCCCCAAGCCCTCCTCTGATGAGTCTGTGTTCCTGGAGGCTTTCAGCACGGGCCCGTCTACTTCCTGGGTGTCCCCTCCTGTGGATCCTTTAGTGGATTTGATCACCTCGCGGGCGTGGAAGGAACCAGATACCGTGGAGCCTATCCCCAAGCGCCCCGACAAAATTTTAAGTCCCCCCATTGACCATCCTGGAATAAGGGCTCCTCTGTGGACTCCATGGTGGTAGCAGCAGCCACTAAGCGGGAAGTATATCAGGAAAGTTCCTCGGTCCACCCTCCTGACCAGGAGTCACGGATGATGGACCGCGTAGGGAAGCGGGTGTATGCTTCAGCAACCCTTTCAATCAGGGTGCTGAATTCTTAGCCCATGTCAATAGACTCCAGCGCGACCTAGTAAAGGAGCTGGAGGAGTCTCCACCCAAGTCCATGTCGCAGGTTGACAAGGCTTCGTTCTCCGTGAAAATGGCCACTCTAAAAGTGGTATCAGGTACGTCCATGCGACTTTTCTCCCATGCTATGGAAGGAGCGGCTAGGGCGGCTGGGTCTGGTGTGTCCATGAGGCGTAATGCCTGGCTCAGGTTGTGTCAGTTTACCGAACCCTTTAAGGCGTCCTTTGCCAATGCCCCTTATGACGGCTCGACACTTTTCGGTAAGACCGTCAAGGAGACAGTAGTCCAGAGTGAGAAGGACGGGAAGACACTGTCTGCTATCGGGATCCACTTCTCTAACCCTCAAAGGTCCTTTTTCCCAGAACCAGAGAGGACAAACGAAGATGTGGTTCCGGAAGTCTCAGTATTCCCGGGACACTCAGGGCTGTTCTTCCCCTAGAGGCAGAGGGGGACAGAATGGTTGCTCCGCGTAACTTCGGGTCTCGAGAACAGACCCGGGCAGCAACCCTGAGGGGTTGCCCAGCTGCTCTACTCTGGAGGCATTCGGGGGACGATTGTCTTTGCATCCAGTGGCATGGGAGTCCATAACAACGTACCACTGGGTCCTTCAAATCATATCCAGAGGATATTCTATCCCCTTCGTGGGTTACCCCTTATCTCCCAAACACCTCTCGGACATTCCACCAACGCAAAGGGAGGTAGCAGCACAGGAAATGTCCAAGCTGCTAGGAAAACGAGCCATCGAAACCGTCCTCCCGGATCAGTCTGGATCGGGCTTCTACTCCAGGTTCTTTTTGGTGCTAAAGAAAACAGGGGACTTAAGGCTCATTCTGGACCTCTCTATCCTGAACCTGTCAGTTGCCAAAGAGAAGTTCCGGATGGTCACACTACACTCCATCATGCCGTACCTGCAAGAGAGCGATTGGATATGCTCGTTAGACCTCCAGGATGCTTACTATCACATAAAAATACACAGAAGCTCCAGGAGGTTCCTCCGCTTCCGGCTAGAGGCCAGTCATTATCAATTTTGAGCCCTTCCCTTTTGTCTCACCACAGCCCCCAGGGTGTTTACCAAAGTGATGGCGGTCATAGCGGCTCACCTGAAGCTTCAAGGGATGCAGGTCTATCCATACCTGGACGATTAGCTCCTCACTGCTCCCACCAGGCATCTACTTTTCCAAACCAGGGATTACTTTCTGACACTTTCCCTAAGTTTGGGTATCACAATCAACACATCCAAATCTCTCCTAGAGCCTGTACAGGTAATAGACTACGTTGGTGCTAGGATAGACACACTTCAGTGCAAAGTATTCCTGACTTCGGAGAGAGTTCAAAACCTCAGGATGCATATCTCCCTGATCTACCATTCTCATCTCCCGACAGTGGAATCTGTATTGAGGGCCCTAGGCTCGATGGCGACCATAACTCTTCTTCCGTGCGCTCATCTACACATGCGGATTCTTCAGTGGACCATAGCGGTTCAGTGGTCCCTGTTGGAATTGCCACTAACTTATCCTGTCCATCTAAGTCAAGTATGTCGGTCGTCCCTCCTATGGTGGATAAGCTCTCTGGACATTTTGGAGGGACAACACTTTGTTCCAGCCCCGGCTCAAACCACAGTGACCACGGATGCCTCCCAACTTGAGTGGGGGGGGCATTGTTTGGGCAGGACAGTCCAAGGCCTGTGGTCCCCCATAGAGACCAGCTTGCATATCAATGTCCTAGAGATGAGGGTGTCCTCCTCATGTTGCACGCCCTTCATGCCTTTCTTCCTCTGAGGATGATTGCCATTCAATCAGACAAGATGTCAGCAGTCTGGTATGTCAGCAAACAGGGAGGGACCAGATCTTACCCCCTTTGTCGCTAGGCATGAGAGTGTGGGAATTGGCGACCTCCACTGGTTGCTTTCTCATCGCAACACACATTCCAGAATGGTGCAACATTCTAGTGGACGGGCTAAGTTGGACCATTCTGATGCCACCATACAAGTGGTCTCTGAATCAGTTAGTAGCGGAATAATCTTCAGCGACTGGGGTCAACCTTGCTGCGATCTCTTTGCAACTCCTTCCAACGTGAAGTGCAGCAGGTTTTTTGCTCTGACCCTCCTGGCGGGGGAGTCCCCCAGAGACGCTCTAGTTCATGCTTGGCCTTTTGGTCTACTGTATGCTTACCTGCCAGTACCTCTCATTCCGAGGTTTCTGCAGAAAGCTTGTCGACTGGGGAGCAGGGTGATCCCCATTGCCCCATTCTGGCCTCACCAGGTATGGTTTCCCTTCCTTTGACCTTCTGGACCTTCTTGCTCCACCTTGTATCCTAGATCCCATTCAGGATTTGATTTTGCATCCCTCTGGGGTGCCACATCCATGTCTGGACAGCCTGAAGCTCACAGCTTGGCTACTAAAGTTCCCGTAATTGCTAGGACTCCCGGACTTTCCTCCTTCATTAGATTTATTTTGGTAGCTGCTCATAAGTCTTCAGCCAGAAAGGTTTATCGCAGCAAGTGGAAACAATTTTCTTTCTAGGCGTCTCAGAGGAGTTTAGACCCTTTCATGGCTCCTATCTTCGCTATTCCTGATTATTTAGCTGATATTTTCCAGCATGGAGCCAGTTCTTCTGCTGTCAAAGTTCAGTTGGCTGCCATTTCCCATTTTCATGTGGGCGAGAATTCTGCATCCTTAGCATCTTTCAGACTGTGTAAAGCCTTTATCAAATTCACCTTTTTGCTATGCTCCCCGGTCAAAGATCCTGTCCCCCCCATGGGACCTTACTATGATTCTCCAAGCTCTGGTCGCTCTGCCCTTCGAGACTGCAGATCTAAAATTTCTATCGTGGAAAACAGCTTTTCTGGTAGCTATTACCTCTGCTAGAAGGGTTTTGGAATTACAGGCCTTGCCCATCAAAATTCCGTACATGATTTTTCATAAAGATAGAGTTTCCCTTCGAACCAATCCATCTTTTCTTCCTAAGGTGGCATCACCAGTCAACATCAATCAGACTATAAATTTGCCTGTGTTCTTTCCCAATTTTACAAACAGGATGGAATACAAGCTACACATGTTGGATGTTCATAGACAGTTACGATTCTATGTACACAGGACAAAAAACTTTCGTAAATCTGATCGTTTGTTTCTTTCTATAGACCCTTTTTGGGCAAACCTATTTCCAAGGTCACTATAGCTAAATGGATTTCTTCATGCATCTTGAAGGTCTATAAGGACAAAGGCATGTCTCCTCCAGGTCAGGTAAAAGCTCATTCCACTAGGCCCATGACTTTGTCTGCAGCTTTCTGGTCTAGAGTGTCTTTGGATGATATTTGCTCTGCAGCTACTTGGTCCTAATCTCATAAATTTATTTCTCATTACAAATTGGATTTGACTTCTGGAAGGAGAGCATCCTTTGGCTCCGTGGTGCTCCGGAATATCCTTCCATGAGGGCCACCCAGGACTTTAGTAGCTGGGGACTCTTTCCCACAAGTTGTAGATCAAATGAAGTAAACTACTTCAGATAAAGACGTTATGTACTCACCATAACATTCCATCTGAGTAGTTGTACTTCATTTGTCTTCAGCCGTCCCTACCTCCTTCCTCTGGACCTTGGCGCATGTTCAGCCTTCGGGCTGCAGTATAGGTCACAAGTATGTTATCAGGTCGGGTTCTGAGTATAGGTTCAGCAAACTCGATCTGGGGATGGAAGGCAGTGGAGGTGTATTGTGGGTAAGGGGAGGAGTCTGGAGCTCGGAGCTGATGCTAGTAATATTTGCCGGCTCGTATCCGATATGGATCCGTATTCCCACAGGTTGAAGAAAAATGAAGTACAACTACTCAGATGGAACATTATGGTGAGTACATAACTTTTTTTTTTCCCTTAAGAGCACACAGAGATCACAGTCAGTTTGGGGCTGGTTTCTCCCTTTCTCTCCAGATTCCCAATAAGACTCCTTACTGGCACAGCTATAGGGTTCAGATCTCAGCCGAGTAGTCAAGCCAAAACCTCCAGTACCCTCTCTGTCCAGCCAGTGCTTTGTGTCCCTGCCCAAGTAGCTGTCACACACACTTTGAGATTTGGTTTATATACAAACACACAGACACTCCTGGGGAAGGCTGACACAGGTTCACTAACTATGCCCCCTTCTGCCCAGGCTATAAGGTAGTAATCACTGCCACCAACTACTGTTATCAGCTACTCTAAAGTCCCTTACCAAAGGATGTCCAATTCTACTGTGCAATTTTATTATTATCCAAATAGTAAGTGTGACGAACAGCAAGGCTATTGGAGTGGCGTATACAGTATCACCAAATACATGTAAGTACCCTAAGAGCTTAAATTATCTGTACATAAAGCAGCCACAGTTAAAAAGTTAAAAATATTTAATAATAAATAATAAAAACACAAGACGGTACTCATTACTTCAACACAGTGACAATAGAGAGTTCAGAAGTCATAGGAAATACTTTAAAAGAACATTGTAGGACAGTCTGACATAAATATAGAAAACAGCTAGACTAATCTGGCTATATTCCTATCAATCTCTAAGAGAAATACTAAGATCTAGATCTTACTTACAGAGTAAAGCAAGTGCTGGTGAGTTGTTGTCAGCTTCAGAACAAAATACATAATGCAATCTTTTTCTCTGAGAGATAGTACTTAAATTGATAATACACATTATTGCTGAGTCATTTCAGATTACATCATTCCTGTCACCTCTGCTTAAGTTCCCAGGCTCACAGAACTTAAAATTTAACATTTATTTGTGATTTTTGCAGCTGCCAGGAAGCCACAACAATTAAAGACACTTTACATGTGAAACTTATAATTATCTCTGTCTTAGGACAGTAGAAATAATTTCCAGCTGTCTCCGAGCTTGAGATCACACACAGTTGTAAAATTCTTTACTTATCAGCTTTCTTCCAGTGGGGTGCACTGTGGTTACATTAAGTTCAGTGCATAACACAGTTTTCTTACATTTGTCAAACAAGCTTGTGGATCATATTAACATTTACAATGACATATAATTATTTACAAAATTCTATCTAGCTGTCTAGCAGCCTCTCAGTTTATCACACAGACCACCATTACCTAGTTTTCCATTAAGAGTGTCTACCTTAGACCAAATTCTACCTTTGTTACTAAAACTTCTTTTGAGACAGCCATGCATCAGACTATTCATTTTCCAGTCTTCTTCCTAAAACGTAGAAACAAAGGAGAATGTATGTTGCATTCTGTGGATGTTCACAGGCAGCTTTTCTTTTACCAACTTCTTGTATTCTTTTCACCCAAAAGACAAGAAAGAAGGTCCTTTTCGAAGGGCCTAAACCTCATCTGTGACATAAGCAGTCATGTTGGTGGGACAGGTGTGTATCTGAAAAGGTTAACCCTTCTCTGGAACAGGCTTCCCCATTCATCTGAAGCAAAAGTCGTCCCTAACCCTCTCCAAACATATCTTGGACCAGTGGATGGGAAAAATGCTGACTTACCTCTGGTTTGGCACCTGTGTACCCAAGTGGACAGCGGCAGCCTGTGAATGCTTGATGTATACAAGTCAGTATCATAACCTTAAAATTCCTTCAGTATTGACACGTCAGCAATAATTTGATAAATTTAGATTAAACTTTCTTAGGCTTAAAATGACTCTTGGGCAAATAACCTTGTAACCACCTATGACCCTATTAACTAAAGTCTGCAGAGTGATGCTGTTCAGATGACTTTCAGACTGTATCACATTCATTTGTGCTATATATAACAAACTGACAGGAAAACTAAAAGTGCTTTCCACATGGTTAGTCTCCACTTCAGTGATCTTTTTCAAGATTTCTTCTGTAGATGACATCTGTGCTGCAACAACATGGTCAACAATGCATACCTTCATTAAACATTATAAGCTTCATCTCACATCAGAATCCAGAACTTCCTTTGGTTTTACCTTCCTCTTGGGTATCCTACCATGATGCCGCTTAGAAAGAAATTAGCTAGGGATTCTGTCCCAGTAATTGAGAAAGGGAGAGAACACAATACAGTATATAAAAATGTATACTTACCTTAATGATAGATCTTTATTGTGTTGCTACATCCATCAAGACAACCTTTCCACCATTCCTCCTTTCCAGATTATCACTGCTACTCCTGGTAGGCCTGGTAGATCTAAACCTGAAGTCTTTCTCTGTACCTTCTCAGTATCATGGTAGCTGAAGGCACAAATTTGATCTGAGGGTAAGCAGGAGAACACTGTGTTGTGGGAGAAGGAAAGAGCTTAACTGCGGGAGAAGCATCTGAGTGGAAATGTTGCCATCTCATATCTGCTTGTGAATGGCATATTGATTAGAAACCCCCCTCACTAACGGCATCCTTCCCTTTGTGTCTCCCTTTTGTAAGTCATAATGGTCCATCTAAGCTACAAGTGCATCAGGCATCATTCACTGCCGCCCCGTCTAGGCTGTGGCTAAGGTGGGTGAGAGGAGTTGTAGTACCTCACCAGGCAAGAGGTCTGGCCTGTCTCAGGCAGGTAATCTGCTATAGTTGTCTGACCTGGATGAGCCAGAGCTAGAATGTGTAGTGGAGATGGTGGTTGACCAGGTGATGGTATGCTTGGTTGCCATGCATTAAATAGATAATCAGACTTGCTGGACTGACTGGCTAATGTCAAGCCACAACAGGCAGATGTGGCCTATGCTACTGGCCAGCCAGGACCTGCATCTACTGCATTCCTGTAACATCCCTTTGGGTCACTTGGCCTTTGATATGTTGCCTGTATCCCATCCTGTTGCCAGCCATTTGTCTGTTCTGCCTACATGTATCCTATGTCCACCCATGTGCAAGCATATCCACACGTTTGCTTGAATTGTTCCATGTGTGTTTGTGTGTCCTCATGCTTATCCTTATCCTTCTTTACTCACACTTTATAACCTTCACCACTATCCTCTTTGCTTTTCACTCCATATTTATAAAATAGGGGCCTTTTCCCACAAAAATAAATGTGCCCTACCTTTCCCTCATCCTGCTTTACCGTACTATGTTCCAGCTGTGTGTTCTTCTACTTCCTATTTCCCTTTTCACTGTCTAAGGTGACCAGTTTTCTGGGCACCCGTTGACTGGCCTTTCACATCTGTTCTATGTTATTTTCTTTGTTACACACAGTGGCATCTTGCCATTGCTGCCAGCGGTTTGTGTTGCCTGCTGTACCTCTGGTGTACATTTTTACAAGAATTGCTCAATAAAGCTTGAGACTTACAGTTTGTACTTCTGGCTATATCTATCTGCTTTACTTAAAAGATTTCTTTTCTACCTTATCTACCTCCTTAAACCACAGCTTTCTATCTACTCACAAAGTAATTCCTTGCTTAGTTATTCATAGGATCATAGGAGGTTACTAGGCTAATGGCCCTGGGGCCCGTACAAGCGTAGCCAAGAGTTTATCCCGAAAAAAGAAACCTCACTCGGCACCTGTCGCCCCTGTCATTGAGGGACAAATTTGTGGTTGCCCATCCACTCATCAAGGTTGCGCTTGAAATGGGTCAGCAAGGTACTCTGTTTGACATGTATGATAAGTCTATTCCAGAGATGGGGCAGCCTCTGGAAGACAAACCTGTCTCTCAGTAGGTTTTGTTGCTGTCGCATATTAGATTTAGGCCTGTCAAGTGGGTAATGCATGAGGAGTTAGACTTACGGATATGGAGCATCTCTAGTAGGGCAGGGTCCGATATTGGCTTGTAGGCGAGACATAGTTCACCTCTGAGCAACCTGTATGATACCGAGTAGATTGACAGTGATTTGAGCTTGTCCGCATAGGACAGTTGTTGGAGACCATGGATTCTCTTGAAGTATTTCCAGTTGGTGCAGGTGTTTGGAGAGGTACATATCAAATGGGGCTTTATACTTAATTATAGGTCTAATGAGTAAGGAGTACAGAGAGGTAATAACCTCCTTTTTCTGGATGCAATCCCTTTACTTATGACATGAACCAAGTAAAAGGCTTTTCTGACCACCACCGTCACATGATGGTCGAATGTGAGATTGTTGTCAACCTGAGTACTCAGGTCTCTCACCACAGGTTGTGAGCTTAGGGGTTTGCCATTGATGTGGTAATCCGTAGGGGCTGTGTTTCTGCTGAATGGTACGATAATACTTTTTTTTCTGTTTAACTTAAGGCCATGACTTTGGCACCAGTTATTTGTAACTGTGAGACTCTCTTGCAGTATGTTAGCATAATTTGAGGAGTCATTGACAGTACCCAACTTACAGTCATCCGCAAACTTGGTCAGCCACGGGCCGTTTGTCTTTGCCCAGACCTCTGAGAAGTAGATGCCAAACAGTAGGGGTCCCAGGACAGATCCCTGGGGAACACCATTAGTGACAGGTCTGCTGTCGGAGGTTGTGGCCCCTATTTTGACCTTGTGGGTCCTATCTGTGAGCCAGTTGGCCACCCATCTTATGAGATAGAGATTAACACCAAGTTGTGTTAGCTTTTCGATGATGCCCATATGGGGGATTGTGTCAAAGGCCTTGGCCTGGTCAAGGTAAGCTGTATGTACTGATTTTCCCTCATCCAGGGCCTTGGTGACAGTCTCAAAGAAGTCAGCTAGGTTCAGTAGGCAAGATCTGCCCCTGATGAATCCGAATTTGGTGGGATCAAATGCTTGGAGATTGCCTATGTCCTTGTTTATGAGATCCACAGTAATACGCTGCATGGCTTTCAGATCAGACTTGTCAAGCTAATGGGGTGATAGTTTCCCAAGTCAGTAGTGGCACCACCTTTGTGCAAGGGGATGACAGTGGCAGTTCTCCACTCTGCTGGAAGGAAGCCTGTAATTAGGCTGTGGTTGAATAGGATGCTCAATGGAGAAGCTAGTTCTTGCTGGAGATGGTGCAGAACACATCAGGTCCCATGGATGCTGTGTTCTTTGCCATGGATAGGGCCTTTGACACTTGATCTTCAGAGATGTGAGGTGTGGGACAAGTATCAGGGATTTCGACTGGGGCTTTGGGGGGGTGAAAAGGGGGTGAAGTTTGTGCTGAACCTATCCGCTAGTAGATTGGCTAAGTAAGCAGGATCAGTGTAAGTGGTACCATTAAGTACTAATTCCGAACAATTGGTCTCTGGTATGGAGAACGACGTGGGGTCTCAGGCTTCATTGGACAACGAGGCTATAGCTCAGCTACGTTCGGATGTTACTGCACTGAAGGAGGAAGTGTCCCGCTTGCTCGAACTAGTCGGGCGCTCGCTGACAGTCACCAATTCCCATGGTGAAATCAGCACAAGGGACAAGCAACAGGGTAATTCCAACGGAGATGAAGGTTCCTATTCAGCAAGAAGAGCGGCATCATCTGCTGCTAATACGAATGCGAGCACGCAGATGGAAATCCCTAATGGCCAGGGCAACCGGACAGATTGTGGTGTATACTCCTTACAGGAAGGGGGCTTGAGTGAAAACTTGGATGTGAACAACAGTAAATCATCGGCGGGTGATTTTACCTTCGACTTTAGTTTCTTCCATGTCCGAGATGAGGCAGAGCGATTGGGGGCGAGACCGAAACGCCAGATATCTGCAACAACTTACTCTGCTATTACCAGGAAGCATGTTGACATTAATAAAGGTACTGAATTATATTCTAGTCCCAATGTAGCCAAAGGAGGGAAAATCAACAAGTTAAAGACTTTAGCTTTGGACAATATAAACAATGAAGGAATGATAGGTCATTTAGACCATTTTTTAAATGAAAATGTTGATTTTGAAAAGCATAACAAACATGATGGTGGATATAGCAGTGAAAAACAAATGGTTGATACTAAACATATGATAAAAGACTGTATTAGAGATACGATATATGCATTGGGCAAAAAACTTACAGTTATTAAAAACTTAAAAATAGAAAATGCTTATTTTAGCAAATGTTTAGCCTTAAAAATTGTACCCAAAGGTATAAGGTTTTTTAAAGTACCGATGGGACAAGATTTAAATCATGCAACTATTGAGGATTTCAATAAACTGTTTGACAGTTTTGGTTTTGACTACATCAAGTTATTAATGCAGAAAAATGATGTTAAATTAGCATGTGCTATATCAGATGTAGACAAATTAAATGTGGAAATTATTAACAATCATATGTTTAATGAATGGGTTGAATTGTACGACAAACAATTTGTAGATGCAAATCGGAAAGCTTCTGCAATTTATGAGAGGAAGCAAAGGAAGATAGCTAGAGACATTGATCAGTATGAGAGTAAAAGGGCCTACATTTGGCCAAAAAATAGTATGATTAACAACCATGATAGGGATGGACATTATGAACATAGGAATACAGAAGGAGATACAAATTTTCAAGGGGGCAGGTTTTATCCACCTTCAAAGAACACATATTTAACAAGGAACAGAAGAATGAGATGATTAGAATAGTGGAAAATATACATGAAGTGGAAGATACACATATAGAACATGTTTGTGAACCCATTGATGAAAATGTACAATACTCCCTAGCAATAGGCCCAGAATACTACAATATACTTAACGATACAGGAAATTATCAGGAAGAGGCAGGAGGCAAAGATGACACACAAGAAAATAAAATTATGGTTTCAAAACAAGGGTTTAATGTGTTTAATTACACTAACCTTGAGCTTACTGAGGAATTTTTTAGTGTATTCTCCAAAGTATGAAATTCATTCCTACTGTCAGATTCAACTTAGTAGACACCATTGTTGAAATCAAACTATTTTGCAGGAGACTAAATTTAGCCATTCACTTTGACAGTAATGGAGAAACCACCAATAAGGTACCCCCAGGTCTTAAGAAAAGAAGTACGTTTATACCACCTAACAATACAAAAGTATCTAACTTTGAGAAAATGGTATGTAGTGATATCTACAGCCTTAGAAATAATCTCAAGGCGGACAAGAGCGACAGTTTAGGACCTGAGGGTAATCTGACAGAGGAGGAATATAAATGTTTATTCAAGTTTGTCAACAATAAAGAGGTAAGGTTAATGAAACCAGACAAAGGGGGGGGGGGGGATAGTAGTATTTAACAACATGGACTACATCAATGAAATATATCATATATTGCATCAATCTGGCAATTATGACGCCATATCTCTTAATGAGATCAATATAGGCTACAGGCGTATTGATTTAGCACTAGAGGAATATATGTTAGACAATAGGATCAGTTCAGACACCTATAATTTTTTAAAAGTGGAATACCCCAAACTAGCTATGATTGTTGGGATTCCAAAAGTGCACAAAAACCTTTTACACCCCCCTTTTAGGCCAATCATATCAGGAAGCAAAGCCAAAACCTTCCCTTTGGGTGTAGCTATAGACACATGGGCCAAACCTGTGTATAAAAACATCCCACATCTAACCAAAGACTCATGGACATTCTTGGGTCAGTTAACTTCTCATGTTTGGAAAAATAACCTTGTTTTTATAACCATTGATGTTATTGATCTATTCTCCTGCATCCCTAGGGATCTGGGGTTAGAGTATTTTAGCAGTAGTTTGAGGAAATGTTCCAGTTTGAGTTGGGATAAAATATGCCTCATTACAGACATGATGGGGTTGGTCTTAGACCACAATTACATTCAGTTTGAAAATGAATTTTTTAAACAAACTAAAGGTGTTGCAATGGGAGCAGCATGTGCTCCCATATTTGCCAATCTGGTGATGTTTGAATGGGAATCGGAATATCTATTTAAATCTGAACATTACCAGTATATTGTTCATTACACCAGATTTTTAGATGATTTGTTTGTGCTATGGGATGGACCGATAGACAAGATTACTGAGTTTATCAGCTATATTAACAACACCACTGAATTTCTGAAGTTTACGCATGCCATTAGCACTAGTGGCATTGCATACTTGGACACGTATATAAGTCAAGGGGACAATGGATTTATATCAAATATTTATAGGAAGGAGACTTTCTTGAACGACTACTTGGTCTATAGTAGCAATCATCCTCCCCACGTGTTCAAAAATATCTTTAAAGGGCAATGTATCAGAGCTGCTCATATGTCCTCCACTAGGGAAATCATGTTGAAAGAAATGGAACATATTAAATCTATGTTCATTATTAAAGGGTATCCAGCCAACCTTTTGGCAGACACTGTCAAGTATGTTATCAGTGAATGGGGTAAAAAGTATATGTCCCTTTTGGGGAATTTTGATAGTGTACATTCTATAACAGCCAAAAACCCAGGTGATGAACCTAGTCGAAGGGTTTGTGTATTAATGTATTCACCCTCAGTTTGCTACATTGAAAATTTTATAAAAGACAGATGGAATCAGGTTATACGTAATGATGAATCTACACTGATGTTGGGGACGTATCCCAAAATTGTATATAAAACTGGACTAAATATAAAGAGGTTGTTGGAAACCAAAGGAAATTATAAGAAAGAAGGAAATACATCTACTACTAAAAATGTGGAGCATGCAACCAATGCAAATACATTAATGAGGAAAGAGGATGTAAATTGGAAAATGCTAATAGAACATATATATATAGCAGACATGGCAATTGCAACACCAAATTTGTGGTTTATTTAGCAACGTGTGTGGCATGTAATGCATACTATATTGGTAAGACAGAGAGATATTTCAAATGTCGCATTTATGAACATTTATATAGTATAAGAAATCATGACAACAAGAATGCCTTATACCGGCACATTATGCACAATAATGACAATCATTATTTTAAATTTAACATCATTGACACTGTAGGACAATCACCATATGGTGGTAATATTAAAGCCCAGTTAGCAATGAAAGAGAGTAGATGGCAGATATTTGCAGACGCCACTACTTATCCTGGTATTAATGATTTTATTAGTATTAAACCGTATCTCATCATGGCTAAATAGTACCAACACTTAAGTTATTATTTTAAGGAAGGTTTAGATAATATATACTGACTCAATATTCAATCATTTTTAACTTTTACAACTTTGTTAACTTTTTAATCATTTCAACTCATTTTTATAATATATATCAATATTTTATCAATTTCATTAATATTATATTAAATATTAAATATCAATATTTTAAATTTTTTTATATTTTCTAAGAAATTAATATTTTTATAAAACTAACCACAACATTTTTATCAAGATATATAAAGTCATGCATTACTATTACTATTACTATTATATATGGAATTCTTATATGTACATTCATTTTTACTAGGTTATAATTATATATTTATATATTTATAAGTCTAGCTAAGACAGTGTTACCCATCATGATTATGTTAAGATAAATTGTTTAAAGTATATTGTAAAGGGTTATAGTATTCAATCTATATGGAGGTACACAAATATGAAGTTACACAGTCATGTTGTTATGAAGGATACAGAATACACCTGGATAGTAAAATGGTATTATAGTGATTACAACATGCATTCATTCATTCAATTAATTCTTGTTAATTTTTGTAAGTTTGGTTATGTTGAGCAATAGTAAAATAGCCATTACAATATTTAAATATTCATACATTCATTTAATGGTATAATATGTGTTTAAATGCTTAACTATGCTTGTGTGTTGGCGCCAAATCTAGTTATTTAAAGAGTGCAGTAACAGTTCATATTATTCTGAAGAAGTCTGCTTGACAGATGAAAGCGCTTAATGTGTGTATTTTTGTGATATGTTTTTCAGCATCAGACATCTAATTCAGAACAAACTTGGGCTTTGCCATGGAGTTTCCTAACGTAACTGAAGGACTTGTGGTTTCTCTTTGTTTCGTGGGGCTAGTTTCAACTCATAATTGGCTTTGGAGGTTTTCACTAGTGATGTAATTTGTTTGTTGAGGTAAAGGAGGAAGTTTTTCCAGTTTGGAATTTGTTCTTCCTTTTTACCCTTGGACAACAGTTTCTACCTTTTGTTGTAAAGCCTCTTGATATAGGATGTCCACCAGACAGGTTTGTGTTTCCTTGAGGAGCAGGTTTTAGTTCTGTTTGGTATGGCTGAGTCCATGCATTTGTACAGGTGCTTGTATACTGTACTGGCATACTGTTCAGCATAGTTGACTGCATCCTCTGAGGGTGGTGGTGGTGTGAAGCTAATGATACCCTCCCTTACGAGGTTGTAATCAGATTTTGAGAAGTTTTTTTAGCCTGGTTACAGCTGGGGAGGTGTTGGGTGGGATGTAAACTTCAAAAGGGGCAAACCGATGATCTGATCTCACCAGGGAAGAACATATTATGGGAGTGGTGCAGCGGTCGCCCATGTTGGTGAGAACCAAGTCCAGTATGTTATCTCCACTTGTGGGGGATGAGACCAGCTGGTCTAGTGCGTTAGAACTGACAAAGTCAAGGAGTCAATGGGTGAGTGCATTAGTGCAGGAATAGTTCACCCAATCTATGGTGGGGTAGTTAAAGTCACCAAGGATCAGGGTGATAGGGGGTACCTTGACAGAATCAAGTAGGTCCAGGTAGAAGGAGTGGGTGTCCTGAGTCATGGCGGGGGCGTCCATAGCTGGCTATAACTTAGTTGGGTGTCTTGCCAACTGTCAGTTGCACCTGGAGTAATTCCAGTGCGTCATGCTGGTAAACAAGTCTGGAGGTGTGTCTGTTCTTAATGAAGATAAAGACTCTATCACCCTTAGTCTTTCTGACCTCATTTTGGGGTTGGAAAGTGTGGAATGAGGTATAGCCTGGTAAGGCAGGGGTGCTCTCCGCAGCCCTGAACCAAGTTTCCATGACTGCACAGACATCGGCATCTTCCCAGTGTGAGGAGGCCCTCCAGTGAGTGCATTTTCAGGTTAAGGCTCCTAGTGTTGAGCAGCATGACCTTCAATTTGCTTTTTGACAGATCTTTTATGTTGGAAGATTTGTCTTTGGAACATAGCCTAAAAAAGACACAATGGGGGAGGCAAGAGCCTTGGCCAAGATTTGGAACCCCAGGGGTGACAGGTGGAGGCCATCTCTGGCAAAGCATCGAGGCCCGTCATCCCAGGCAGAGAGACACTGGATCCTTTTGGAAAGACACCAGAAACTAAGCCAATTGTTGAAGTCAGTCATTTTTTTGTTGGCATTGTGGTATCATTCTTGGTGAAGGTAGGATGCTGCTTAGGGCTACGGTTACACCTGCCTGGAGCACATACACTGAGAGCTCAGTCATGTCTCTCTTCATAAGGTCCAGGGAGGTACGTCTCAAGTCATTCAAACCAACATAGACACTGACACAGTCATACTTGTACCTGTTGTGGAGAGACTTAAGTGCGTGCGTGATGTGGTGGATTCTAGAATCTGACAAATAGCTGACCCTGACCTTCTCCTTGTTGAGCTTGCTGAGGGGGACATCAGTGTGTCTCTGTTGAGTCGCCAATGACTAGCATGTTTGATTTATTGTTATGCCTTATGGGCTGCGTTGGTTCATTGTTGTACCTAAAGGGCTGTGGTACACTAGTGTGTTGACTACTGTTTGTGATGTGATTGGTGTTGTGTGTGGAATATTTGTGAGTGTGTTTTGGGGGTCTCCATTTTATACTGCAGTATCATTTCTGCATGTGATGCAAGCCATTGCCTCTCTGAAACACATCTATGTGAATCTTGGCGTACACATCATAGTTTTTTTTTATATACCTAGTCAGAATATTTTACTTCATATTTTCATGATTGTCTTCAACTATCATATACTATAATGGTTTTGATAAATATTGTTAATTTTTAGAGCATGTAGTGAACTGAAATGAGCTTTGTATGTGCAGCAGTAGTTATGAGCAGTGCATTTTATGTATATTTTTTTCCTCGTAATTTGGGAAGTAAACTGAGAAGTATTTAGAGAACTAGAAATTTAAGTAAATATACTGAAGTGGATTCCTGGTTGCCTAGTGAAAGCTATATACATGCCAAAGCATTGCTGTATGTAAAGCTATAGTAACACTAAAAAGTATATTTACAAGGAAACTGTCTTTTATTTTTAAATAGTTTTCTGAAAACAGTCTTTAACAGATGCATTTGCAGATGTGTGTATGTAAAAGTGCTACCTTTATTTTTACTTAGGCCTTCCTGCTCTCATTTACCAATCTCTGCATAGATATCAGTGTGAAGTATAGTACTGTGAAACGGAGTTACACTTCTGTTTAATAATGTTTTAATGTTTACTTTGTTGTTCTGCTGCAGTAAGATGTCTCGTGTAGTGCCATTACCTCTGCCCTGTCCAGTTCAGCTTGGCTCGCTGAAGGATGACACTATTGAGGGTCAGCTGCACATGTATGTTAGAGAAGGGAACTATCGGAAAGTGAAAAAGCTTCTCGAGAAAGGTAAGAGACTGTGAGAAATCTTAGCATTTGTTAATGAGTAAAAGTACCAGTCCTGTGATCTGTGAAGTACTGTTCCTTAACTTGTGAGCTATGTAATAAACTCCCACCAAGAATAGATTTGTTTGAAATAAGTTTGTGTGGAGATGGATGTAGTAGTAGCAAAGAGTCTAGGTAAGGAAGATTCCCCTTCTAGTCTGTTTAGTCTTCCTACCTGATTTCAGTGTTAGATGTGGTAGCTTCTATTTACTGTTCCTTATTTTTATATTTTAAGGGTTAAAAAAACGTACACCGAGAACTGTGTTTTTTATGTATGGGTAAAGGCCATCACTCTTATACAAGTCCTTTTTTATACCAATAAAGACTTGACTCATACTTTAAATAAAAATCACTTTTGTAGACCATTCATTCAAACTTGAGCACAAAGTTCTGTTCCTGATGTGAATTTCCTTCAGTATACTGTAAATTTGTGGCACATTGGAGAATGTGGTTCAGAAGGATGCATTTTTTTAAAAGCATCTCTTAGTTATGCTACTTCCTCTTTTCTTTTTTTAGCTTTATGTGGAAGATGTAGGGGAACGCCATCTAATTGCATTATTTGTCCTAGGGGGTCTTTGTGCTTCTGTTCTGTTGATGTGACACATCACACTGCACATACATATGAACTTTCCTTATCTGGTCTTGCTCCCCAGGTGGTCCTCTTGAAAGCTTGAATAACCAAAAGGTACTTCTCTCTGTATTCTTCTTTTCCCACTCTTGACTGTGAAAGAGCCTGCGTTTTTGTATGCCGCTACCACAGAGTGCCTTTTTTAAGTTATGTCCTGCCAGAAGTACCTGCAATTGTTTTACTTTATTAGTTTAAGAATGTTCTGTTGGGTCACAGTTGTCACCTTGCTTTTAAGAGTCTCTCCAGAATCTGATCATTTCCGAACACTGAACATTGCCATTATATTGTACATCTCTCCCATTGAGATGTACTTCACTCGATATTTTACCAAACCTGAAATGCTCCAGAAATTCCTAACCCAAAAGATCTGTCGTCTTAAAAACCTTAGTTTCCAAGAGAGGCTAGATGCCCTGTCGTTGTCCCTCCAGTCTGTGTCTTACAGATTCCCGAGTGGTGATCTGTACCTTGCTGATTGCACCATTAGAGATCTGGTGGTACTTGATCTCCTATATTTCAGTAAGTCGGACATCTCAGCTAATAGGTTCATAGGTATGTACTAGGCTAATGGACCTGGAGCCTTTACAAGCCTAGCCCGTAGGATTACCCTGGCATCGTGCCACCTGACCTTAGTTCCCAGTGTCTCTGTCGAGTAGAGCCACTGGAGTGATCCCTGGGGTGAATTTTCTAATTCCCATCCACTCATCAAGATTTCTCTTGAAGAGGGCCAGTGAGGTGCCCCTCTTGACATGTATGGGAAGTGTATTCCATAGCATGGGCAGTTGCTGGGTTATGAACCTGTCCCTCCAGCTTGTTCTGTTGATTGTGGTAATGAGGTTGAGGTCTGTGGAGCTTTTGAGTCTGTCCATATAGGACAAGTGTTTAAGGCCTAGGATCCTCTTTGTGAGGTACTTTTGCAGCCTCTCCAGTTGTTGCAGGTGTCTAGTGAGGTACATACCAAATGGGGCATTGTACTCGATGATTGGCCTAATGAGGGAAGAGTAGACGGAGAAAATGACCTCCTTCTTCCTGGATGCAAAACCCTTAGTAATGAGATGTGCCACATAGAAGGACTTTCTGACCACAGTGGCAATGTGGTGGTCAAAAGAGAGGTTGCTGTCAACCTGTGTTCCTAGATCTCTTATAACGCCTTCTGTGTTCAGTGGACTACCATCGATGTGGTAATTCATGGGAACCAGGTTTTTCCCAAAGGGGATGATGACACATTTTTTGGTACTGAGCTTAAGGCCATGGTTCTGACACTAGTCTTTGGTCTCAGCGAGGCCATTCTGTAGGATGTCAACATCACTTGGGGAGTAAATAATAGCTCCCAACTCGCAATTGTCTGGGAAGTTTGTCAGCCAGAGTCCCCTCGTGTTGGCCTGGACTTCAGAGAAGTAGATACCAAACAGGAGAGGACCCAGGACCAAACTCTGTGGGACTCCACTCGTGACTAGTCGGCAGTCTGACTTGGAGTCAGCTACTTTCACACTGTGGGTTCTATCTGTGAGTCAGTTTGCAACACACCTAGTGATATAGGGGTTGATGCCTAACTTACTGAGCTTTTCTATGATTCCTGAGTGGGGAATGGTATCAAAGGCCTTGGCCAGATCAAGGTAGGGTTTATGAACCACCTTGCCTTCATCCACAGCTCTGGTGACTGACTCAAAGAAGTTGACCAGGTTTAGTAGGCGTGATCTGCCCTTCACAAAACCATACTGTGTGGGATCCAGAGTTTGTAGATTCCCTATAATCTTGTGTATTAGGTCCATGATGCTACGTTCCATAGCTTTGCATATCAGACTCGTCAGGCTAATGGGGCGATAGTTCCCAGGGTCTGTAGTAGCTCCTTCTTTGTGGAGAGGGAAGACTGTAGCAGTGCACCATTCGATAGGGGCAAAGCCTGAGGTGAGGCTGTGATTGAACAGGACACACAGGTGAGGTGCCAGTTCACTCTGTAGTTCATGTAGAACACAGTCAGGGATATTGTCAGGTCTCACAGAAGCTGTATTCTTGGCCATGGACAGTGCTGTTTTAACCTGTGCAGCAGTAATACTGGGTGCCTGGCAATCTACTGGTATTGTGATTGGTCCTTTGGGGGAGAGAGAGAGAGGTGAAGTTGGCACGGAATCTGTCAGCCAGTATATTGGCAATATCTGTTGGCTCTGTATAGGAGGTGCCCTTGTGCAGCAGCTCTGAACAAATCTGGGTATTGCCGTGGGGATTCTTTACATAAGTATAGAAGGACTTGTGGTTGTTTTTACTATCTGCTACAATTCTGTTTTCATATCTAGCTTTAGAGGATTTGATGAGAGATCTTCAACTTTTTGTTGAGGCTGATAAGGGAGTTTTTCCAGTCTTAGGACTTCGCCTTATTTCACATCAGTTTCCTCCTTATGTTGTAGAGTTTGTTTATGGCAGGGGACCACCAGATTGGCTTTCTTTTTTGGAGGAGAGCATCTAGAACTAGACACCCGAACCTTCATCAGCAAATAAACAGAATGTAATAGAGAGATGGATTTGTCACCCAGCATCTCCCCTTTCTGTAGAATACCCTTCCTCTTCTGGTTAAGCAATGCGATTCAGTATCTTCCTTCAAATTAAACCTGGAAAACTGGAGGGGTACTCTGAAATTTACTGTGGGACTAACTGACTTCTCTCCCCTCTCAAGAAGGTAAGTACAGCCTGAGGGTGGGCATTGGCAAGGCACACATGGTGATTAGACTAAAATAGCCTTGAAACAACCTATGAATCATCCTTTGTAGCATCTGATGTAACAGTAGTGGATCAGGAAGAATGGTCAGCACATAACTGTTGTGAAGCAGTTGATGTCAAAGGAAGAGCAATAAAACTAATTTAGAGATCTCAGTAAAAGTTTATAACCAGCAAATCAGATTTATGACAGGACAGGAAAGAAGTAGGACAAGATAGGAGAAGCGTGTAGCAGTACTACAGACACAAGAAAGAAAGCAAAGCAGATCAGATTATATGCAAAATCACCATGATAAT